>NC_137252.1:22814738-23345738 GCF_965637545.1 Phallusia mammillata | reverse complement strand
TTCGATGCAGAAATTTCTATCCTTGGATCGTAGACTTCAAAGGGTTGTGGCTTGCTTCAGTGGATTCTTGAAGACAAGGAAAATTACAAAAAAAGAGTTTTTGAATCAAAAAGACGTCACTAGAAATTTTTATCATACAACTAAAATATACTTTGGCTAATGACCTTATCTCCTTTATACCACATCTTTGTTGGGAAGTAAAACATAGTTCGTCAAAGAGGTTTAGGGAAATTGTGGAAAGCGGTTAATAAACTGGTTTATAAGAAATTGACAGACTACCTTATACAGACGAATTTATATTTATTAAAGTCTTTAAGATTTAAGGCAAACCTGCAAATAGTAAATTTGGCCAAAATGTACTATAAATCAAATCAGCAAAAGAAAAACAATTTTTATACCCTAACATAACCTGCTCTTAAATTCATTTCGTCTTTTTGAATTCCAATCGCTTTTGATTTGAATTTAATTGTGTCTTTTGTCGGCAGTGCTATAGTAATATGTATCTATTACTATGTATGTAGTGCAGCAGTTTGACAAATCTTTTAGGTTCTGTTTTTAAACATTTCATTTGAGTTAATTACGAGATGCTAAACCAGTCAAATCTAGGCTACAGAAAGATTTTGTTTTGGGCAGCTATGTTTTGGTCTTTTAATGGAGGTAAGAGTTTTTTACATTTGTGCATATGCACGTTAAAAATGAATCTACCGATTAAAAGATCTTATACGTTTAAAGAGCAATTGTAATCTTTTTGATACTAACAGAAATATGATTGATTTGGTAGAGTATAGTATACTACTTTAAGTTTTGCTTTACGATGTCCATACAGGCCTATTATTCTTTACAGTTGATTGTAAGCCGTTCAATTTGCTGTCGAATGGATGCAGGCCCGAGGACGGTTTCTTTAGGTGCAAGTCGGGACAGTGCGTTTATCGGTCGGCGGTCCGAGGCTCTCTTTACCATTGTCGGGACTTTAGCGATGAAAATATCGGTAAGTTATGGGACTGACCAATTTTATGATGCAGTGCACGTAATGGAAACTTTATTTAATGTTTGCACATAGACCAACGTTTTCGCTTTTAATCTCGCTTTGTCGTCGTGCGCCTGTACCACCAATAAAATAAAAAAGCGCAAAGCCAGTCAGCTTTGTGCAGCTCTGCCAGAAGCAAAATCATAAAAAAAACATATTTGCATTATTAAGAACAACAAATACGTCAAACGAGACATAGTATAGCAATTAAGCCGAAAGGGTCTTGTTATTTTTCGGATAAAACGTATATAAACGAAACCTAAGCTAAAACCCGGCCCGAACCCGAACCCGGCCCGAAAAGCCCGGACCGACTTATAACTCTGAACCCATCCTTGTAGATCCACTACAATGCACAGATGATGAGGTTTACTGTCGCGTCACAGATCGCTGTGTGTTGAGAAGATTCATGAACAAGGAAAGTAGTTGTCAAGTGTTTGAAAGTGAAACATATCCTTGTCGTCCAGATGGTAAGTAGAAAAACAATTCTATGGAACAACTAGTGGCAATATGGCTGACCATTTATCTGTGATTGTAAAATTCTGCTACATTCGTAAGGTGATGCTTTGAAAGGTATGTTTAATTGAGACCTAAATAATTACTTTTAAATTTTTTGAACAAATTAAAAAAAAACAAATTTTACCTTTAGAATTTCAATGCCATATCGGGAAAAATTGCATTCCACGGTGGATGATCATGGACGGTCAAGAAGATTGCCACACGATGTTACTCAACGACACAAGCGACGAATTAACTGGATTTCGAACTTGTTTGCCTTCTGAATTCCGCTGCGAAGAATCGATCAATCAGACGTCGAGATGCATACCACGTGAGTGGGTAATGGACGGTGACAAGGACTGTTTAACTGGAAGCGACGAAAAGACTCCTTTTGTGAAGTGTTACAGTCAAGCTGAGTTTAGATGCAAAAGTAATGGACGCTGCTTGCCGAGATATAGGGTATTCGATGGGTTTGCAGACTGCCCAGACTTGTCTGATGAAATGCAAGCTCTTGATGAATGTTTTCGAAGTAAAGAATTTCGATGCAAGGATAACGGACGTTGTATTCCACGCTCTTGGCAGGGAAACAAACTGATAAATTGTAAAGACGGGAGCGACGAGGTTGCACAAGACAAAAATCAGACTTGTTTCACTGGTGAGTTTAAGTGCCACAATGGTGAAAGATGTATTCCTAACGAGTTGTTGTGTGACGGTATGGACCATTGCGGCGACTGCAGCGACGAAATTGAAAGCTGTCACGAACCAAGGATGTTTCGATGTCCGAGTCAACCTGAAAAATGCATCCACTGGGATTGGTCATGTGATTCATACTCCGATTGCATCAACGGCACTGATGACGTCACAAGTCAATATGGGTTCAAGTGTCAACGCGACCACGTAGGCGCACAACGATATTGCTCAATACCTCAATGGATGTTGCGCGATGAGTATGCGAATTGCGACGACAAATCAGATCTGTGTTCTGGCAACAATGCTACGTTCACGTGTCCGCATTGCTTAGACGGAATAACGGTGATCGCCAATCGGCAGATTTGTGACGGAATCGTTGATTGTCCAGATTTTTCAGACGAATGCTTATGCGTTGAGGGTCGGGGCGTGGATAGAACAAAACTATTCTGCGATAAAGTGATTTACACAGAAGACAAAAAATGTCCACGACAAAGTCTTTATTGCCCGGTTGAAAGCAAATGTATCAACTCTTCCTTGGTATGCGATGGTAAGACAGACTGCTCCGTGTCCAACTTGGATGAGGAACTTTGTGCAGCACCCGAGTCTGAAACAACGACGGATAAAGACATGGATTTTTGGTGCGATCTGGCAGACGAAACCGTTCAGAATCTTATACAAGAGAGCGCACTGAAGTTATTTTACGACTCCATTGCCCCCGAGAACGCCACAAGGTACCAAGTATCAGATTTGATGCCCGGCAGTACCTACTATTTTGATTAAAGATCGGTGCGCAAAATAATACCAAAAATAAACGGGCCCGCAGTGCCAAAAATTTGCCGACAAGAAAAAGAAATATAGTGCAGTATTTCTTATACTAGTTGCTAAAAACAGCTTTGTATTTGTGCTTATTAAACACTGCAGTAAATTGCATACCATTAGCCCCTCTTGATCTGATCCAATTGTGCGACTTAAATGCAACAAGAAAAATAAATCTGATATTGGTGTCGCCAGAGATTTTACGTGCAAAATTAATTTAGATGCGATGGGATCACTGAATGTTTAAACTTTGAGGATGAATGCAGCCCAAGAGCAAACTGTTCCATTCGACCGACGATTTGTGACGACATTCCACTAATACTCGTAAGTTTTAGGAACAAGCACGTTTGTAAAACCGGATTGATGCGAACAGAAATTGTGTTATCCCTGGTGAAGACAACAAATCTTGACATAAAACGTGATTTCATGTAATGAAGTTATTCTCCAATTTTAGACGAGTGCAAATGCACCTGACTAAACTAGTTTCCCTGACTCTTACCATATATTTTTTCAAATCATTTAACAGCAATACATTCCTCCTGGATATGGCAGCCTTACTGAAACTCATTTCGTGCATGTGCGACGATGTAGTGGACCACTTAACTTTGCATTCGGCAAATCGATTTGTAACGGCGTACTTGAATGTTTGGATGGAATTGATGAAAGAAACTGTTCACATATGAGATTTGGGTGCGATGCCGGTTCTAAAGAGTGGTATGAAGGTAATTCTATGATAAAATTACGTTATTGTCATCTGCGCTATATGCGGGGTTTCCACCGACATGGACGCCAAAATAAGGACAACCAAAAAATTAAATTTTCATAAGTTACGAGAAGAAACGTTTTGGAACAAATCCTTGCATTTATACAAGCCATGACATATCAAATGCCATATATTTTGACAGAAACAATCTGTTCCAGCAACTCTCTGTTCGTAGAAAATACTTCGTGCATCTCTCGATAGCCCAGGTCTATGTTCTCTTTTCACTGTAGCAGGGATTTGACTATCAATTCACTAAGTTTGTTCCTTGTAATTGTTAAAAATAAGGACTCAGGTCAAAAACAAGGACATTTCTTAGAAATAAGGACAATAAATTTTACTAAGACAATGCCCAAAATAAGTACAAATCTTAAGTCAAGTCAAAAAAATAAGGACGGTATGGCAACCCTGGTTATATACCTTGAAAAGAAAAAAAGGGTTCCCTTTTGCATGCTCTACTGCTATGTTTTAGGTTTTTTGCACTGACTTTAAATGTTGCATAGGCACCCGAAAAGTGGTGAGCATTCCGTTGGAAAAATACTGCGACGGAAATGTACCCACAGACTGCGTGGACAAATCCGATGAGAGCAACTGCAGTGAGGTGACACACTTTTATTGCGAAAACGGCGATCCTCTTTTTGTCAAGAGAGGTCAAGTTCTCGATGGCAAGCAAGATTGTTCGGATTTTTCTGACGAATGCCCGAAAAACATTTTTAACGAAGGCGGTATATCGTCACGTGAGGAGCTTATAAAATCTCCCGTCTTGCAAGTCCTGGTCTGGATAATGGTTATATTTGCTGTTTTTGGTAATGTAATGGAAGCTAGTATAGTAGTGAAGAACATTCTCAAGATTAAAAGAAAACCAGCGCATCTGCGATCGAAAGTCGGACTTTGTAATAGCATTCTAATTCTTAATTTGTCTGTTGCTGATTTCCTTATAGGTTTAGTGCTCTTTACCATAGCGGTTAGGTCCCTGCAATACAAAGGTGAATACTGTCTTGTGGATAAATTATGGCGCACAAGTTTAGAGTGTACTGCTATAGGAGTGGTCACAGTCCTATCAAGTCAAGCTTCTGTTTTCACATTGGTTGCCATCACTTCATTTCGTCTGTTTGCGGTTTTAAAGCCTCATGAAAGCAAACAACTGCGCATTCAAACAATATTAGCTTGTCTAATTGCAGTTTGGTCGCTTGCTTTGTTTATTGCAGTTTTTCCTTTGTCAAATTTTCTAGCCAACTCTATGGTGTCTAGAGTCTGGATTTCTGCAAACCCTTACTTTCCATCTGATACAGTTGCATTAAAACCGTATCAAGAGTTCGCGCAACGCATTACAGCTTTAGGTAATAGCAGCACAGTTGCCCCAAACGACTGGTATGGCATTGAACGTCACTTGCAACAAAATTTCCCAAACTCAACACCACAGGTGAAAGGTTACTTCGGCTACTATAGCGGGAGTGGTGTTTGCATCCCTAGACTTTACCAAACCAGTTCAGAAGACGCTGAACCAAACCCAATGACCTTTGCTGTAATGACAATAAACTTTCTGGCATTGGTATACATCATAATGGCTTATGTTGCTATATACAAACGCTCTACCGCTAACACTGTAACAAGCACTTCCTCTCAAGCCAAAACCCAAGAACTGCACAGAAAAATTACCCTGCTCATTGCTTCTGACATGACTTGCTGGTTTCCATTGTGTTTGATGAGTTTCTTGAGTATGGGAGGTTTCATACTTCCCCCAGTGGCTTATGCTTTGTCAGCAATTGTGTTTTTGCCCATCAACAGCTCTCTGAACCCCATTATTTACACCAATTTCTTTCCATTTTTGTGGGAATGGTGGAATAAAGTGTGGTCAACGGTTAAGGCAAAACTCCCCTTGAAAACTGGTGCACAACCAAACGACTAGAATGTGGTTCTTAACTGTTGGTCCATGTTACCGAACTCTATATCATTTCATAAAATTTTTGCTTGCACTTAAACTAATTTTGGTGATTGGTAATGTACTTAATCCATGTTTGGTTTAAATTATCGTATCAACTAGTTTAATATATGATTTATATTAATTGTTTTTGTTGTTGTTGTTATTTGTACGCTCCTAACCAATTGTGTTTTTCGTTTCCGTTGATCTTTCTTATTCATAAATGTGTATCACGACTTCTTTCAATGAGAAAGAATATATTTAGCCAAAGAAAATTCATTGTGTGTTTCTGTGTGTGTGTATTCTTGTTTACTTGTAGCTAACTTTAAGATTTCGATGCAGTATCCACATAAACGCGCTTTTCATAACCACTGTGTCACTGAACAATATTTCAATCACTAAATTTGAAAGGCATAAGACTAAACAGTGTAGACAAGTTTGTTTACTTGGGTGGACGGGTGGATTAGTTAAAATGGTGTTAGCGGTATTTGTATTGTTATGGAATAACACAAATTGGTCGCAAACACAAGCAAGGAACTAAATCAAATCGAATAATCGCAAACAGGGCTTAATTCTGCATGCAGTTTGTACAACCGCTTGTGGTATTAAAGCGATATTCATAAGACGAGTATTCAATATCTATTACACAAACCACTAAAAAAGCAAATTGTAAAGAAAAACTGCTTAACACTTCTTGTCATATTCAGTTTCATGGTTTGTGTGCAATGTGGTCATGTCATATATCTAGCATAAAGAAATATAAACATCAACAACATAAACCGGAACACGAGTTATATTAGTACATGCATGGGCGTCCGCAGGAAAAAATACAGGGGAGTGCAGTACTATCGTCACATCGCCGTTCGGGAAACGGTATTTCAGAACAAAAATCATCTGACTGTCCTACTCATTCTTGCCAACCCAAAGTACCATAAAATACAATAAACACAATATTGACTATTTCTGAAATATGCGGTAGGTTGGCAAGCGATTTTTAACGGAAGTGGGATTTACATAAACAAACCTTATCAGATGTAACAACAGATACAGTGAAGATATTACATGATTACTTTTTGACACATCCACCAATGACGTAATAATATGCTTGTTACCGAGCTATTGTTAAGTAATAATGTTCGATTCATTTAATCTGTTGTAAAACTTCAACCTGTTCTGTTACAGCTTGTATTATGTGCGTTTAACGGGGTGGATACCAACGACGTCTTTAATTTATGTGGCATAAATAAGTTAGTTTCTGTATAACACTGTGTAAATGTTCATCGTGTTTTATTTTAAGTTGCGGATTTTCCGACCTTAAGCGTTTTTCTTTTTTTCCAAGAGGGGCACGTGCATAGTTCCCCTGACGACCCAATAACCCCAAAATCACTTTTATTTTACGTTTGTCTCGGTTTCACCCGTAGATTGGTCTACAGTTTACACCCTTTTTGTTATTTCAAGCATGCAGAGGGGTGGGGTTTCCGCAGCGCATTCAACTGTAATGTTAAATCTACACACTTTTGGTACAACTTGGAAGCACTTCATGTTCTAGATTCCGTAAATGTTCAAGTCAAGCTGCTACGAAACTTCCACATTTATGCGACTTAAGGTGTATGTCAGGTCATAAACACCAAGTTGGCTGGCTGCATTATGTTTCTTTTTGTACGTTTTATTTGCTGATAGGAAGTTTGGCGAAACTATAGGTGTTCGCAAGATTTTTTTCTCTCAAAAGGTCGAATATCAATACAAAGTTTTTTAATGTTCTTGAACAGATTTTCAGGAAAAGGAGGGTAAATTAATTATCTGTAATAACCTTACCCGGTACGGATTATTGAAAAATGAATTTCAAATACCTGTCGCGAAGTGGCGCCATTGGGCAAAAACTTAAGTGGGCGTTTTTGAGTTGTGTTTATTCAGGAATTGTGATTGGAAAATTAAGGAATACATAAAATGTGGTGGTAACGGAATTTCTCCTTTGTTTAAACTTTAGGCCCGTTTGCTGCAAATGGCGTGAGTTGAGAATAGATATTGTAAAGCTTGAATGATGTTATAATGCCATAAACTACTTTACACATGCGCACAAACAACACCCGAAACCTGATCATAAATGTCAAGAAGAGTCGTGAAGACTGAACTTAAACATTCGGTTTTTCCTGATTCAAACCAACTTACCATAGTCTTTTTACAAAAAACTATCTTGATTGCGGTTTGGAAGATTTCTTCTCTGGATAGCCTACAAAAGGGTTCAATAACGAGTTTCGACTCACGACTTTGCATCACGATTAAATTAAAGTAATTACGCGAACGAGCATGTCAGAAATAAACAAATTAGTACAAACATTAAGAAAATGAATTTAATTTTCAGAAATAGCAGGTCACTTACATTGTGAGAGTGACAATTCACAGGCAAGCTGTAAAGGCTTAAAAGTCTTTGGCAAAACTCAGACGGCTATGCGATCGCATATTTACTCAACGTTTGTTTCGGCCAACTGATTTAATGCGAGTCACATGAGCTTTATAGCACGGTACATAGTCAACGGCCGACGGTATCTTCGCAACGATACACTGCCATCGATTATTGTGGAAACAGCTCATAGGTGTGTCAACACGATCTTGGTCAAGAAAGCTATTTTTAAATTGGTTTAAAAAATAAGGCTTTATTATGGAGGAGGACAAAAACTGTGTTCAGCAGATCGAGTCTAAATAAAATTTCGAATGAATTTTATCGTTTAATCACGCAGCGCGTTGGTAAACACGATTCAAGTTCATGTGCTTGCAGGTCCTTTGTGTGCCGAGTTGTCCGGCAACTGAAAAATATGGCGTTATTAAATGTAGGTTTACTAAACCAGTTTTGTGCGAGATGGTTTCTTTTGTATATTGTTTGTAAGACCCTAGGTTATAAACTCAAATTAGTCAGTATAATTTCCGAAGGCATATTGTTATAACTAAGGTTTGTTTTCGAAAATTTGTAAGTAAATTGTACGAAATGTCTAATACACGCACTACGTCCAATGTTATTAAACTGCTCCCCGTTATTTCAATTAAAGTGCAATTTAAGACAAATTAATTATGCGTTTCCGTGGACTTTGGTACTATAGGAAATGAAATGTCTTAGTAACGACAACAAAGAAAACATCGTGAAAGAATAACGCTATATATAACTGCTGGCTTTTCAATGGCGCAAATTTTAGATACCGGTTGTTGGTTAAATATTAACTTCATACTTGACACAAGGGAAAGCTATAACTCCCCCTTCATTGTTTCAACTAGCTTCCAGTTTGAATCGTAACAGTTTCAGTTTTAGTATCTGAAGTTAAGCATATAAGTCAGCGGTTCCCCAAATGCGGTCCGCGGTCCTTTAGGGGTCCGTGAGGCAATTTTGGGGGGACCGCGAAGCGGTTGAAGTAATTCTATAATCTTATTTGGCGTCAGTTTGTGCCACCAAATAAGTTTAAATCAAGGTAGAATTAAGAATCGACTGTCTCCATTGCTAAACAATGGCCTTTATTGAATGACAACTATCAAAAATGCAATTGTTCGCGCACAATCGTAATGGTTTTGTCCTGTTTGTGATGTCACATGCTGTCTTTGAATGATTGTTATGCGCAATTTTGCATAACTAGCTAAAATCCTGCAATCAACTTTC
Source organism: Phallusia mammillata (assembly GCF_965637545.1). Lineage (NCBI taxonomy): Eukaryota > Metazoa > Chordata > Ascidiacea > Phlebobranchia > Ascidiidae > Phallusia > Phallusia mammillata. The sequence goes on along the minus strand of NC_137252.1, from coordinate 23,336,386 downwards.
GTTTTTATGAAATACACATTCAGGCTTAAGGACCGCGAGCCCTCGAAATAATGGCAAAGGGACCGTTTTGAAAAAAATATGAAAAAGTTTGGGAACCACTGATATAAGTATACCACAACAAAGGAGTGTGTTAGTCGTGAGGATTAAGTTTAGCTTAAATGAGGTAATTCGATTCATTTTTCATCCAGTGTATTCAGAATGCGAAAAACTCCTTTGTATTCAAATAAGCTGTCGTTATAAATTGTACAGGGGTGTCGTGAAAAATAGTTGACATGTGTGTGTGTGCGTGTGTGCGTGTGTGTGTGCGTGTGTGTAAAGTCGTATGTTTCGTTTAGGATTGCCGAAAATTTAAAAATAACCGTCACAGTTGATACCCTAAATGTAAGCAGAATTCCTTGAATAGGGAACTATAAACCGAAAGTATAAATATATCAACACAATGTAGATAGCAGAGAGCCGCGTGCCTGTTTGTGGGAATATTTAAACACTAATGAGCCACGTTTTGCCACCACGAAGAAGAAAACAACTGCTTTGTATGTTAACAAAGTTATAAACTATAATTATAACCTTTTTCCACGTGGTACTGCAGGGCATCCTACGCTTTGCCGTTGTGAGACAGAACAGCTGAAAAAGTATTTGATTAGATTTCGAAAGAATAAAACACCGGTCAGAAATTTTAGGAATAAGGAATTCAAGTATTGGCTTTTGGAATTGTTTATTCGGGTACTAAACGATTTTAAACATAACCTAAATTACATAGATAATGTCTCAAGAAGCAGATACACCCATAACTTTATGGCAACAAGCTATAACATTACAAAAATGTGGTATAATGACGTCATTTTTGTTGTCCTTAATAAAAATATGTAGCTGGTTTCTGCTTGTAATCTATAAACTAATACCAAATTTCAGTTTTACAGCCTTCCTGATTTTCTCAAAGGATAGTAGGCGTTGTGAAAATGAAGATTATTTGTAGTGGTATGCCGAAAACTGGCACAAAAACTCTAAGTCACGCCCTACGCATCCTCGGTTACACTGTATATGACGTAGAGGAACAATTCACGGAACTCGGCGACCAGCTACTGAAGGCGTGTAATGAAGGTTGCTCGACGGAGGAGTTTCGAGCCATGTTCGCAAATGTTGACTCTGCCACCGATATCCCGGCGTGTACGTTTTGGGAGGAGATCTACAAGGCATTCCCCGACGCAAAGGTAGTACAAACGGCGCTTAACGAGAGTTTGTGACGTAACATGTAAAACATTAATGTGTAATGTTGGATTAATGGAGTTTTACATGCACGCCTTTGTTTACTATAATATAGGTAGTATAAGTTTGCCCAGGAAAACCTTTCTCTCTTGTAAGTTGTAACATGGGATAAGCTACTTTACATTTTGTAGTGGTTTCGAAGTATGTCAGCATCCTTATTTCCATGACAACATCGTCTCTAGGAGTTATGAATGAATAAATCTTGTAAATATGCTTCCTGTCAAATATGTTCGCTATTAGTTTCCTTTTGTCTAGCTCTAGTTAATCAGCCACGCCGCAGCACAGCTCAAATGCAAACCAGCCCGCACAACCTATGGTAACCTTTCATAGGAAAGTTCGTAATGCGGTTGACCTGAAGTAACACTCAGGCTGACTAAGCAAGCGAAAACTAGTGTTGTTTACTATTAAGGCTTCCAACCGAACGCAGAGAAGTAAATATAAGTCTTGCATATTGCTCATATGGTTCATTTAATTAAACATACCCAACGTGATTTTCGCATTTTGTCGACAGTAAGTTTAACTTGATTAAGTTCAAATATAGCTGAAACGTGGACTTTGTAATTAGGGACTTCCATGACCAAGTCGGCATGATTCGAGCATAGCCTTTTTTGCTCATCCAGTTTACAACAAAATTACCAACATGGGGTAATGTATTTTAAAAAGCTAATGATCTTGTGGTATTTGGAGAAAAAATATTTTTGATGTCAAATTTTTATAATCGAACAAGCTAAATTGTTTGAATGGCCACAAACATATAGTTTTATTCTGAAATGGTGGTCTACATTGGCAAATACTTAAATACGTCGTTTGGGAAATTTAGAATAGTAGACTTTCGTAGAATTATTCTAGAATAGTTGAATCGAGTCTATAATTCCGAACCCAATTTTATTTTACCCATAAAAATTATCTTTTCGGACATTTTGTGTTGGACTTTGCACCAAATGCTATAACGAAAGTAGTGTAAATAACTTATGCCCCAACATTTTAAGGAAAGAATGTCATCACTTGTGAAAATTTTAGTGAAACGAAACACTTATTAAGTGATTTTTTAAAGTAAAGTGACAATTAAAGTTTGTAAAGTAAAGTGACAAACTTTGCAAACACAATTGCTCGTCCCTTTTGTACCACACAAATACATTTCCCACTGCGTTTTTACACTTATTTATAGTTATTTTTGCATACAGATTATCCACACGGAACGGGAGAGCGTGGATGAGTGGATTGTAAGTTATGAGAAGCAGATGTGGAGGGCAAGAAGGAATCTTTTATTCATGGTTCTTCTCGCACTTACACCAACGGGACGAAAATTCTTTACCTTCGCTTTCAACACATGGTGTAAGCATTTGCGTGAAGATAATTATTCTTTTTTGTGTCGAAAATGCCCAACCGCTTTCAATGAAGTTTCCAGCTTTTTTGAATTGATTTTAGTGAAGCGATACGTCATGCTGAAGCACTTTGATTGATAATTATTTGTGTACATTTGTAGGTAGAGTTCAGTTTTGTCTTCCGTATCGTTTCTTGTATCAAAAAATCACCTACATTAACACAATGTTGCCGAAACTTAGATACCGGGAACACAACAGCCGGGTTCATGAGGTGAGTTGCTTCTGTTTGTATCCCAAAAAGAAACTTTTTTTAAATGTATTTCGTTCTGCAGGATTATTTATTTGGTTACTTACGTATGGTTCGATGTGGTAACCCAAACGTTTAAATCGGTTAATCGGTTGAATTTAAACATGTGGAAGTTTTGAAATAATAAAAGAAACATTTGTATTTAATGCTAATGTAATACATGTAAGCTGATAAAATATAGTGCAGCAATAGATGATACTTTTGTAAGTCACGTATTTAAAATTGTTTTTTTGTTGTAAGATAACCTATGTTTCGACGTTTTGTGCTTTATGTTAACGTTGCGTTTACGTTGTGTACCCTGATGGTATTAAAGATGTCTAGTATGGGACGTTGAAACGTCGGTTACTATACTAAAAAGCCGTGTTGTTGCAGATTGCACCAAAAGACAGGACATTATTCTTTAAACTGCAAGACGGCTGGGAACCGTTATGCAAATTCCTCGATGTTCCAGTGCCTTCGGAACCTTTTCCACATCGTAATAAAGGCGGAAAAATCATTGACGAGTTTCTTGCCGAATCGGTGTTGTTTCGTCGAATTCAAAACGAGCTAAAAGTAGTGGTTGGCTGCTTTGTAGCTATGACTGCAATAGGCGTATTACTGTGTCTTTGCTAAAAATCTAAACATAGGTAAATTAAAGATTAGTTTGTTTGAGTTTAGTATTTAAAATTATAATTTTAAGTGTCGCCCTTTTGAAGTATATTTTGACGCACTTAAGACAAATGGGCTCGGCAGGTCCGAGTCCAAACTGTTCAAGAGTGAAGTTTGATATAAACTGTACTGAGGGGTAAAACAACCAATCGGGTCAATTGTAATTGTCCTTCTTTCAAACTTCCTTTAAAATTTGATCCCACGAGATTATTTAGGAAAGTGTGTAAAATGACATCTTTTTAGAACTTGGCTTCATTTTTTGAATGAATTGGTTTACTTTTTATATTCTGGTCTTGAAAATGTTGTTCAAAACAAGCGTTTCAAAGCCATTTTTTTGGCAAAGCACAATTAAGAATCATTGCTAATAAGGCACTTTAGGCTAGGTAGAAGACTTCATGTGAACTGAGTTGTGACTACAGAAAATACCTAAATGTGCTCAGTAAGGGCTTATACTATGTTTCACAGTTCAATTATGATTATATAATGCGTCTGCATTTTTATCTTTGTTGTCATGGGTAAACATTTTTCTAAAAGATGCTGTATTTAATTTATTATTTTTAATTTATTTCATGATTGTATATCTATAGCTTAAGTTGTTGTTTTTTTCCAACCAACTGTGTTTGTGTCTGTTTACTGCGCAAAGCTAGCTCAAACTTGTGTCGTGAATGTTTTCAATGCAATTTAACTTCTTCGAATAACACACCTCTGCAAAAACTTTTGCGTTTTAAAAATGTCTGTCCTGCAAGCATTCGGGCTACACAAACATTTTTTTGTAAAAGCCAAGCAAAAAGTGCGATTCAACTCACAAATTTACGCAATTCCTCTCTTGCTAGATGAATTCTTTCCAGGTTGGGAACCACAGCGCTAAATTAACAGAAATTGAACAACCAAAGCAGCGTTTGCCAATATCCCAAACTTAATGGGAAACCGTGAAACAAGTTCAATGAAAATGCTGACACTGACCAACAATTATGATATTTGCTCTCAATGGAGAACTAAGTATAGTTTGTTTATTGGCCGAATCGCTGCGAAAAATTAAACTTTGAAACATTAAAATTCCGAAGCACAACTTTTCTTCTATAAATGCAAAAGATTAATTTACAGATTAGTACGAAAAAATCGCAGGACTTACGCCACTTTTTCGAGTGGATTCAATGGTTTTGTACTGTAACAACATAGGCCTTGTTGGAACATCGGTATGTAAGTGGGATCGGTTTTCCCAAGCCACTTCACACTTATACCCAATGCGCGAAATTGTTTTGCGGTCAACGCAAGCACTTTTAATTCTTTTGAAGCGACAAACGCAATATCTGGTTTGAGTAATTAAGTGGCATATGTATAGAGTTTCGCCTTGGAAAACGGTACTGATTTATGTTTGCCGGTAGCGGCATAAATGGTTTATTGTTTGATTAGTCACAGTGTGTCTTTGTTTGTTATCTTACGATTCCAACTGCTTTTTACTCAATTTGAGGTAATTCTAATCCCAACAGATATATCAAAAAATTACCACCAGTGTATGAAAATTGCGTTCACAGTTTAAGGAAATATGATAAAAGGATAACCCAATCATTTTTTGTTTATCAAATATAACCCAAAATAAATTCCATATAACCATAAAACATTTTTTCATACGTTCCAAATACGAGCACCAAACACGAAACAAACACGGTGGAAACTGTATTTATCAACCCATCACACTTAGCGGTTGAAAATGAAAAACACTTGAATCATCTTCATTGATAAAAAAGTTCGCGACCCCTTCCGCAAAGCCCAAAGAAAAAGAAGTATCCAAAACTTGAGAACAAAAATGCCTGATTGTGTGACCGCAGTTGGCAAGGGCTGCGGGAATATTCGATTATTACTCAAGGGCTGTTATCGCTTCACAAGAGTCAGCGATTATTCAAGCAATAATAACATTTCGAACAAGGGCATTGTGACGTGCCAAACAGGGCACTTATTGGGATTTTTCTAGGGTTGTTGTTTGTGGACTTTTCGCGCTGGACAACCATAAGCTTTGTGTCAAAATAAATAGGATTGTGATTGAGCAACAACGCAAGAAGGAAGAGTAGCGATTGTGCGGCAAAGTTGAAAAATCGTGAAGGAAAAGTGTGTTTGAGGTTGACACAATAAGTCGAACATGTGGTCTCTGTTTTTACTTTTAAGTTTCGTAGGTAAGTTTTAACTTGTACATGTTATCGCATAGTTAAGCTTTATTTGTACTGGTATCTCTATAAATTTTGTTTCGTAACGTTTAAAAATACCTAATTTTCTCTGGTAAGACATAAACAAGTATTCCAAGCTGGGAAGCAATTTATCCCAGCGAAAAATTGTAAAACTTTATGGAAGGAATTCCACCAATATATTTTAAAGTAGTTCAAACTTTTCACATCAACAACTGTTTGAATGCAAGTAATAACCATAGCGCCTTTTGTCACACCTTGTTTATTAAAACACAGTTAAAATAGTGTAGTATCGCAAAACAATGCATCACCATCCGCAGTATCTTGCAACACTGATGTCCACAAAGTATAATTTAGAGTTTCAGACAAAAAAGCTAACTAAAATAACTAGACATTTAGTTTTGAACAATTTTCACTGTACTTTATTGCTCCTAATAGCGAAGTTTGGTCTTCTATTGCAGTATTAAACAATCGTAGAGGTACTGAAACACACGATTCTACAACACCAAAAATATAGTCGCTTAAAATTTTCCGAGCGAAACCCTCGAAGTCTATGTGGGGTTTAACTTTAATAATGTCCAATTAATTTACTGCGTGTTATATCCCAGAAGAAACACAAATGCAAAGGAGACCAACTAAGATTGGAAACCGCTGGGTTTAACACTTGATATTTATTTATACAGGCACTGTGAAGTCACAATACGACAGTTCCGACGGACCGGTATTTTCGTCATGCGGAAGTGACATCACAGTAGACAAGGGAGTTATTACGTCACCAGAATATCCTGGGAATTACCCGAACAATCAAATGTGTCGGTGGAGAGTTATGACGCAGGTGTCAAACGTACAAGTCAGAGTAAGTGAACTTTCAAGTTAATTAGAATATCCAACCACGTAATGTTACATCTCAATGATAAAAGTTTACCTGCAGGCTTACTGTTGTGCTGGTCTGAAGTCAGATAAAACAAAAATTAATGTCAAAATGGTATCATGCACTGAAAATATTTTCATGTTGTTTATCAAATATTTTAAACTCTGAAATCTTGCGCCATTGGAGATTATACAGCAATTCGATGTCGTTGTGTCCAGTATTAAAGTGGATTTAAAGTGGAATTGTTAGAGAATTATAACATTCACTACAAGGGCTAAACAGATATAGTTTGTTGTTGTTACATAACAACAAGACGGATACGCAGCTTTGTGTTGAAAGAGATAAGATTGTCCACTGCTCCTCACTAAACTGGGGCAAATCTGTGAAAATCTCTACCGTAACTCGTTGTGTCAACAACAAATTCGAGTTTGCGACATTCGGAATTATTTTAACGTAGCTGGATATTTAACCAGAAAAACCAAAACCGTATTTTCATTTTTTAATTCACGTTATACCGCAACAACTTACATAAGTATTATTCACAGAGAATATACCTTACTACGTAACCAGTGAATCAAGCTTATATTTTTGCGTTTTTTCTGCTTGTATTAAAACATCACTGCGGTCTTCAATGTTTACAAACTCGTACTAAACTGATATAAACCATGGCGAATTACGTGCTGTGGTGATTAATCTTATACAAGTTGCGTTCAACCAACACATTGGTCATACTAAAAGTATTGCAGGTTACATTGGACGACCTCGACATTGAAAACGCGCGAAATTGTCAGTACGACTTCATGTCGTTACGTTTCGCCGATGAAGCTGAACAAAAGTTCTGCGGTCGGACAGTGGAGGGAAATCCCCACGAGGGTTCACTTCCGCTTGTTGTTAATTTCGAATCTGACGGAAGTGTGGGGGGCAAAGGCTTCGCAATGACGTTTCAAGGTCGTTTGCGTATTCAATGCATGGTAGTGGTGTCATCGCATGTTTAGAAGCCTGAAAAGCATGAACAATTTGGCTAAAAGCACGATGCTAATTTTAGGTCAAGATGTGGACTGTGTTTTGTTATGCATTGTTTGTCACAGGGTATGTTCCTAACACGGTCAATAACTATTTCTAAGAAACGGTCAAAAAAGTTTAAGGCTGCAAGCCGGACCAATTAGAACTACCTTCATTATTTGACCATCATCGCTAAGACAACGGGAAAACATTTTGAAAGTAACAAGCTATACCAGTTGTTAAAAGCATGATTTAGTCATTCGTGGAATTTCCATTGAGCAGCCAACCCATAATGACCACTCAACAACCGTTGTCACACAACAGTCCTGATTATGCGTTTACACAAGTGGTTCCAAACAATCGCGTTCTACGATTACGTGATTTTATTCGTTATGGGAGAATTAGACCTTTCTCCTGTCAAGCTTGTATATATTGGTCCTGACGCAAAATAGAGTAGCTGGCATTGTGACATCTGTGGGTAGAAATAAAACTTGAGACACTGTGAAATAATTAATTTAATGGAAAAAGCTTTACCAGTGGGTTTGAATAGATTTTTGGACAAAGGTAAAAGCTGTATATAACGTCTGCCACAACAGCGCTACGGTTTGAAAATTGTGGGTTTCGGTGGCTTAACGTTTGTGTTTATTAGTATGAGTTGCTTTACAATGTAGCCGTAAGTTTGTTATTTCAAAGGAATTCAGAACACTCAAAACCCAAACTTTATTTATATCTCCAAAAACAAAAGTTGAATATAGACACCAGGATTTAAACACACAATATACGTTAAACGAATTTATTAGCTGCCCCAAAATGTATTGCAACGCTTTATTCAGGTTCGCGTCACCGATCTGCAAATATGGGAAAGTCCCTCTTGTGTGAGCGACTTTGTGCGGTTGGTGTTTCATGGCACTGGAGGACGGGCGTACAGGTTGTGTGGTGAAAACCCAGGCAGTACACGCAACACTACAGGACCTTCGCCACTTGAAGTTTACATGCAAACCGATAAAATGAACGTGTCAAAAGGATTTCGACTGATATTTGCAGGTCCAACATGTGGTGGTTTAGGGATAACCCGATAATGAATCTCATCATCGGGCTGGGTGTAAAATTATTTTTGGATGTTAAAGACGAAAGGTTGGTTCAATTATTCACGGTACGAAACTTAAAGGACACTGCTATAACACAAAAACCCTAACAGACAAAAAACTAAATAAATCCAGCAACATGCGAGCAATGAAATTGTATTTAGATACTTCATTAACAAATAGAAAAATCGTAGTGACATTATTATGATTTAAAACTCTGTATTTTCTGATACTAACCCAACTTTGTCGTCTATGCATATATGCAAGTTTTTCAAATGCATGTCAAGCATGTTCATAAATGCAAAGAAAAAATAAAACCAGCAAAGCAGACTTATTCGATAAAAGTATTCGGCACAGAATGTAGTTTTTTGAACATATAGCTTATAATGTAGTTGTTTAAAACCTTGCAACTGTAATGTAGCTTTCCTCATCTATATTTTACAGTTTTATCCCCTTGTTTGTCCGAACCCTGCCAAAACGGCGCCAGCTGCAAGTACGACAACGATTCATACACATGCGAATGTGCTGAAGGATGGGAAGGTGTCAACTGTGATTCCGGTAAGCGTGAAAATATTTTACACAGGGTTCTTAACAGAAAACACAGGGTTCTTAACACAGGGTTCTTAACAGAAATTTGTATAACTAACTTACCATCAGGGCAACTTTTAAAAGTTGCGAAGATTTAAATCACAAGTATCTCGTTTGATATTTACTTCGATCGAGAGTGGTACTCTTAAAACAAAAAAATAGGTTAATGTTCCTTTTGAAAACTGCCAGAGATGACCCTGAGAGCCTCATTTGAAAATCCCTGGACCAGCGCTTCTAAAAAACGGCCAAACAAACAAAGCAAAATTTATCTACAAAGCACATTTTTAGCTGAAGTCAAACATCTGTTTAGAAATCAACGAATGTCAATCAGATCCATGTCAAAACGGGGGAAGATGTACTGATGAAGTCAATCGATTTACGTGTACGTGCTCACCGGGCGTGACGGGAACCACATGTGACGTCATAAGCGATTACTGCGCCCACTTGAGGCCGTGTGCCAACGGTGCTACATGCGAAAGTGTGGAAGCGTCATATGTATGCACATGTGCAGAAGGATACACGGGACGGAATTGTGACGCAGGTAAATGTGTCCATTTTTTTAATTTTCTTAATTTTGTTTGCAATAAATGATTTGATCACATTTTATAATGTAATATATGTGTATAATGCCACTTTCGACAAAAATTTCTGTGAGCCTTTTAAGCCAACATGCAAATACCAAAACCAAGTAGTCTTTTTTTGTTCAAAATGTTAAGAGGTTCGCTTTGTTTTTACTTGGGTCATGTCTTTAACAGAAGTTGACGAATGTGCGTCGAGTCCATGTGAAAACGGTGGAACATGTAATGATATGTTTGCACGGTACCAGTGCGACTGTGTGGAAGGATACAGAGGGGAACGTTGCGAAATCCTCCCCACAAGTATGTATTACACATCTGTCTATGACGTGAATGTTGCAAAAATCACATGACACAGATAAAAACAATATGGTCACTTGTCAAAAATGTTTGCCTTGTTCAGTATTGGCACTGATAAGGTATCCAAACGAAATGTCGTTTTGGACACTTTCCTTTAGGCTTAACTTTCCCTGTTTATTCTTTATTCCGGTGTGCAGGGCGAAATCCGAAATTAATTAGGTCAATTTGTTAAACCTAACTTATACACATATTAGGTTATTTAAAATCGTTTGGAAGGCGATGGTTTTATGCCACACCATTGAGCATTATTGGGTTATAACAAGATAACTGAATTAGTTAAATGCTCTGAAGTCCAAATTATTGCGCGAGGTCTGCATGAAATGAGTCTCCGCGAACAAACCCTTACTGAACATTTATTTCATACTAGCAACTACTGCACCACCGACGACAACAGCATCTACAGTCACTAAGTTATCCACAACAACACAACCTCTGTTCTGCGGTATGACCTCGTCGATCGTGTGTTTCAATGGAGGCAGTTGTGTGGTGGTCGATGGTATGAAGGAAGCGTGTCTGTGCCCCGATGGCTTCGATGGAAACAGATGCGAAAACTTGGCAAAAGGTTAGTGACCCTCAAACAAAGAACCTAATTTTATGAGCATGATTCGACAAACTTGTAATTTGACCAAACACATTAGTTCATAAGTTCTTACGATTTGCGTTACCGACAGTTTTTTCCCGCACAGTCAATATTTGAACATTTCGTATTTTACAAGTAGCTAAACATTACGATATCAATTTTAAGGTAAGGTTTACCTCACTAGAAAAACGGAATATCGTGGGCCTAAATGCAAATGCTACGCCAATGTTACGATTCAAACGAGTCTGTAAAACGTCGGAACTTCTGTAAAACGTTGAAAATCTGTTTCCAATTTGTAACTAACTTACAAGTCACAAGTCAACAAGTGAATCCAAAATTATATAATTTTAGACTCACCGGATTATCTCAACGCACTGATTGCAACTTCTGTCGGTTCGCTGGTGTGTGTGTTGCTCATGGGCGCCATCGTGTGTCTGGTTCTTTGCAAACGAAAACACGCCAATCGTTGTGAGGTCATGCAACTCGGGAGAAGAGGTAAACGATTTCAGATTAAGAATGTAGGTCATATATTAATATTTGTTTATATTGATATTTATATAAGGAGGTCCAGGGGCCGAAAACCAAGTCGCCAACGCAAACAAACCACAGCAAGCGCGAGAGGCTTGGGGAGCGCGCCACCAAACGGCAATAAATGACAATAATTGGATTGGCCGCCCGGTAGAAGACGAAAGCAGCCACTACGATTCGAAGTTGCTTAATTTTGCACCTGGTCATTACGGATGCAATGGATTTTACCCCGCTAACGGCTTTCGACAGTCAGGAGTCCAAGTGGGTGGAAAACGAAGGTAATTTGATCAATAAATTAGGTTACATTTAAAGTTATTGCACGTTTATCGAAAGAGAGAAAACGCATTTTAATTCTTTCATTCCCAACGATCATTATTATGTGTGTTGCAATTGTTAAGTAGGATTTGTTTACTTTAAGTTTGAACACCAAGCTTACCCGTACATACTCTAAAATTTAGAGTCTAAATAATATCTGCCTGTTGTCGCTCAGGCATTCGGTAGTGGACGATTACTCGAAACCTCAGGCAGACAAGACTTTTCCTGTGTACAGTGTGATGCAAACAATGGATGCTCATAGAAAAGGTATGCGAATATTCTCATTGATGCATAAATCCTGTTTAAAGACATTCGGATTCTTAACGATAGACTCTTTTCGCAGACAATAATATGGATGCAAATATTTCTTCGAAACCCAAAACGAATCGCGAAGGCAGAGGTAGAAGTTTATTTCTAAGTTCTCGATTAAAATATATCTAACCACGTCTCAAATTTACGTTAAAATTGCACAAACAATAACTAAAAAGCAAAAAAAGACAAATATTTCTGGTGTGCACCATAATAATGGATTTTTTTCAAAACTTGTTTAGTCCAGTTATTTGTATTCTTTACCTTCAGAACAAAAACATAAGGCAGAGCGGCGTCAGCATCCGAGCAGGGACGTTAAAATTGCCCCAGACGCAGCTGCTACTCTTATTAACTACTTGTCCAACGCACTGAAGATGGGAAAACCCAACAGCGGAAAGAGGTCACATGACAAATCGTCATCGGAAGCGCTTGCAATCAAAAGCATCGTCAGTGATGCAACCACCAATCAGAACCCTTCGCCTCGTCAAACTGACCAATCACAGCGTCAAGTTGACAAAGCAAGACATCGAGGTCATTTTAAGGTGAAACGAGGCGAGGAAGATGATGTGAGAATGGATAATTTGAAACTCTATGATTATTTCGATCAGTTTGCATCGGATAAACAGGGACGGGCTGTTTTGAGACTAACAAGAGAAAATGCGTTTTTGTTCGAATGAGTCCATTTTCATTTTACAATTTCAGGAATTTTAGCGTTTCATTTTGTAATTGCTTGACTATTTGTTTGTAAATACATTAAGAAAACTGAATGAAAAATCAGATGAGTTAAACACGGAAAATACCCATGTATACCGTCAAGCAAAATTTATTTACATAAGTTTGATAAACAGAAAAAGCTTCCGAAATGTCATTATCTTTTTCATTTTCAAGTTTTCCCGCTCCACATATTCGTCTCTGTTATGCGCTCTCGGAGCAACAAACTATTCCATCCGTACATAGAGCTTAAAATGAAGTGGAGTTTAATTCGGAGATTTTCTGAAGTTTTAATTCGGTTCATCAGGAGGATTTAGTCCAGCAAATGAATTTAACCACATGGTCTGGGGTGGACGGTTGGGAACTTTTCCACGGAAGGAAGGGGGGCGATTAAGTGGGGCAAGCGATCGTGGTCTGGGTACATGAGTTACAACTGGGTAAGAAGCATTTTCTAAACTGTTGGGGTTTCTACTGGCAAACAGGTCATCAACTGAAGATATTGATGTTGATGTCCCGTGCACTGATGACGCACGCCTTGATGACGTCGTCCGGCCTGTTCGCGGACGCTCGTTTGGCCCTTGACTGAAGTTGGGGTGGTCGTTATAATGCGATGGAGTAAATGGGGTTTGTCTGCGGCTTCGAGGGGAAGTGGGATAATTGGTTGTCGTTTGTGGAGAATTAAAATCTTTGGTACCTTGGGGCGAATTGTAGCCGCTTGCAGTGGCTTGCGGATTGGAGTGCTTCTTTTTGCTGTGGATCTGGGAGAAGAAAATAGGCTTGGTAGTTTCCGGAATCGGTTTGTTCGAGCTTGGGTATTCGTAACCATCTTCATGTTTCGCAAACTCCGAAGGTTGGGAAACAACTTCGGAAATATTCGGAAGATTTCGGAAAGGTTTTGGAGGGTTCGGATCCGCAGCAGCGGTTTTCGGACGTGGTCCTAAAACACGATGGGCAAGTTTTCGCTTTCTGCGTTTTGGGGAATTGGGGGCTTTAGGAGTAAATGAAAAGTTCGGAGAAAATTCGAAAGGAGTCTTTGGTGGGGTAAATGTAGACACGTTTGGCTGGAATTGAAATGGTTTTGTAGATAATGGGTCTGTTTTTTGGGGGTCAATTTCCTTGAGGAAGTCGGTAGCTTTAGGAGATGATAAAACCACAGGGGTTGGTTTAAATGGTGTAAAAGATGGTTTTGTTTGAACTGCAAAGGGAACAGTTGAAAAATCGGATTTAATAGTAAGTGGATTTTTCACTATAGGTTTGATACTTGAGTCTGGTAACGAGGCTGGTGTTACAGGAGGACTAACAGGTGGAAGCTCGTCTCGGATTTTCTTTTCCTTATTTTTATGACGTTTCTTTTTCTCTCCTTTCGCTTTACGTGCATCATTTCTATCCCTAGAGGGCGTTGTAGCATCAATGATCTTCACAACGGAACCATCGGTCGTTGTTATCGTGTTGCCTGACGTCATGGCGTCCTTGTATGAAGTAGGGGGTCGTGACGTAATACCACTATCTACTGAACTCGATACTTGGATGTCACGGGGCAACTTTTTTCTTGTGTCTTTGCGCTTTTTCGTGAATTTCTTCTTACGCGTGTCGCTTTTGCGCTCGTCCGACGGTGACTTCAACGTCTCCCGCTCTCCAGCGCCAATAGGGGCTGAAAGCAAGAGAAGACGCCTTATTGTGACGTCTCAGATAAATTACGTGTGCAAAAGCGTCTTAGATGAATTACGTGTGCAAAGGTAGCATGAGTAAGCAAGAGGATAAATGAGGTCAAAGATTGTGGTAAATGAACTATTTAAGAATGATGTTTTATTGCGTTTTTACCAACTATTGTTGAATAACAATAGTTTGGATTGAATGAAATGGAATGGAACACCCGGAAAACGATGCAAAATCGTGTATTTGGCAACAAATGTACAAATAGCGGAAAAAAACAACAGAAAATCTTCTCCCAAGCGGCAAAGCATGACGTAATGAAAAGGATGACGTCACCAACTATGACGTAATACCTTGACTCTTCTTTTGCAGAAACCCACTTTCAGCATTGACGTTATTGTCTTCTGGTGGTATAGGTGAGGCATGGATTTTGGAACCGTTTTTAATTAGTTTAAAATAGTACAGGATACTGAGTAGAATACCAACAACGGCTAAAGCTGCAAAGACCGACCCAAATATGGCACCATAAGGCGGTCCGTCCTTGTGATGATCATTTTCACCATCTGCACAAAGAGTGCTAAAATGTTGAACAATGTTTGAAACTCTAAACATGATTTGGGCCAGATCAATTTAAGTAATGAGTTTGACCATTTATTTATGCCTTTTAACACGGTACAAGCAGCACATTTAGTTCCAACGCTTGAAAACAATAAAGTTAGACGGATATGCAAACTTACATTATTTTCTTTTTTCTGCAAGGGTCCCAGACCACATAATTATAAAGATACCTTTTATTCCAACACCTGTATTATTGCGTGGGATTGTTGAGTTCTCTTTGTTTTCATCTTCAGTAGGGAGATCTTCTGCTCCTTCAACTACATTATCAGCACGGGACGGTTGAGTATCTGTCGTGTCTTCCGTAGGCGTGTTTGAAGGCTCGTTTTGTAACTCAGGTGCATGATCGCTTTCAGGTTCTGGTGCATCATCTTCTATTATAAAGTTTTCGGAACCAAGCGGAGGTTGTGTTGTTGGAGGAGGAGGAGGGGTAGCAGTAGGAGGAGGAGGTGGTGGTGGTGCAGTGGTCGTTGTAACTTGTGGAGGTGGTGTGGTGGGAGCCTGCTCTTCTTCGACAGCTGTTTGGTGGATTAGTACATTAGAAAGCAGTTTGACATAGATCATTTATAGGCTATACGTTGGACACACTGACCAGATAAAGTGAAAACAGGTCAAAATATACACACCTTAAACTGATAAGATTACTATTAGAAACATGGCTCAAAAAACTTAAGCAGAGACAGAAATGAGATCGTTGTGGGAAAACAATATTAATTAAATTAAATTTTCCTGTTATCCAACTTACGTGTGTCACAGTTAGTTCCAGTCCACTTCGGATGACAGACACAACTGTAGGAGCCGACATGGTCTTCACAAACACCGTAATTTAAACACGGATTTGGGTCACACTCATCAATTTCTATAAAACAATGGTTTTAGCTGGTTGGCAACAAGGATTAACTTGTTAATGTGACACAGTAATGGAAGAAAGCATTTTAAAGCGGTTATCTATTTCCTATACCTTTTCGACTTCTGCTTTCTGACAAGTTAGTTTTCAAACATGGGATTATAGGTAGACTTTCAGCTTAAATTTCCAAATATTTCACCATGTCAACGCACATTTCTCATCACATCGCATATCCTTTTTAGCAATAGCTTCCAATATTCTGCTACTCAATTACCAAAAAGGCGCAAATATCAACAAAATTAACTTTTGATAAAAATCCAAAACCATACACTGATACGATTGTGGGTAAAGCTAGTTATTTATTGAAACAGTCGTTTTTATTTGCCAAACACATACCTACCTTTACACACATACCCGCTTTGCTGTACTTAGCTTTATGTAACTTATATAGAAATGAAAAATAAGTTCATAAAAACTGCTTATCACACCTGCTCTGGCGTACAAATTTGGTAAACTTTACACCGAACTAAATTGTACTATCATGTCTCGACGTCACCTGTTTCCAAACTTAACTTTCCCAAACTAAGACATATCCATAAAAAAAAAACATGAAACACGATTATGCGATAAACAATAACCTGTGCCACAATCCCAGTCCGTCCATCCAACTTCACAAACGCAGTTAAACGCGTTTACTAAGTCTTCACATGTAGCTCCGTTCTTACAAGGGTTTGTCCGACACTCGTTGTAATCTACATAAAATCGATCACTTTTACCGTAACATAAAATAGGGTTGTATAACACTGGGAAAACCTGACAACAATCCATAATGGTCGTGTTCTACACACATAAAATACATAAAATTATCAAAAAATTTAAATAGCGAAATAGGTTTCAGAAATCTTTTTTAAGATATCTTCAAACCTCTGTAAACATCAAACAGCATTGAAAATTTAAACCGAAGCCTTTGCGCAGTCAGGAGTTTTGTTTGTCGTTTTTTAACACTTATAGAAGTAATTCAACAATTGCGAGTAACTCACCTATACCGCAAGTTTCCCCAATAAACCCTGGAACACAATCACACGACCACGAGTTGGCGCCATCAACACAATTTCCGCCATTTTCACAAGGTTGTGAAGCACATTCGTCGATGTCTACAAGACAAGAAAATGCATGAAACCCCCATTTAACACTACAACTTCGCCTATAAAGAGAGTCAATGAAAACAAACAACCACGGGGTAAAACACCATTTATCATGTCAATCATAGAAAGGAATGTGACGTCTCATGACAACCAGGTGATTTTACCCATGGATGCATTTCCAATCGATTACAAAATGCATGAAATTTAGTAAAGATTAGGTTTTAATGTTCCAATATGGCTGAGCTTGTATAACTCGTCAAAAAGGCAACGGTCTCTGTCGCAATCATCCTGTTGAATGTTTATAAAACCAACGGTGTTTTTGTGTTACAGTTCCTCCAAAAACAGAGCCCGATACAGAGTATAAATTTAATTGTGATAAGATTGCGCGTGAGTATCGCTCAAAATGTGGAGAATAGAGCGTTCAACTCTCCGTAACTTTTACCACGCAATATAGGTAGGTCTGCTCGCGATACTTACTTATTTCACAATATTGTCCTTCGAAACCATCAGTACAGAAGCAAAACACGTCACCGGCGTCCATTGTACAGTCAGCACCGTTCTGACACGGTTCGTCATCACAAGTCACCCCTGCTGGGAGGGTTGTTGTAGTTGGAGGAGGTGTAGGGGTGGTTGTGGGGGCTGGGGTCGTTGTAGTGGGGTTGGGGTCAGGAGTAACTGTTTGAAGTCCATGAATTGAGAGTTTTGTTAAAATTAGAGCATAATTAGAACATGTAGCATAATTGTTTACTTCGAAACAAAAAATGTACAAAACTAAATCATCCTATAATAAAACGCTTTACGACTAAACGTTTATTTCTTCTTAGTATTAGGGACTGCTTAAACAACTGAAATGCAAAAAAATCTGATAATATCTAGTGATCCTCACCAGGGCGCTAAACATTATGTCCTAAGCTTCCAAAAAATCCCAACATTCAATCGTCGCAAAGCAAAGGTAAGCTCAATTTGGTGGTATTTGTCAAAAACAAGAGTACTTAAGTTTTCATTTCATAAAACGATTTAACCCAAACGCCTCAGATATGGTACTTTGGTCGCTCAAAAGCTACGTTAATCAACTCGCGTTTCGTCTCAAATTCAAACCTTCATAGACCATGTCAAATCCTCTTAAGTTGACAGAATCGTCTGATTTTAGTGTCAGTACAGTGGCACCTCTCACTTGCAGCAGGCCATTGTTACCAACATCTTCCAGTTTGTCTCCACAAAACCTGAACAAGTTGGTGCATAACATTGTCACATAAAGCAAATCAGCTTTGTTTTTTTTAATTGTGTGGCGTGTTGAAAATGATTAACAGTCGCGTGTTGCTGCTGTTGTTGACGGTTTTGTATTACCTAATAAGCTATAAATCACTCTTTCCAAAAACCAATAGTTAAATGTATTTTTTGTAATTTGGTAAAAAAAAACATTGTGTGGGGTCGAAGTTTTCCGAGCTTGTATATCGGAGAAAGTTTAAAAAATTAAGCAGGAAGAGTAGTAAACAATTAAAAAACAGTTTTACAACGCAAAAAAAGTTTAGAACCACTAAGCTCGAATGAACAACAATAGAAGGACAAACTAAACTTAAAAAAAACTGTATTTTAACGTTGTCAAAACAGAAAGTTTAGCACTGACTGTTAGTATGTCCCGGGTGTTCAGCTATTTCTAAATTTTGGTTGAGTTTTTATGTTGTATACTTTAGTGTAAAGGGTTACACCAGTGTACCATGCAATGAGAAATGTATGCTTTAATTTCGTTCTTAGGCGTTTGGGGCTTAAACTAAGTGCTGTAAATTACCTTCCTTCGCCGTCATTGGTTTTTACGAGAAGGGAATCAAATTCACAACTCTCTCCAGGTTCTACATTGAAATCGCGAAATCTCATCGTGACAATTTCATCTCCATCAGCCTTTAAGTCCCAAATATAACGTCAAGCACATAACTTGTTCGCATTCATTTTAAGTTAACAGAGATCCACTTGACGCTAAAACTTGTTAGGGTAGGAAGTATGCGTTTTACAATCCCATTTAAATTAACCTAATCTTGATCGTTATCCCCACATAAAGGTGAAAGGTTGTAATAATGGAAAACATCTAACAAAATGTAACAATTACACAACCAACTGCAACAACCGCAGTGCATTTTCTTCAAAAAAACGTTTAAAAGAACGTAATTTCACAACAGAAGAAAAGTGCAATTTCGTAATTCAAGTTACAAATATCGCCTTGCCTGTATTGTCCACGAACAATCGTGGAAGGACGGATAGCTGTTAGGATAACCCTCACTTCGTATTTGTCCTGATTTCTCTGTAAGCACGGACCCACACGTCTGGCCACATGCCACATCTGCAGGGTGTAATGATAAGTATTATAACAATAGAAAAAAATGCAAATCAAAATTGTGGTTGTACTCTGAAGCTTGATTGATGGTCGTATCAATGACATAACGTAAATTACTTTATTTTTAACTGACATATATATTTGATCAACATTCTAACATCTCCATTCACAAACAGTTTAGGCTACTTTAGAAATGGCCCGGCGCCACAACAGAATAAGCTGAACTTTAAATAAAAAGTAAACTGTTATTGCCATGTAGAACAAATGCTAACTGAATCAAGCCTGTGCTACCAATATCTAAAGATTCTTACCTACAGTCACGTCCAAGATGCAACAAATGTACAAAATTAAAGAGGCTTTCATTCTGGCCTAGGCATTCTGAATTCAAACCAAAACAAGAGCACATATAAAATACTCACTCCCATCAAACATAGAGAAAAGTAGGGAATTATCGATCGCATAGGAACGGTAAGTGTTCATTTGGTGTTGAGAGGAGGGGCTACTTAGTTATGACATGGAGATATGTGGTCACAAACAACGAATGGGATGATGCATAAATCGGATTAGCTCGATTACTTCGTAAAAGGTTGGACTAATAAAATACATAATGTCATAACCACATTATTTGTTCCACTTAAGGTACATTTAAGATCCATGTTTACTAATTCATTTAGACCAGTGGTTCCCAAACTTTTTCATATTTTTTTCTAAACGGTCCCCTTGCCATTATTTCGAGGGCTCGCGGTCCTTAAGCCTAAATGTGTATTTCATAAAAACGAAAGTTTATTGCAGGATTTTAGCTAGTTGTGCAAAATTGCGCATAATAATCATCCAAAGACAGCATGTGACATCACAAACAGGACAAAAACATTACGATTGTGCGCGAACAATTGCATTTTTTTATAGTTGTCATTCAATAAAGGCCATTGTTTAGCAATGGAGACGATTCTCAATTCTATTTCGATTTAAACTTATTTAGTGGCACAAACTGACGCCAAATAAGATTATAGAATTACTTCAACCGCTTCGCGGTCCCCCCAAAATTGCCTTACGGACCCCTAAAGGACCGCGGACCCCAGTTTGGGAACCGCTGATTTAGACCAAATGTTAAAAACAGGAATGCAATGAAAGATAAACGCATTGTGATAAAAAAACAAAGAAAAACTACAACTTCGGTGTTAGGAGGTTATTCTTATTTAGATAGTTGATAACTTTGTCGGATTCACTTTGCTCGCACACACATATCACACACACTCACAGTCTTTGTCAAAGTATAAACAGTTTGGACGTCCAGGTGTTATTTTTCAAGTAACTTACGTCCAAACATTTTTTACAACTAACTTACGTCCAAACAGCTTTTACATACAAATTTATTTGCGAGACTGTTAAAAGGGACCGATATGGCCAAGTGTTAAATGAAGCTTAAACATTAAACTTAGTTCAATCGTTGGCACGGTTGTAAGCGGGTTGAAATTGGGACCTTAACCCGAATATTTATTTAAATAAAAACTGAAGCAGGCGGCCGAAAATCCGGTAAAAATTGATGCGGAGTGTAAACTCAGGCCCTAATCATGCCCGTTTCGTTCAAACTAAAGCCCGAGCCCAGTCCAAAAAGTCAGCCCCGACCTCTAACCTTAGTCGTTGAATTTGGCTATACAAACAGGGTTGCCTCACACATGTTGTTTCTTTTTATTAACTATTGCAATACATTGATCAAAGTTAATCCAACAAACGTCTGCCAGTATTTTTTTTCAAAACACTCTGTATATTTTTGATCTGACAATACAAAGAATTTGAAATTCGCGGTTAGTAAAAAGCTTAAATATTAAAAATTAAAACAACTAACATAGTGTTTTTCCAACACATTTCTTATTAACTATAGACGTTTGATGTTCGTAGATTTCTAAATCACATTTTGCGAAGGTTAATAACCATCATAGCACAACAAAAATGCATAAGTCAAAAAAGGCTATAAGTTAAGTCAAACCTGTTGTAAACTATACTGAGCACTTAGCTTTCTGTAAATGTGGTTTGACGCAGGGTTTCGCATGGGAAAAGAAATGGGAAAGACGAAACTTTTCAGGGCGAAAATTGACTAAAAGTTGTCATTTTAGTCGCATTGATCATGCTTAGAGCAGGTCGCACCCCTTTGAAAGAGTTTGGCAAACAACATCGTTTATAACGAGTTGCTAAAATGTCTCGAGCACTCTTCAGTTGACTCGGGAACACAAATTTATCGCTAGAATAACCTATAGAAGCACTTAAAATGCTGAAAAACACTTTGAAGGTCTTATAACAATCCTATTTGAAACAAACATGGGTTTGTTAAAGGCGTATAATTTTATTGGCAAAATAGTGTAGATATTCTCGTACGATTTTCTTGGAGTTCTTAATGGATATAAAATCGCACTTTTGGAACATTTTTACAAGGTTACGAAAAAAATAAAACGAGCGGACACTTCCACACCTCTGAAAATGCAAGCAAAAACTTAATCGAAACGACAAACACAAAAGTTTCAAGGCAACTGGATCTCTGCGGTAGCTGCAACGTAGGGTATATGTATAGGCTACCACCTTTCAAACAAGTAAAAGGCAATTCTAATCTAAAACACGTCACGGCGAACTTGTTTGTCACGTTTTTTTGCAAGGCACTATAGATTCGATACTATACTGCCTTACAAAGTAGCTTGTACAACGATCACTGCTTACAAAGGTAACGACTTTATTACTCTTGCAAGCTGTAGGTCTATGTACGAATGCTGTTTAAGTCGCCACTTACCTTTATTAAATGCTTCCGCACTTGAACCTGATGTGCTTCATGCTGGACTTAAATACCAATTTAAAGTTTTGTTAAAATGGGCTATAGCCATTAACAAAATACTGTAAAACAAGACCTAAAATCAGTTTCAAATGAAGTATCTAAACCTGTTTTGGTAGTAACCAGGTCTGTGCATGTTTCGATAGTAACGTTTTTTTCTAAACCTTTTGATTTTGTCGAAGTTCTATTTTTTGTCTCGTTATGTAGGCTGGATTTAACCAAATTTGCTCTATTAAAAAAATGCACTTAACTTTGTGTGTATTCTTAAAAAAATGTTTTCAAAAGCCTTTAATTGTTTTCAACATCGCTATGTAACTGCGTCGTCTTCTGGTTTAACGAGTATGACGTCTCTGGAATATAGGCTAGGTGTAGCCTGCTAATACAGTTGCACTATAATAAGGCTGGCGATAATGCCATACTTTTTGGCGAAATCTTTATCCGCAGTGGTTTGCAATAAAAAATACACATACTGATTTAAATGTGATGAATTTGTCAGCTTTGGAGTTTCAATTCATGATAGTGTTTCTCAATAAACTTACGGCCCACTAGAAGGTCAGGATACCTACAAGCGTTTCCTGCCAACTTCGTATTCAGAAAAATAAATAATTCCAAATTTGAGTCTAGTTTAAACTGATAAATGAGATTAAAAAGTCAAATTATCTCAACAAAGAGGAAATAAGTAATAAGTAAAATCTTTAGTGATTGACAGATCGTTGGTTGGCAGTCTCTGCCACAGGAATACCACTCACAGAACGACCCATCATTTACAGATCATAGCATGCTACTGTTGGTTGTCACCCCGACATCAAAGATAATGTTCCAATACGAAACATACACATGTCTGAGGGTCACTGCCACCAAGTTTAGGCAAAGCTGTGAAAGCAAAAGCGCCCACAACCTGCCGGAATTATTTTGTAATGAATACACACACAAAAGAGTTGCAACTGTCACACCTACATTTTGTTGATGAACCCCGTTCGATAAGTGCTGGTGTAACCTATACCCGTAATTTGTGTGGAAAACTTTATTAACTAAATTTAATTTGACCTCTTTCATAGATTTGAAAAATATTTGTATATGTTGGGAATCATTATTTTTGGATGTAAATGTTTCATTACTTCCTTGGGCTTTCCAGTATGCACATATTATGGGCTGTGAAGGTAACCACTTGGTCGATTGATGTGCCAAATTTTTAAACACTAAACGAGTAATCCACTACATACAATCGTTCAAAATTTCAGCACAGTAGGACTTGTATTTCTGACCTGAAGGACTGAAATGCTAAAACCAAATATTTCAGGGTTTAAGGGGTTAAAAT
Organism: Phallusia mammillata; assembly: GCF_965637545.1. Lineage (NCBI taxonomy): Eukaryota > Metazoa > Chordata > Ascidiacea > Phlebobranchia > Ascidiidae > Phallusia > Phallusia mammillata. Next base: position 23,313,011 of record NC_137252.1, on the reverse strand, counting down.
GGGTGAATCCAATAAAAAGGTACAACATTTATTACAATACCTTACATTGCACCCCAACAAAGCATGAAACTCCTAGATGTTTTTAAAATAAACTGCTGGGTCATTCGGGGTCAAACTTTAGAAGGATCAAATTAGAATCAATAGCTAACAACTGTGTAAATTTGAATAAGTTTAAAGCAATACGGACAAAAACAATATGTAAAAATAAACACAGTATAAACTGAGTCGCTTGACAAAAACAAAAATGGAAGAGGGTGCATCGTCATCGTTGATTAGATTACGGGAAAACCGACAAAACGGTATGGTAACATCAAAACTCCCAAACACCAGCTGGGCATTGAGAGGTTACCTCATATAAGCTTCAACAGCAGCAATATCCAAGAGGCTGTTCGTTTTCTACGTGGATCCTGCCAATAAAATCAGCTTCGGCTTAAACACTGATGTGCCCAAAAGACAACTCCTTTGTAAAGCCAAAACCACTAATATATCGGTTTTACAGTAGAGAAATATCAGCACCAAACATTTTTTCGGAAGTAAAATATCAGAAGGCATAGTGAACCATGCACAGACTTTTGTAAAACATGAAACTGAATCCAATAGTCAACGACAAATTGCAAAATATTACATGGTTACAAAATGTTGCGTACAGCCTACAACACATGGCGCCAATAACTAAAACTACATGTTTTAAAAACATGTTTTGGACCTTTCTACATCATTCTAATTTATATTCACTCATTTCGTGGCTTTAGAAAACAAACACAAAACTGTAGAGAAGTAATATACTGCATAAGGCAGAAAAAATATTTGTTATCGAAGTTGCGGGAAATCTTTTTGTTTATTGTTCAATGTTTAATCTGATTGTCCCATTCAATCAGGTCCTTGCGGCCACAAAATACGACACACAACAATGATAGTGCTTACAAACACGTTTTTGTTTTCGAACGTGCGTGCCTGTCTGAACAAGGTACAATTACAAGCTAAATTTAACAGAAACAAATGTCATGCAACCCGTCAAAACAAACGTTAAGAAATGTCAACAGTTCAGATTTGGTACAAAACAGATGAAAGTATCATGGATGGTTTTGTTAATGGAGAGGTTTTCGTTAATTAATAATAATGTGAGTACACCGCTTAAGATAAGTGAAAGTTATAGATATTGAGCAAGACAGGTGTTACATGTTTAAGGGAGCCATGAAATATCTTTCAAATGAATATTAGTATAGTTTTTCTGATTGGTTATAAAGTATAAACTCATTCAACAGATTCTACAACTTAAACATCGAATGTAAAAGTTTTTTACTCTGTGCTGGAAGGTTGCAAAAGAGTGCAACAAAATGGTGAAAAAACGGCCTCGAAACAACAAAGTCAAGTGGTATCGTTTTAAGTAAGTCACTATAGTTTTGTTCACTTCGAAAAGCAGATTTAAGAACTGAGATAAGCCTCGAAGCAATAAAACAAGCCAACAACATACTCATAGTACGTATGGCCCGGAAAGACTTTACAGAAAAGTCTAGGTTGCTGAAGGAATAGGATTAAATCCATGGCGTGGACAATTGGTGTGCTGTGGGTGGGCTCATTTTTGCCGCATATGCATCACATTTTAGTTACTTGTAGCAGGGAATGGCCAGAACGCCTCTGTAAGATGTATCGAAGTGTTTCGGTTGATAATATCAAACGATTCTCATAAACCGTAATTCGCAGGATTGTCAATTAAACTTTGATTGTGCAGCGAATTTTACCTTTCAAAGATTTTTACGTTTGTACTTGTCACGTTTATGGGCTAATTACTTCCTGTACAACACCTATGTTAGTTGCAATTAATAAATATTGTTTGTTTTAGAATTTTCCACTCTGAAGGGACGAAGAACATTTCAGGTAGCCTATAGGTATTGTTACAAAATAATTATTAAATCGGGGCTCCAACAAAGGCTCTATTTAAAAACTTCTCCGCTTTAAAAAGTTTGGTGTGTGATTGAATAACAAAAAACAGCTATGCCTATCTACAATCGTTCGTTCACGCACATCACTAGAATTTAAAGTAGCATTACGGTTTATTTTATCTAAAGTTAACATTATTTTTTTGATAGTCAGGTAGGCCTATAAGCTATATTAAATAGGTTATAATGCTTATGTGTACAAAGGTTTAAAGGAACTGGAAGAATCTTCGCGTTTGAAAACAGCACCTCATTCACTACAAAGCAAAGAAGATGGTACGTTTGATAATACAGCAGAAGCGTATTTAACACACAAACTCCAAATGTTTTGAATGACATTGTGGTATCAAGGGTTGGTTATACTGCTCAAACAACAACTTTTATTTTAGAAGTACTTTTCGACAAACATCCATTAACGCTGGGAGCACTCTTTCAATCAAACGGTTAGTTGTATGTTGGTTGCAATAGAAAACTTCATTGTTTCGTCTGTATTGCTACCCTATCTTTATTTTATTGTTTTAAAGTGGTTGTGGAGATAAGTAAATTTTAACATTGAAACTGTTTTTTTTTTAAAACATAGGCCTATAAAGCAAGAAATAATTGTAAGCTATCTTTGACAATAATACTTTTCACTGATAGATGATTCGATAAACGAAGATGATGTTTATGAAGAAACCTCATCCGATGAAGAAGAGTTAAAAGAAAAAGAGTATAATGCGTCAGGGAGAGGAAGTTATATGAAACCTAGATCGAGGAGCGCAATGAAACAAAGTTATCAAACCAGCAGAAACATCCTTAAATCTAAAAGCAGACCATTTCTGACAACACCAATGCCCTCTGCAGATTTAGGCTCTGTTGAAAACACAACCAAAGACTCAAAGGACACAACTGTACAACCCTCAGAAACAAGGAACAAAATGGGTTCAAGAAACCAAAGCAGGCAGCTTTTAACAGCACAAAAGTCATCCAGACACTCCAGCTTCAATGTAACGAAGCCCAAAAGCAATGATTTGTCTTTAGATGCTCATACTAGGCATAAGAATAGCACTGGAAACAAACACATAACTTCTGTACCATCAGGAAGTCTGAAATCAAAAGCATTAGCAACACAAAGCGGAGCGATCCAGAGAAAACGTGCCGACGACAAAACACCTCAACCAAAACAAATTAATTTTCTCCAACAGATTGATAAGCGCAACGAACAAAAGTTTTCGTTGCCTGATAAAAGCGACCAATGTGTAACCAAACGCGCTGAAGAGAAAGAAGTTAGCAATTGCGAGGACAAAAGCCACGATCGGGATCACAAAAGTAAAGAGAATTTAAGCCAATTACCACGTCATACAAAAAAGTCCCTCGAGGAAGTAATTACTGTCACAGAAACCATAAATAATGAAACAAGCAGTAACTTGATACTATGCCTGGCAGCAATACCTTATATAAGCAGTATATAGGCCTGTATGGGACTTGGGTCCGCCCCCGCCCCAGCCGGGGCAGCAAAGGTCTTTACGTCGCGAACTGAGAAACATCGTTACACAAGCTGCTTTAAAATACAAGAATAACAGCGTGATACGGTTCAGGTTAAGCACAAAAAAGCCTCGTCCACACAACCTACACGGTTGCCAAGCAGATTGACAAAGAGTTTACACCTGGAGCCAGATTTAAGTCAACACCACCCTATATCAAATCATGAGTGGAAAGCTAATAACTTCAAACACAAACAAACTCACAAACACTTGCCAAAGCACAAATCCTTGGACGCTAACAATTCTGACAGCCACATACAGGAGCACATCACGATCCAGAGTGCTGAACAGTTGAACTCTAAAGCAAAGAAAACCATAAAGGTAAATCAGGACCAGGTAAAGCGTGGGATTCCTAAGCTGGAACACAGTGCGACTCATAAAAGCGACTCGGATCAAGAAAAATCGCCGAATGCGGCTGAAGTGAAAACAGCGCAAACTGAATTCGGAAAAAATACCGTGATTGTGCCTCAAGCACTAAACAAGGCTACAGTTGAAAAAGTTTCTGCAAAATGTTTGCAAAGTGAACAATTGAAATCAAGTGAACTAACTTCAAGTCACTACTGTGACAAGAAACATGAAATCAAATCAATACATTAAAAACAGGTAAAATACTTGAAACTCACATTCAGTGTCATTCTGTATTGTTGTCATTTTTGAAAAAATTACTGTCGAAAGTTACATCTTTAATTTGCTAGCTGTTTGTATGAGCAACAATGAATATGGATGCAAGCAATGGAATGGAATCATTTGCAACTGATGTTACTTCGTTGTACTATTTACTGCCATTACCATTATGACATCTCTATTTGGTTGGTATAACACCCAGCCAGTACATCAAATTTCCTTGTTTTAACTTTCCTCTGAAAATGCTTTCCTAAGTGGAAATATAGAAGGACATATAGTTTCTTTGTCAAATCTTGCTTGATTGATGTTGCGAATGTTTCAGTAACTTCAAGTCTTCATATTAGATGATTAAAGAGCTTAAGTTTGACCTCAAAAATGTATCTAATACAGTTTCTCTGTTAATTGCAATTTTATGTCATTTTTTTGTAAAAGCAACTTCTTGTCAGGAAAAAGTTGTACTGTGTTCCTACATTTACAACCTGTACATACAACTATAATAACATTCCAGTAATACTGTTACAGTACAAGTTTCCATTAAGGAATAGTTTAAAATCACCAACGCATTGTATGACCGGAAGGTGCTGCCACCTAGCGGAAATTTTAAACCAACGCATTGTATGACCGGACGGTGCTGCCACCTAGCGGAATTTTTGATTCGGCTGAACAACCCCATTGAATGAAAACCGGACAGCTTGTAGAATTTGCTATTTATTTTTTTGTTTTACCCCATTATGCCACTACTTACTTCTTCGTTTCTTTGAAAAGGAACGTTAAATAGGACATACTTCAAACAATATCTGGGGTGAATCTAAATTTATATAGTTTGTACTCTACATAGTATTATTATTTAAACCCAGTGCCGATCACTGCGTTTTACCTTACAACACTAAACGTTCACATGGTTATCTCTTGAAATGCATTATCTACAACCCATGAGTTTCTGCTTGCAGAAACAACTAAGGTTATAAAAGACAGTAGATGGTATGGGACCCAATATAAAATAAGCATAGGAAATATATCAATGTTTTAAAATAGGTTATAGTGTATATGCAAGGGCAATATGTGCTACTATGTGCAACTGCAGAACAACTTTAGCCGTCTTCTGTATTTGATTGATTAAACATTGGCCAATGTTAACTGTGAAAAAAATGCCAAAAACGCTGCATTAAAACAAAGTTCAAAGTGAGTCGCTTAAACAAAGTTCAAAGTGAGTTGCTTGGAAGCAGAAAAAAAACAGCTGGACAACAGGAATGAGCACTTCTTCATCGTTATCAAATTACGGTGAATTCAAGTGATGTTGCAACACGACTCCTGAACACCAACTGGACATTAGGAGGTTACATCACATGAGCCTCAGCAACAACAATAACAACAGTGAGGCCTTTATTTAACGTACACAACGCGATAAACAATCAGCCTCGACTTGATTTAATGTGCCCGAATTCTTTCAAAAAGCAAAAACTAACTTGCTTTTCGAACTTGTTAACTATTTTGTAAGATAGTATACCGCGATAGTTTATGACACATTTCCAATTGCTACTGAAAACAAGCACAAACCTATAGAGAAAAGAATCATGCACAAGGCGGAAAAACTTGTGTTATCGAAGTAGCGGTCTAATACCAAACAACGTACCATAGTGCTACGCATAGGCGCCGAGTTTTACAAAAATACAAGGTGGCGAACGAAAAATATGACGTCACAAATGCGTGCAGCCACAAGAGCTCAAACACTAAGCCCAATATACTTCCAACAGAATGCAACATTCGCAAAAATAAATCAAAAGAAATGTTCGAAATAATATTTGTTTTGGAACACGTTCCTGTAACGTTTATCATCCAAAAAATGTTTCGTCAAGGTGCTGTTGCTTTATATGACCTAAGATAACCATTTATTACAAAACATTCGCATTGTACACAATAATGACGAAACATTTACTTGCAAACAATGGTGTGTTTGACGTCATAAAGGAGTACTGACGAAACTAGGTTGTAGTTTTAAGAAATGTTTTGTTGCTTTTTCGGCAGCAAGCTTGTTTTCAAAGCAAAATATACCCAGTTTTTGATCAGACTTTTCCATGCTTTGTGCAAAACGCTACAAACTAACTTAAAATCCACGGTGGCCGCCACCGTGCTCTAGAAACCCAAGGTGGCGGCGCCACCCCGCCACCGCCTATGGTGCTACGATCCAAACCGGTCCATCACTACCAAGCATCATATCAAGACTTTTTACAATTGATTGTATTTCTCATCCCGGTCCATGAACAACAAAGGAATCTCCGAGTCTGAGGGTAGTGTGAAGTCAACCCTCTAACCAGGGAGTCGAACCGGAACTGAACCCGAACCCGCGAACCGGTTGGTGCGGTTAATTTCATTAAACCCGAACCGACCGCAAAACCGCTAATTACGATTTCCTAAAAACCCGAACCGGAGTTGAACCCTATATTTTGTTTGGCGTTGGACCCGAACCGGAACCGAACCAGTAAAAATGCAGCCTGTTTTCTATTTTGTGTTTTTTTCGAAACAGCGCACTAAAGAATACGCGAGATAACACTTATAGGGCGAGTCAAAAATAACAGTGCATTAGCAAGATTCTTTTAAAGTTTGATAAGGCAAGGTAGATGATGAGTAGAATTAAACTAAAATGAATAAAAATTTGAACCGGTTTAAAAACCGCAAACCGGTTCGGACCGAATAATTTGCCCAAATCGGACCAAAACCCGAACCCGAAAATATACATTTTTGAAAACCTAAACCGAATCCGATCCCTTAAAACAAAACGAAATAAACCCGAACCGAACCTGAACCCGTAAGACAAGCGGTTCGACTCTCTGGTTTTATCTAGCGGCAGAAACGAAACTTATTTATTGACAATGTTTTGCAAAGTATACAATGTGCATGTTTACGTCGAATGTTGCTGATCTGCGACAGTAAATCTTTGTGGATTTGTGCAATCCAAGCATTATGTCCAACACGCTGTCATGCGGTAAAATTTATGAGAAGTTCCACCGCTGACCAGTTGACGCTCATGTTCCGACTAAAAGAGAAATGGTTTTGTTTGTTACCAATTGACCGACATGACTTTAACTTGTAACATTTTTTAAGTTGTTTATGGATGGCATACGGCTTGTAATGCAAATTTAGTCTTAGTGAATTCGTTATTATTATTTTTTTATTATGACTATGGGTCCCCTTCCCTAAAAGGGTCTTATATTGATTTACTGTGTTTGTTTTTCTTCCCAAAGTTTGTCCAACTCGTTTCGTCATGAAACGTTTAATGGATTTTGATGAAGCTTACACAGATGATAGATATAGTCAGAAGATAATCCATTTGTTTTGTTTGATACGGTAGCCAAAGTATTTACTCTAGCTCCATAAAATGGGTAAAATTTTAAACAATGTCTGATTTGGATGAAATTTGAACAGTTTGTTGATTTTGGCAGTTGTAGGTGTCCATTATTTCGTTTCACCGTGTAGCCCTTATATTTACCCTACAGACCCGCTAAAATAGGCGAATGTTTTAACATATTTGAGTTAAATGACATTTTGACAGTTTGTATAATGCCATTTTGAGATGTCAGTGTTTCACGCTATTTAGGTCTACAAACTTATAACAATGTCTGAATTGCATGCGATTTGGATAGTTCGTAAATATATAACATGAATATTTAAGTTTTAAGGCACACTAACAATCATTGTGTTTGATAATGTTCTTATGGTTATTTGTTTACACTTTTGCGGTTGTGGGGACTGCCTGCAGAAATAAATCAAAGTTAAAACAACCTTGGCTAAATATACCCAAAATAAAATAAGCATAGGGAATATATTACCTTTGCAAAATCTAGTTTTTTATCATACTTTTTTATTTGGTTATTTTTATTAACCAAGAACATATGTCATGACAGTTAATAAGCCATTTCTGTCATTAGACACATGGCTTAATATTTTCATCACCAATCTTTTTTAAATTTGTTTAAAGTAAACGCTCCCAGTTCTGCCTAATTTGTTTCTAATTGTTGTTGCCCACGGCAATACTGCGCTTTTTAGGCGATTGATCGTTTTGGCGGCATTTTGTTTGAAAAAGTAGCTTTGCAAGTTCCATTATAAACATGATGCTTTCGTTCAATTTTTTTTACTAAAAAATCATTTGGAAGAAAAAACATTGAACAGTATACACACAAATAAGCCTTTTTTGTGATTTTATTGTCGAACAAATTATAGCAAGAACGGTGAAATTTCATGTAAGCCTATTTGTCGACATTGATGAGTTTCTGCAAACAAAACAGAATTTTATCAGACATGAACCAAAAGTGTTCACAATAAACTTCAATAATACGATGTAGCCTAATCTATGAACAATCCAAAATTAAAGAACATAACAAACACCCAAAGATTTGGAAGTTTTTTCCAAATTAATGTTGCGAACAGTTTTAAAGGTTTTCTTACTTTTTAAAACAAAAGTAATCAAAGTGGTAATTTTACAAAACTTACATTTATTTACTCATCCATTTCTTCAAGCTCTTCTGGCACGTCATCTTCAAACATTTCAGCCGATTCTAAATGAAAACAAATCGTATATAAGTTCAACTGCATGCTGTTTACTTTAAGAAAGCCAGGATTTAACACATTTATCAGGTGAATTTAGTCAGTTCTTGACGACATATAACTTTCAAGAGCGAAAATTTCAGATGCAATTTTTTTCAAACTTTTATCTAATTACAAACCCTCATCTCCGCGGCGATAAAAAAATCGTCGTCTGAAGAAGCGTCGTCGTCTCCACCACCAAAATCGCCTGTATCGTCTTCGGTATATGATCCGTTTCGCATCGGTGGTCTCGGATGCAAGAAGGACGAGTCCCAAGAGAAGGGTGAGGAGCAAGAGCTTGTTCATCTGTAAAAATATACAATGTTGACAATTTATGTCAAAACTACCATACAGAAACGTCGACCCAGAGCTAAAAAATGAAAACTACTTCAGCAGTAGACTAAACCAAATCAACACCTCTGACCCTAATCTTTCAACTATCCAAGCATTTATAATCCCACCGAAAAGATAGCAATATAACACAACACTCACCTTATTTCTTTGTGTGGTTTTACAAAGCAAATGATAACTTCATGTACTTTCGTTGCCTCCTTTATAGCAAATCAAAACATATGTTTTGGAAATTTTAAAACTTAATAACTTCCTATGTGTTATCTTCGTGCGGTCAGTTATGTTGCGGAGGAAAGGAAAGCAAATGAGTGATATCTATGGACGGATGCAAAAACATCTGGTCCGAATGTGGACTCATGATATCTCAACAAAAGCCGAGCTTCTTTTTTACCAATACACATGGTTGTATTTAGCCTACTTCATTATGTAAGAGGCTGCGTAGGCTACTAGTGCGTTGTACTGCAGGAATTTGTGTTCCATATCCAGAGTTAACAACACAATGATGTAAATATAAGGCATTGTAATGCATTGTAACTTTAAGCTAAGCACTTTCTGTTCAAACATGAGCAAAATTGTTTCTAAAGTATTGTTGCGAAAATAATTACCGTAAGAGCATTTTTTGATACATAATTCGCCCCCCAAAAAACTACATTTATTTGATAAACTCTTATAACTTACAGGCATGGACTTAAATGGGAGCGTGAATAAGGCCAATCACAAAGTATTTTGCTGGTTGAAAATAACTGAACAACTGTAATAATACAATTTGGTTACTTAAATCCTAACCCAGTTTATGTAAAGTGTGGCCAATTATTAAACGGCACCAAATACATTCTTGTGATTGCAATTCTGGCTGATAATAAAATATTTAAATAAGGGGTTGGAATTTCCCTATTGCACGATTAGGTAAATGTTTCTTATACAGTTTTTAAGGAATCAAGTCAAGTTTTATAGGGTAATTAAATTTCTCTACTAGGCTATTAATTAGAAATTTCACTTATATCGAGGGGGTATAAAACATAAATGAATAGGCATTTAACAGGTTTTATCAAGTTTTGACGCGACTCTAATGCTGTCAGCTTTAAAAACGTGAAATGACTTTATGTTCCTGCAGACCTTACTGCTACTCGAGGTGAGATTACTCAAACTTAATAAAATGCTGGCACAGCAGTTTCGCTATGTGGTGATTACACAGTTTTTCGCTTTTAGGTACGCAGTCTATAAAACGTGACAACTCAGATTAGCACAAAAAAGGCAAAATTGTTTTCCCGCCTTAATCAATAAATCGTGACAAAAGAGTCACTACTTTTAGGAATGTGATTTTGCGCGGCCTAGTACACTATCTTATGTAAACGTTTTAAGCAACACGTTTGAACATTAGGCCCCGATGAAAAACCTGTTGCTTTTAAGCATATTGTATTAAAAAATTTCGCCTATTTAGCAGATTGGTGTTGTAAAACAACCGACGTTTCGAGATTATTTTACGATATCAATTTCCTGAAAGGGCAATGAATTGTTAATTCGGCGCCAAATTGCAAAAAAATCTTACTATGTAATCATTCAAGTAATGTTTAAACTTTAACAAAGCCGTCATCAAAACAACATATCAAAAACTTATTTTGAGTACTGTTTAGCTGCATATTTATTTTTAAAATAGGAGCTGACTTTTCCACTGAAATGGCAGTTAAACTTAATCACGTCCGCCTTAATTGTTCCAAATTCGTACGGACCTTGTTTATAGGGATCAGGATGTGTCATTTCCTTATACAGCTTCTGTTGTCTAAAACATTTGGTCCAGGTTATGCACAATAAAATCACATCGCATGAAACCAAGAAACTACATCATTCGTCACCACCAAATGTTAAACGGATACAATTTGTTAGTTTATTTATCAACAGACCATATCAATAATTAAAGTACTTGCAAATTTAATAGTGATCAAATGGTCCTATCAAAGTAATGAAGAATAAGAATGCTACTTTTGTTGGGGTTTAAAATATTGGCCAATTACTGGATACAATTTTTTTGACTGATTGTTACAATCTTCTTTTTTCAAAAAACTCGCTTTGAGGCAAAATTTGTGTGCGTAGGCTACAAATAGTAAACAGTCTTGAAAGCCAGCAACTTATTAGAAAGTAATGGAACAATGTAAGTCCTAACCGAGCGGTTCTAAAACTGGAGTCCGCGGCCCTTTAGGGATCCGTGAGGCAATTTTGGGGGGACCGCAAAAATTTTTATTTGAAGTACTGTCTAGCTGTATGTTTATTTTTAAAATGGTGGCAAGCTTTTGAAACGTAAAATTTTAATAAAATTCCAAGCCACTGTCATGTTGCACAGTCACTGTCCTTACTGACGACCACGCAAAATACGGGATACAACAACCAGAGTGCTTACAAACAGTTTTTCTTTGTTTTCGAACGCGCTTGCCTATTATCTGAACAAGATACGATTACAAGAGGATTTCAACAGCTTGACGGGAATGTCAAAGCAAAAAAGTCCATGATCAGGTTACAGGGTAAATAAAAACGAAACAAATCCGTAAATGATATAAAGAGCGGTGCCTTGATCCCTTTGCGCATGTTTTAATGTAGGCTACTTTCTTTATTTGTCGTTATTTTTCAAGATTAGTAAATGTTATTATTAGTATGAATTAGTTTTAGCAATACAGGTGTAGATGTATGGAGAGACTTGAAGAAACATTTTTTAATGTAATATTTAGAATGTTTTGCTTTTCTGAGTGGTAATAACTGATAAACCGGTTTGTTTAACAGTATCTACGGCGTAAGGGTACAACAATTAAACACCAAGGGTCTTAAAATTCTCTTAATAAAATATAAACCAGAAGGTTACAAAAGAGTGCAACGAAATGGTGAAAAGACGGCCTCAAAACAACAAAGTCAAGTGGTACCGTTTCAAGTAAGTGGCTAGTTTTTTTTTACATCGAAACGCATATTTAGCACTCAAGCCAAACGATAACGACATATAATCACACACACATAATTATAGTACAGCAGGTATAGAAAGGTTTTAGGAAAATGTAGGTTGCTAAAAAATTAAATCAAGAAATTTATACAGCACATATAGTTATTGATAGAAGAGCATCGGTAGATTGACATAAGCGAATTTTATCCTATTGTTCCGCTTCACAAAATCAAACAATCCGTTCTTCTGTATTTCACGCGAATATGAATTAAACTGTGGTTGCGCGGGCTAAACCGTTTTTTTAAGAAATGGATTTATTACCGTTCTTCGAAAACTTTCGTTACTTGCACAAAATCTTCAAAATACAAGGACAACGGCGTGAAACGGTCCAGGTTAAGCACAAAATCTGTCTTATCCACACAACCGCTACGGATACCAAGCAGATTGACAAAAAGTGTAAACCCGACGCCAGATCTAAGTCGACAAAACGCTGTATCACATCATAGGTGGAAAGCTGATTACTTTACACACAAACAAACCCACAAAGTCTTGCCAAGTCACAAATCCTTGGACGCTAACAATTTTGACAACCACATGCAGGAGCACACCACGGGCCAGCGTGCCGAACAGTTCAACTCTAACGTAAAGAAATCCAAGGAAAAAGAAAATCAGGATCAGCGGAAGCACGTGATTCCTAAGCAGAAACATACTGCGACTGAACGACTCGGATCGAGAGACATTCCCGAAAGAAAAAATGGAAACCGCGCAAACTGAACTAGGAAATAATAATATGTTTGAGCCTCAAGCACTAAACAAGGCCACAATTGAAAATGTTACTGGAAAATGTTTTCCAATAAGTGATCAATTGAAATCAAAAGAACAAAGCTCAAGTCACTCCAGTGAGAAGGAAAATGACTCTATAAAAGGCAACGTTAGCAAACCATTAGGTGATCATAAAATCACAAAGAAACATAATACAACACAATTACAGCACAGTTTTCGTGTAGAAACGACAGAAAATGAAACAGGCGATACAAACCTACCAACAATAGCAGAAACAAACATGTTAGTAATCTCCCAAAACGAGGGCTCTCAGAATAACTCCGGTGACACTAAAGAGGAAAAAAAGATAGAATTATCCAGTCAACACGAAGAAAGCACCATACATATAGACCGCAACGAGGATGAAAGTAAGAATAACGTACCGCAACAGAGTCATCATTCGAGACAATCTTGCGAAAAAATGAAAACACACACCCCAACTTCAACAAAACTAGCCGCAATCAACGAAACAAGCGTCACAAAACACCAAGATGTTGTTGAAGATACACACAGACAGAAAGGCAAAACAATCGACGAGAAAACGGAACTTGCCGAAAAAGACACAAGTTCAAATACAGAACACAAACACAAGCTCAGAAAAGTTGAATCTGGAGAGAAACTTGTTAAGTTTTTGAATGCAACCACAAGGATCGAGGAGAATGAACTACTTAAAAACGAAATAGAAAGTTCAGAACAAACAGCATTGGTGAAAAGTTACAGAGAACCGCAAAAAACTAAAGATATTATTGACAGTTACACGAAACTAATACAAGATAAAGAGTTCAAGGAAGCACGCAAAATTAGAGAAACTTTGGCCATGCTGTTTCAGTACAAAATGAATATTAGTACTGATGATTTGGAAAAGTTTGCCTACAAGCTTGTGAGGAGGAGGCGTTACTTCGACGCAATTGTCTATGTTCAAATTTGCTCAAGTTTGCTAGAGAAAATAGCAAGCCCAAAACAACATGTCACCTGGATGCAAAGATGCTCATGGATAATTCAGAAAACATCAGAAGCAATGATGAAGAAGCAGCCACACCAGAAATCACTTATGAGCAGTCACGTAATACCAATTATGCATGATATACTTAAACACATCAAAGCAGTCAAAAATGTGAGCAAACACGTAAAACTAAGCAATGGTGCCTACATCACATTGAGTACAGTCAGTTTTTGGTTGGTGATTTTCAAGGTCGTGAAGTGACATTGAAGGAGATATTGGAACTCTTGGACAGAACATATGGAAGAGATGCACTCAAACAACTGGTGTATGGTTACACTTTAAACAATTTAGGCTATACTTATTACAGCACAGGGCGGTTTGGTGAAGCTATTGAGGTATTCACTAAAGCGGTAGAAGCAAAAAAACTTGCAGTGGATTTTGACAGCGAAAAAAAGCACAACAAAGAGATAGAGATGTGTATAGATCAACTGCAGGAACTGAAAGATAATCTTCGTTGCTTAAAATTCCTGGTGGAAACGGTATGTTGTTTCTTGTTTGTCGCTTAGTATGGTTGTGTGTGAAACACAATGAGACTGACATAGTACGCCTGACCCAGTGTAGACTTCATACCGAATCAAACCGGTCTTCCAAGTATTGCCACATGGCAAGGCACAGGTTAGAAAAATCTAGCCTGGGTTGGGATTCGAACCTACAAAAGGAGTCTATCTTGGACTCTACCAACTGGCTACACAGGCTTCATGGTGAGTCCACTGAAAGTTGAATTTCAATCACTGTTGCCTGCCTTGTTTGTTGCACATTTCAGCTTTGTAATACGAGATCATCAGTTCGACCATTGATTGGTGAAGGTGAACATTCACACGAACTGGGATCAGCACAGCAGCGGTCAGATTTTCTATCCTGTCCCTTGCCATATGTGAGTGCTTGGGGGGCGGCTTGATTCAGTACAAAACTTTTAATGAACCTGGTGTACAATGATTTATAAGTAGTGTTCGCTGGTCTGCATAAACGCTTCAGAGCTGTACCAGTATGTGTATATGTTCACCTTAGATCAGGGGTTCCCAACCTTTTTACGATCTCGTACCACTTGGACGCTCTGCACTGCCAAGCGTACCACTTCTTGCAGAACAACCAATTTCATCGAATCATATTTTATTCAGAAGAATAATATTGGCCTACTAAAAAAACACTAAAGCACCACAACTGGATTGAATGAGATTTTTGTTTACTGTAAACAAAATTGAAGTTGTGAAACCGGGCTTTTGTGAAAAAAAAAACGGAAGCTACTCGCGTACCACCTAAAAAACCTTTGTGTACCAGTGGTTGGGAACCCCTGCCTTAGATGAATAATGAGACTTTGGTTGACTTTTCTAGCTACCACCTAGTGCAGTGGTTCCCAACCTTTTTTTGATGCGACCCAAATCCTTCCCAAAATTTTGTTTTGTGGATTCTCGCGACCCATGGATACGCATTCTTATTATTTCGGTTGAAATTTTGCCTATATATCAGGTATGCTTTTCGAAAATTATTACGCCAGTTTGGAAAATTTAAAAATCAAACAAACACTATTCGTTGTTTCGACAAAACATTTCCATTAAGCGCGAACCTTTGAGTCGGCTCAAAGCATCATCAGCCAATATGACGTCACAAACAGAATTAACCATTATTACGCCAAGTTGTCTTGACATTATTTTGGAGCAACAATTTAAAACAGTTTGTTACATCATAGACAAAATAATATTACAATTATGCGCAAACAATGCCCTTTTTTGTTGAAACAATAGGGCATTACTCGGTAGAGGAGAATCATACATTCAACATCAAATTACACTACATTTACCTAATTGAATGATACTAATACGCAGTTTGGGAAGCACTATTAAGCCTATATAGGAAATGTGAAACCGAAACAAGTTCCTGTGGCTAATTAGATGCCCAACCTTGCTCTCGAGATCACAAAAAGCACAAACAATCGCCAGTCAACACAATAAATTCAAACACTTTATCTGCTTGTAAGATAAAGTTAGCCGAGTTTCACAGTTCTTGTAAGCTTACATATTCATACAATCAGTGATGTTGAACTCGCCCCAGTTGAAGAATCCTGATTTAAAGCCAGTGGCGGCTCGTGCCTAAAATTTGTGGGGGTGCTGCCCCCACAAATTTTAGCCTTTACTGAACATATATAAGTTGGCAATATATTGAAAAGCTACATTTCTAGTTTTCTAGCCATTTGTTTTGTGTAGAAAAACAAGTAATACAAATCTTAACTAGCAACTCCATTGTGACGTAATTTTTGTTACGCAATAATGTACACGAGTGTAAACAGCAGACGGCATCATTTGTGTATTTTGTTTACTTGCACAGCGACGGGCCAAACACAATAACGTTCAGTAATAATGTGAAAAACAAAAACACACGTGGCACAGCTTCGAAACGAAGCGGTTGTAAATACGGTAAAACACAACAGGAATATAGAAAAAATAGATATAAATGAGTCGAAAAAGGTCGAAGTATTTCAGTTCGACAACAAAAATTGTCATGTTTCATTTAAGTAAATTTAGTCACAGTCAGCGTTTTCAACATATTCTATGACACTTCACAGATTATTGTCACACAAAAAAACTAGCCATACAGCTTTTTATTGGTATCATAACTAACAAATTTAACAACCACATTACATTGGTTTCAGAACTTGTTCATTTAAACATCTTTCTTGAATTTTTGTGTACAGACTATTAATTGTATTTTAGTTTCTTAACTGCTATAATTGCTGCTTGCTGGCAAATAGCTTATAAAACACTTATTATAAAAAGTGCAAAACGCCTTCAAGCTTTAAAATTTACAACACTCTCACTTAAATTTAAACCATATTTTTAAATCTTGTGCTTCCTTTTTCCAACGAAAATGAATTACGAAGTTATAGTTTGGGCATGATAATTGATAGCTTTTTCCTTGATTTCCAAATGACAATTAAGAAACTTTTTTCTATTTAGAGCTAGCACTGCAAGTGCAAGTCTTTTGGAAATATTGGTGTTCCTCAGAAAAATTGGCATCTTTTTCAGTGTTATAAAGAACTGTTTTGCCTTTGAAGAAATCATGGAAAGAGCAAAAAAGGATTTTTCATCCTAGTAATTTAATTTGTCAAAACATCATCTCTAGATTAATTATTTTCAAAGTAATCATAAACATCAGATCTACAGAAACATTTTCATTTGAGTAACTAGCTTTTCTTTGTCAACAATAGGATGTGCTTGGTGTCACTACTATCTTGTCTGTATAATGTTCATTCTTAAGAAACACTTCCTGTGAAGCAATTTAGCAGCTACTGGTTAGACAAACAGTACATGTCCATTATATCAATACACATGATTGCACTTGATTGCAAATACTGTCCACATGGTGTGTTAAGAAATCCACACTTTAAATTGTCTTCACTCTTTTTTTTTGTCTTCATTTCAAAATTCCTGTTGCTTGCAGTTGTTTGTTCTGCATTTGATATTGCCTGAATTTCAGTGAGGCATTTAACTTCACAGTCACAAATTTAATTTTTCTTTGGTAGCATTATAGGAACTAAAACTGAGTATTTCTTGTTGTTGCTTATTCCTGCATGACATTGGAGTAGCAGATGTTTTGTCCCATACTTTCACAAATCTTTTTAATTCAGTTATTTATTATAAAGCTTAATTGTGACTTTTAAAGGTGTTAGATGACCTTTTTTTCTGTTTCAAGGTGTTAGATACACTTTTTTAATTCAATGATAACTGTAAAAACTGAAACTCACTTACAGTCATCTTAAAAAGTCACGACTAACAGTCAAACAATAAATTTAATGATAGCAAAATAATTATTTAACTGCACTCACTGTCGAACTTAAAAACACAGTACACGGGTTTGGCTTTGGAGCTCACTGACGCGAAGCAGACCACACAACTAGCGTTACGTCACGGGAGGGGCTGCGCGAGCCACAGCCCCCTCTCGCCTATTACGCCCGGCATGTAGCTTTTCCAAGTGCGCATGCGCACAACTGAAAACGTCATGAAACGTCACGAAACTGGAGCTGCAGCTCCGCCATAGATAACTTATCATTATTTTGATTTTTTTTTTAATTTTTTTTTAAATAATACAACATTTTTACTAATTTTATTTTAATAAATGCCGATTAATGCCATAAAAGTTATTCTTAGTATACACTGATCAAACATAAAAACTATATGTAAAGATTGTTTTGTATAACAACTTGGAATAGGAATGTCAAGTCAAAATACTGGGGGTGCTGCAGCTCCGCAGCCCCCTCGCACGAGCCGCCCCTGTTTAAAGCCTTGGGGAAAAAACGCCACGAAACGAAGACAAAGAGTAAATCTCTTATTGTCACAAAAACAGGCGACCCAACAGAATCTTCAGGCGACCCAACTTTGGGTCGCGACCCATAGGTTGGGAACCACGTACTGGTATAGGCTACCCGGTTCAAGCTTAACTTTTTGGCCGCGATTCTCCCCATTAGCTCTGACCAAAATTGGCTAAGACCGGCTGCATTTGCATTTATGACAGATGTGTCCGGAACTTAGGTAATTTTTACCTTGTCTATGTCCTGTACCTGTGACAAAACTAATTAAGTAGCCCTGGTCTAAGAGGCACGTATTGCGTTGGTCGTACTACGTACCTCTATAGCAGGGGCGGGCAACTTCTCCAGTCGGCGGGACTGATATGGGAAAATGAAGCACTTGGCGGGCCGGATTCCCGAATCGATACATTAATCGCGTATTTATCCAGTGATTTAAAACGGATTTTTGACCACCTAAACGTCCTAAACCAAATACAATTACAATAAAGTCCAAACAATCTAACAGATATAACATAAAATTATTCACCACAGCAAATTTAATGCATACACCACAGACTTAGATACTGCTGAAACACTAACTAGGCTACACGTGTGGAAACAAAGGAAGCCGTGAAAGCAGGTCACACACAAGGTTGGCGGTTATGTTGTAACAATAGATGTATGATGCAATGGTAACAACGGCGGGAAAGTTTTTTGCTATTGGGGAGCTGTCCGTTACAACTATAATTTGACGTAGTAAGCAAGTAGTGTGGGATTGTGGCAGACTGTGGCCGCGGGCCACATTATCATGTAATACCAGAAAGTGTCTGCGGGCAACTCAAAATCCCGTCGCGGGCCGGATCCGGCCCGCGGGCCGTATGTTGGCCATCCCTGCTCTATAGTCTATGCCAGGGGTGGCCAACTTGCCAGTCGTTAAGATCGACAAAAAGTTTTCTCAATTGTACACGATCAACTGATCAGTCGTAATTTAGGCTGCCACTAACACAAAACAATAACGCAAAGATCAACAATTGCCACATATTATAGGTACTAGTTTTATTGGCAAGCATCATCTAGTTTTACAACAATAAAACGTCGCATATGTATATAGGTTTTATCTAAGCAGTCAGTGGGAACTTTTAAAGTTTTAAATCTCCCCAACCAATAGCAATTAACTGCTTCGTTAACACAAACTGTGACGACAAACAGTGCAGTTGTTACGACATAATCTGGTGCCAAAATAACAATTGTTACGCAACAAACAAAGTGACAATTACATAATTACTGTCTTATTGCACATTTGTGTGTTGTGTCAAAATGTCAGAAATGCAATTTTATATTATTTAATTTGTTTTTTAATCAATAAGCTGTTGATTAGTAGTGGAGAATTTAGTGGCGATCGACCAGTCGATCGCGATCGACGTTTTGGCCATACCTGGTCTATGCGAAGGGCGTATCGTACGACCATACTGTTCCAAATGTCAAAAAACAAAGGTCCGCCCAGTAATTACATGGCCATGCCAATGAACAAACTCTTAAATTAGGTCTTTCTGCCTAGAGCCACTTACTGTCATGGCGTAACATCAACAATGTGCAAAATCAAACCTGGCGTATCATTAAATCGTTTGCTATTAAGCTGAACTTGTAGGACGAAGTATTGCGAGTGAAAGGCTGTGTGGATGGAGCAGCAACGCGGAGTTGCGTTACAAGGGCAAACCAGAACAAACCAATTTGTGTGACGACTTTGGCAGGGCTGCATTGTACGCCCGTACATTTTATTGCTATAGCCTGTATGCTTAACCTCGACGCTGGCATTTTACTGATCGTAAACTATGATTTTAAAGTGCTTATAGTCAACCCGCGCTTGCCAACTGGTAATCTGTAGTAGCTTGGACTGATCAAAGTTGTGTACTTAATTTCTTAACTGTGTGTTTGTCAGGCGTTTGTTTGGTGTCGCTGTGACTTGTTTCGATTTTCATTTGTGTCGTTTTTAAAAACCGCGTTTTTTTAACTTAAACAAAAAACTGTCACTCGCGCTGGCAGTTTTTGCCGACTCTGCACTACAGGTGCGACGCTACAATTGTATTCAGCTTGGATCGCGAGTCCTATTAGTGATATTTACGTAAATCAAAAAAAATTGGAAACCGCTGTCCTAGTCCTGGGAAATTGTCTATGCGGGCTGAAGTGTCGGTAAAATGTGGGGTGGTCTTAATGAACGAAAATGCTCCGGGAATCGACGCCTATGATTCCAACCACAGGTCGCTCGGGATTTACGGGAATAAATTATCAGTCAATAAATACAAATGAACTGTTGCCAGCTTCGTTCGACACGACAAGCATGAAACGTAAAAGCAAAACCTCAAAAAATCGTCAATGATTGAAAGCTCACATGCAGTTGAGTAAATGAGGACTTTAACCATCCAACATTTAAGAGCAAAAAAATACAAACCACACATACCTAAAGGACGAACAAACATTGCCGCACACGAAAACAAAGTGATATCTTTTTCCGTGTCGAGTTTATGGTCCTAATGTTTTTGAGAAAAAAAATACAAACATTTTACGAAGCAACTAGTGTTTATGCGTTTCGCAATAAAACAAAGAGCAGAAGGCAATACTCACAACAATAAGTGATACTTGAACAAACAACAAGCGTCTAAAAAGTTTGGACAGTGTTAGGTAAAAGTTTGCACTCAATGAGGAAGCTTTCTCGCAAGGGCTGTCCCCGTTTGAATTGACGTGGCGTCATACTTCCGTCGATTCAAATTAGCTAGACTTACGCTTGAACTAAAACGAGTCAACTCAAGTCCGGACAAGCATCAACCAGTCCGTTGTACTAATATTTGTTCGTTTCGAAGAGAATAAGTCATACTAGTTGGAAAGTTGATCTCACATGTAATAGTTGGACGTGTATCAAGCGACATTCATGACAAGCTAAAGTACGAATGATGAAAGTCGACTAAACATAAGTTTTTAAGCAGCGAGGTATAACTGAACTTTTTATGTTCTATCATCATAATTATTTGAGTTCGTGACAGACGGAGGGTTTGCGATTAAAGCACAAATATATTGGTATTTTATGTCATTGAAGTTAATCACGTAAGCAGAAAAACATGTTACGGTTTAATACGTAATACTCGCATGAATTCATAGACGCCGTGCCTTACCCAATGCCGTGTTTTGATTACAAATTTAACTTTAATGGACAAAAATAAATACACTGTGATACTGATATCAGTTACTTTCGCCGACTAGAATGTAAAATTTACCCCTTTTATTTTTTAGCAAATGAACAGCCTTACGTAAATTAAAACATTAAAAAAATGAAACAAATGACGTCATCAAGAGAAAGCATTGGCGCGAATATCACGTGGTCGCGTCTAATATTCATGTTCCCTAACTGAAAGAATACACTTGATGCTGATCGTATGACGCTCTTTTTGAGTAGTTTTGAGCAAAGTAAACGAGGATGACAAACAACAACAAAGAATGTTCGTGCTGGGGGCTAATCGCATTGGCAAAGGTGTGTATTGTTGTACGTTTGACGGACGTTAATAGCATTTCTTGGAGCAACTTTATGGACTAGTATGACGGAAAAGATATACCGTTGTACTACATAAGACCAAACAAATCGCATACATTGTTGATTAGGAACAAAACATACACAACGCTTTTTGCAGAAAAACAAACACTAAAAAAATAAGAGGTTTAACCGAATATTGTTCAAAATATATAAAAGATATGATAAACAAACTACCGGTTTTTACTTTTTAATGTTTTAAAAGCAGGGCGGCAGGAATAAATTCAGTTTTTACATTTACTTTGCAGGTGGTGCATAAAAACATTTGCTGCTGCTTTGGCAGATCAGATCAAGGAAATGCAGCATCACAACCCTTGGTAAGAACAAAACATTGCAATAAAACTTGTTATAATTAGCTTATCATTGCTAGCTTTTTACAATATTGGTATATAAAACATTTTAGCAACATCTAATAACATCCCACAATTGAAAAGGTCAAAAAGCTTGAAACTTGCTTACATATAAGGCAGCTATATTTCGGACAGCGCTAGATAGAATTGAGCAATGGCCTAGACTTGGTCTCTTAAGGGGCTCTGACTAGAACTTGTTACCTAAGAAAAGTAGGTGATGTTTATTTTAGAAGAGTACATGATGTTTATTTTCTCTGTTATTATTGTATGTTGCAACCATGGTTTTGTCAATCTGAATTTCTCCTCTTAAGGCTAGTGTCGCTTTCGAAGTGTTAAGTTTGTGAACAAGCAAAGATTGGCAGTAAAAGTTTAGCTTGCCATAATTCAAATAATGAATTTAACTAAACTTAAAAACAGTAAGTTTGCCATCCTCAGAAAAAAAACTGCATGCAACAAGTTTTATTTATGTTCTTGAAAGAACTATTTTGTTTATTTGATTCACAGTTTAAGGAAATTGTAAAATCATGGTCTTAGTAACCCAAATTTAAAGCCCAAAATACTTACAGTATTGTCACTGAGTAGCAGTTCGATTTCATCTTTTGTTTTGTAAAAAGATGACTTAAAATCCTCAGCTCTCCATACACAAAGGATGCCATGACTTCTGCACAATTAAAAAATTATGTTAATTTTCCTTGCTGCAAAGGTAGGTTACTAAGAACATGGCAGGCAAAGTTTATCGTTTTGGGGCTACTGTACCTTAAAAGCGTTAAAGAAAGGGTGGGCAACCTGCGGCCTGAGGGCCAAATGCGACCCTTCATTAAAGGTTGTGCGGCCCGCAGAGACTCACGGATTTTAAATGAACTGACAAACAAGTCCAACTATTATATATATTTGAGAAGATTAATGCGCCCGATGCTATTTTTCTGTGACCAGGCAATATGTGGCTAGAATCAAATGCGAATTTTACTTGTAGTTAAGCATATTTGGTAAGCAACAAAGTAAAATCACCTTGTGTTACACACAGGTGTGACCCATGATCTAATCATGGTAATTGTATTTGGCCCCAGAGTAACAAAGGTTGCACACCCTGCGTTCAAGCATGATTGACAACCAATGACATAGTTTTGTATATTTTAATAACTAAGCAATGTTTAACTTATATAAAAAGATGCACCAGTTAAAAATTCAAAGGTTAAAACTGTATATTTTGTCAGTGGCCATGTTAAAAGAGCCATATCAGTGATCAGTAAAGTGCAAAATATGGACATAAAAATTGACTCATGCCTAATTAGGAGCAATGTTATGATTTTATTGTTGTTTGATTCAAACCCAACACAAACATGAGTTTGCATTCAAGTCAAGTATTGACATATTATGGTGAAGAACAAGCTCAGATTAAAATGCAAGCCTCAAGATTAGAGCTGCAAACTGTAAACGATAAAGCATAAAAAAATAAAAAAAAAGCTGAGAAAGAGGCGACAGCACTATTGGAAGCAGAGAATAATCACCAGAAGATAACTCTTGATGCTCAAATGCAGCTGTCTCCCAAACAAACAAGAAAATGATTTCAAAATCATTAAAGCTGAGGAATTTGGATTTAACACTTCAAGAAACAACAATTTCCTAAGCCCATGGTTGTCAGTTGATTCAGCAGGGCTGGTACCCCAGTCATCAAGGAGACAAGTTTTGTACATTCGTCTGTCACCCAGATTGTATTTGAACTTTGACGAATATATTCCAGAAACTTCCACTTCACTTACAGGCAAAGATTGTGTCACTGGCAGACCGTCTGTATAAGTCTACAGGTCATGTGACTTTTTCCCACTTGGCTTTATTTGTGATCACAGTAAAAGAAAGTAATAACATGTTTGCCCAGTCCCCGCTTTAAGAAAACCAAAAAAAATGTTTGAAATGTACAAGACTCCACAGCATCATTAGAAAGTGTGTGTTTGCCAACTACATTCACTAGAGCTGACAAGAAAGCTCCACAGCCTTGCACTATTTGCAAGAAACCACGCCCTCTTTAGGTTTATCCTGACTTTAGGAAGAAAAATGTTCCTAATCATGGATTGAAGGCCAACACACTCTGTTTTAATTGCTTTTTCAATCACCATATGGTCCATGCATAGATTTGTGATCAAAGGTGCAATTTGCCACATCACACCATGTTACATCATGAGAAGCGAAGCTTAATACAAGCATTTATGCATTCAACTGTAGCAGAACCAAGCACATCTCACTCGCTTGTGCCTACAATCCTCCGCACCTTCAGACTTGGTGCCTTGTGTTTGAAGGCAATTCCTGTTTATGTCTAGGAATAAGATCTGGGTGGTGCAGCAAGCTCGTTTTTTAGGATAAAGGTGTTATCTTTTGCACAACTAATTTAAGAAGCAGGTTAAATCTACAAGGGTGAAGAGTATGCCAAAAAATCACCACTTAGGTGGAAGCAAGCTTCATCAGGGTCATGAAGTATCGGTTATGGTGCAAAATATTGAAGAACACAACCTCATACTTATTACCAAGGTAAACTGTTGGACAGCATTTCTACCGCTGTGGAAGTTATCTGACAATCTCATCTGAGAGGCTTGAGTTTCCTGGATTTGGCCGATAAAAAAGTGGACATTCACATTGTGGCCAACAGCCATCTCACTTAGTCCAAGATATGTGATATGGTTGGGAAGGCCGGCCGAACATGAACTACACATGCGACCTTTTAGCATATTTACAATCAAACCTTTATTGCCAAATGCCTGGAAGACATTCTGTATTCTCTTGAGGACAAGCAAGCGTTGCACATCATGGAGTTGCCATACAATCGACTAACAGCTGGAGGAAGACTTAAGTTTCAAAAAGCAGTTGACTTCGATCTATATTTGTGGTGCCAGTGGAATACCAAGTGGCATGCCAGGCGATGTACCAAAAAAAGCTGGTAATGAAAGTGGTGGACTTCAAAGAGGTTACTGAATTTGCCTGGGTGGACTATTTTTAATCTCATTCAAGACATTTAGAAAACTACATATAATGCAGTGTCCGAGAGTTTTTTTCCAATGTTGTTAATGGGACTTGTGCTTTGCTTTGCACTGATTACATCGCGTAGTTTTGTTTTTATGGTTTTATTGTGCTGGTGAACACTGACCTTAAACATTGTAAAAATATGTCGCTGATGCCTCTGACATTTTTTAATCAGAGTGTTACGGACAGTGTTGCTTGTGTTAACAAACAGACCATTTTTTGTCTTTGGCGCGCTTGGCTCCATGTAAAAAGCAAGCATGTAATCAATACCTTTTTAATATGGCAGTTCTGTTGCACTTTACATTGTCTGTTGCATTGGAAAGTTAAGTGAGTGCTGCAGTTGTTCGAAAATTAAAACATGAAATCTGTCATGTCATTAATATAATAGTTTTCATGAATTCCATTTAAATGTAGAATTAAACACCAAAGGCCACATTTTTTGGAAACCCGACCCGGTACATAATTACATCAATGTGATTTGAATTTGGATGCATGTTCGATACATGATATGTGACAAGGAGATTTCAAAACAAATCTAAATTTCCTTATACCTGAGAGTTAAAAGTGAACCAAAACAAGTTTAGAGGCCATAGCATATTTCATTTATATTAACAGGCATATGGTGGTTTGACATTTTAACTTTCTCTCCCATGTTTTCCTTCCCTTGCAATGCACCTACCAACAAAGCATAAAACTCCTAGATCATGTTTTGTATATTTTACGTTTTGGGGCTTGTGGATGACCGCAGGGTCATTCAGGTCAACTTTGGATAAACTATAAATGTGGCTTTCCAATATACTTCCATTTTATATATTCAATATCCTATTTACCATACACATCATTCAAACTACACATACAATTGTTTTTGCAAACAAAAACGAATGGGTCCCCCACACCTGCATGTTTGTGTGGATTTATGGTAAACAAATGTTGCAGTTATTGTTAGATTCTTAAAGACAAATTGTTAGAAAGCATTAAACCAACTTTTAAAAAGTTTTGTCCGTATTATTTTTGCATTTTTATTGTGATATAATTCCAAAAACAGTACAAAAGAACGAAAAAAAAACTTTCAATTTAATCTCTTGCTTTGGCCTTGATATTGTCGTCCAAGGTCAGTTTTTAGAAAGCCTTAACAGTTTATTACAGACACTATAAATTCAAAAAACCATTATACATAACAAATTGTTTTTCACTTAACTTTGTTTCAAAAAATGAGTACCATTGACCTGTAGTAACCTCTCAGGTTGCATACACCAAACGACCTTTAATGACCTTTTGACACCGTTTTCAATAGCACGCAGTCCTTAGTGTTCAACAATACTGTTTTGCCTAATTTGTACATGACTTAAGTATTGATTCTTTAATTGATTTGTCAAAAATAAAGAAGCTCTGTTATGACGATAAATCATTCTTAACTGTGTTTGTAATACCTGCAAGCTGACCTTTAGTGACCTGTTGTCATGCCGCGACCAGGCTGACAAGGATAATTTATAGACAATATATTATGGCTTTCGAAAAAGTCAAGTTTATTTTTTTATCTTAATGTTGATCAACAAAGATTTGCTTGACATTTACAAAACCCAAGCATGTTTAACCAGTTTAAATCACGTCTTAGGTGTAAAACCTTCACCAAATTTAAAAATAACTTAATAAAACGGCATGCCATTGCTGCACAAATGCAGCTTATTTCTAATCACCAAAAATACAGTCAAGTAAAATGTCTGTCCGACGTCAAGCTAAGCCCTCCCGCTCTGCTTTAAACCGCCTTAAACGCAAACCAGTGAGTTACTCCCTTGGGACTTCTATCTGACTGACAGTGTACACTTATTATGGGCTGTAAAGGTAACCATTTGGCTGATTAAGACAAAATTTTCAATACTAAACAAGCAACATACTACAAACAATTGTTTAAAATTTCAGCGCATTAGGTCTAGCATTTCTGGCCTAAAACTAAAACCGATTATTTCAGGGTTTAAGGGGTGAAAATGGGTAAATCCAATAAAGAGTTCTTTAGAATACCTTACATTGCACCAACCAACAAAGCATGAAACTCCTAGATTATGTACTTTAGTCAGACTAAGTCAGCACAGCCGTTTTAAAAATTTTACGTTTTGGAGGCATGTGGGTGAACCGCTGGGTCAATCCGGGCCAAACTTCAGGCGGATCAAATTTGTAGTGATGGGACGAGTACCCGGTACTCGGTATCGATGGTATCGACCGATTGCAGTGGTATCGATAGTCGTACTCGGTATCGAAATATTTTGTCTCAGTTTTCGATACCAACATGCGAGTACCGAAGGCCGATTCACACCATAAAAATACGGGCAACTTTATGCCAATATTTGCTTTGGACAGCACAAAATTGGAAAAAAGTTCCGCCAGTTTACAAATATCTTTTTCGCTATTATGTGGAGATTACATCTTTCAGCATGTGTGTGCACGCCCGTACCCCGACCATGGCAGTAAAATTAGCCAGTAATATACAACTAAGTACAACACTACACTTAAGTACTAGGTATCGAAGGTATATGCATGTGGTACTCGTACTCGGTATCGGTACTCACTTCAAAACCTGGTATCATCCCATCACTATAAATTTGGATCAATAGCTAACATCTGTGTAAATTTGAATAAGTTTAAAGCACTCTTTCCTGACCAAATTGGTGGAAGAAACCAGCATTAGACAAACAAAAGAAAAACTGACAAAAAATATGTGGGAGGGGGGACCCATAATAATAATAAAGTAGCTTGGGGGAGGGACTCAAAATAAAAATAAAGTAAAGGCATGCAAGACCCAGGCCTGTGTAGTTTTAAGCCCCTTTACTTGATATAGATGTCTTGAACATTTTCATGTTATAGTGTTTAGTGTTTTTTGTAAAGTTTAGTATTAAAGTCAAAATGTTTTGAAACATTGTGCTTTCATAACTAAACAAACAAGATTGCCCAAAATTAACACCAACTGCTCCTACCTGGCTAGTTTTGATTTGCAAAAATTGCTTGAAGAATGGCTTGCTAAGAAAATTCACATCTGCAACAAAAGTAATATATATATTCAAGCAACCCACAGTAAAGTGAAACAAGGCACTTAACCAGACTAAAAACTTGTCTTAAGTAACCCACAAGTAGGCCTACCATTCGTCCTCTTTTTGGAGGACATGTCCTCCCTTCTAACAAAAAACAAGTTGTCCTCTGAGGACAAGAAAAAGTACCCAAATGTCCTCTTTTTTAAAGAATTACTGATTTACCAAATACATAAGTAACAATTATGCCTTTGAAAACAGCCAAATACATCTTCCGCTTATTTTTTAAAGAACACAAGTGGATTTTACATTTTTTTCAATAAACAAGGTTATTTTACTGTAGTGCTGTAATAAACGTTAAACTTTATCCGAACTAAGATTCAATACCGTCTAATTTCAAAGGCTTTAATTTTTTGGGGGTCCTTACAGTATTTTTTCATGTTCTTTTCAACAATGTGTCCTCTCTTTTGGGGCTGGAAATATGGTAGGCCTACCCACAAGGCATCATTAGTATCTGAAAACATACAGTGCTAAAGAATCATATGCAAGTAAAATCTTAAAGCACCAACTAGAGTAATAAAAAAACCTGCTGACAGTAAATTTAACAGGACCTACTGTTACAGTTAAAACACACAGCAGCAAAAGCGTAAAAAACTCACAATCTGTGGCGCAGGGCAAAAAAAAGCCGGAAAGTAGTGATGTACTGACAAACCAGCAAAAAAACAAAGTGACTGTTATAGGTCTAACACAACTAAGTGTGACTACTGCCTGGGAAAGGTGAAACTTTAGCGGCAATGCACATTAAAAATCACTGTTTCAGGAGAAAAGAAGAAAGAAATGTGCCCAGTATGCTCTAGGGGCGAACTAAAACAAAAAATACACACAATAAGAGGTGTTGCATTTACTTTTTGTTGAAGATATGTGACATAATTTTTCTCGAGAATTTTTTAATCGAGACTTGATTTTTTTGACATTTCTTGTAAATTTCTAGACAAGATTTTTTTTGTGACAGTGAGAATAAGAAAACAAGCCCCAACAAGGGTAAATTCTAGTATTATTTCAATTACAAATCCTCACCCAACCAGAGTAGCTCTTACTGTCGGCGCTTTCAAAAGTCTGCAAAATTATCATTTTCGTAAAAGCATATTCAAGTCCTTTACAACTTGCTGCACTGTGATAACATGCAGTCACATATATAAATTTTTGGTAAAAAATACCTTTAGTATCTTGGCCATCACTAGAAAGCTCCTTTTCAATCTCGTCTTTGTACACACTGTATGCTAAAGGCGACAATTCCAGAACCTCAAAAAGTTGATCATGTTTCTTTGAACATAGGTAGCTTGCTTGCAACAACTTAAAAGAAACTTGGGTGCCCGCAAAATAAAAACATTGAGCAAAAGAAGATAAATTTTATCTTCACGCCAGCAATCCAGCATGTCTTATTGTCTTGCTAATTTTATTTGGTGATGTAATTTATATCGGATGAGGCAACTGCATTTACCCGTCATTAACCTTTCATTATACTGTTTCGAGGGTTTGGGAACTTTGTTGTGCAAAGCCACACGATTTGCTTACGCCGTAATGCATACTACAATAAACATACTTTGATTTACGTAGTTGTATTTTAGTAATTTTGAGAGATATTTACTGAAAGTAATATGCATTTCTTATTTTCCGAAACAAGAAGCAAATGGCTTTTTTTATCGAAACCTTAAACTTCCATTCAAAAGTCTAAAACGCCGAGCATAATTAACATGCTAAACCATATGATGCTAAAATGTACATTTAGATCTAACACTGTATGTTGTGTTTCTAAATTCATCTTTTCCAAATTTAAATTCATTTTCTGCACCAAAACTTAGCCTATTTATCGAAATCAGAACAGCTCTTTTGTCCAAGTTGTCTTTGGAGCAAGGTGCGTTAACCGCCGCACACATTTCCACGTTCCTTCTGACTCTTTTAATTATTGTGCTATAATTCATTTCAGATGGTGGCATTGGGCGAGAGAGAAAGGATTGCAACAGACAATATCCGAGCAGAAAACTACAACCCGAGTAATAGAGGTAATTAAATCTTAACATGACTCAATATTCGGGTACTTTGTTTTCAGATATCATTCTACTGAATATGGAGATCTTTGTATGCAAGAGGATTGTAGTAAATTTATTCCTATTATACTTTAAAGTAAAAGGTCATTAGCCTATAGCTCAACATGATGTAGTTGTAGTCTAATCCGTCGAAACCAGTAGCCTAGTGGATTTAATTTTTTTGTCAGTCGGTTTTATCACAAAAGTCATATTATTCAGCCAGTTCTGTTACAAAAAGTCCATTGACAGTAACCAGTAATGCTAAGCGGTTCGCTGATCTCATAAAAATTCGTGAGACGGTTCTATAGAACCGGTGCGAACTGACTGAATCCCACCATTAGTCGAAACAAAAGAATTGCTGATGCAATTACATAAACCCTGTCTTGCAAGAAACATTACCCGATAACTAAGAGTGGCCTGTAAGGGAAATGTATGCACAAGTTTAAATCGCAAGATATTGTTCAAATCGACATAGGCTATATGCGATCAGGATTTTTAATTCCGCTGACCGAGATTTAAGTTTTCGCCGAGATTTAAGTTAATTTGATTTCAACACTTAAACAAAAATTATCCAGCCAATTAGGCGATGCACATAGAAGTTGGAACTGAGCAACATTCTAGCGTTGCCTTCATCAAACACACACTTATTAAGTCAATTGAATTTCACTTTTGCAAACTTTAAAATTTAGATCGGCGAAGTTTGAAGTGCGATCGCCGAATTTTATTTTAATACCTGATCCGGATTTATATATGTCGGTTTATTATTTAGCGTTTTAATTTTAACGCGCGCAGCCGTACAAGACAAGTCTTATCCAACGAGCAAAACACGTCAGGGACGGGGACCCATAGTGTTCAAACCAACACCTATTAAAAATCCAAAATGCCTGTCAAATGGCGACAAAAGGCTTTATAGTTATTTCGTTGTTGTTATTTAGACTCTTTAACAGAGATGTACCGAATATTCGGCTTGCCGAGTTTATTCGGCTGAATCGGCCAATTTCGCAAAGATTCGGTTTCGGACGAATAATTTGTTGTGATTCGGTCAAAACCGAATCTTTTACGAACACACATTTAAAGCGTTAAATGTGCCTTTTCTGCTTAGTAAGGTACCACGCAATCTTTCCAACTACACCATAACAAAAATCGCGTAAAGTTTTATATTTTGTAACACATCATCGTTTTTCCTGCTGTAGACAAAAAATCAGCAATAAATTGGCAGGTTGGCAATCATGCTTGCGGCAATTTTAAACACTTCAGAACTGAAATGAGGACGAAATACAACTATTCTGCACTAATTGCCTGGTATAGATAAACTTATGTTTTCATGTCAAACGCGTACCTTACGGCTGCGCCTGACGTTCTGAATGATTCGGCCGAATTTATTCGACAAAACCGCCGAATATTCGGTTTTGGCCGAATCGAAATTTAGCCGATTCGGTACATCACTTCTCTTTAATCTCCAATGTTGTGAATAAATGTTATAATTCGGGATTCCAACAACATTGGACGTTTAAGGTGGAAGTGTATGTGCATTTCGGACAGAATAAAGTGCTCAAATCTGTTTAAGGAGCAATATGGGCGAGCAATGATTTAAAATTTAAGGTCCCCAAAGTTTTTGATGACCTGGCAGTGTTTTAGTATTTTTAATGCATTGAGGATCAAATTTGTTGGGATTGCCTAGTAATACTTAAAATGTTAACATGGCAGAAATAGGCAAATATCTAGTAGCCACACTTGTAGTTTTGTACGATTTCGACAAAATACTTTCTAGATTAACGTATAAAGGAGACCTCGGGGACCTGACTTGGTGGGCTGCTTCTGGTCCACATACCGTACTTTAAAAAACCACTATATTGCACAAACAACATAGCACAGACAACCAGTAAGAGATTAATATTGTGACACAAATTCCCCTCTATACAAATTACAAAATTTCCCCCTAGTGAGGTCTTCCCCCCTGGTTGGGTACCACTGGGACATACTATTATTACGTTTACTAAACATAAAATTCGCATTTGACTTTGTAGTATAACAATCTATTTCCATTCTAAATTTTGCGACATATAAAATTTAAATATGGCATAAAACGTCAAAATCTAGTTTTGGGTCAAAATCGCTCCCTAGAAAGAATTTCTGAATTCGCCCTTAATTGGTGCTAATCTTTCGTGCCTCGATCACGATTGTAGCGTTCACGTGCCTGTTTTTCTTTTTTCTGAATCATGTTTTTGTATCGTAACCCACTGAGTGTATGCTTACACCGCTGTAGCATATTGTTTTGTTTTTGGAATGACTAACCAGTATTTAGTTTTAGTGTGAAAAAAGTGATTGAAAAAAGCGTCACACCTAAAAGTAACCTGTCTTCCTTTTTTCTTTAGTTTTCTCCGCTCCGAAGATGATGGTTGCCCCCAGAGGGATTCCACCGACTGGTGACGTGCTTAATAGTTAGGATTGGGAGCGAAGTTTGGATTTGTCGCAACTAAACAGACATTGGAACTTTTGAATTTTCGCATTAACACAAAAACAAAAATAGGAAAAAAACATTTTCTTACTCATGTGTTTTGTTGTACAGGCGTTTTCGTCCACCAGGTTGCATATTTAACAAAAATGTCGTTCAACTGGTGTTAATGTTAAACAAAAATACTAAGGTACCTGAAGGTATATAGGCCCGGAAGGTAATAAGGCCCACTGCCAATATTTTTTTATGTGCAAGAAAAAATGCTTCCATTTTGATGCTATTTTAAAATATATATGTACTTAAAATGATTTACAAAGTTTTGGACCTGCAAGTTATATGTAATTGTTATCATGACCAATCCAAATTAAGAAGTGTTTATTTTCAACTTTTTATTATTTTTTGTTCAAATTGGTAACAAAAATGAAAAGGTTGTGTTGTCGAAATGAAAACTTATTAAGATATATTAGTAATGGCGTCCTTTTAGTTTAATTGAAGCATTATCCGGTCTGGAAAAAAGAATTACTTCAAATAAACTTTATTACGGTTTTGTTTTTCAGCCATTGCTTGCAATAAGGCCCAACAATTTTTTGTCATTTTCTCAAGTGTCTTTTATAGTAAAGGCGACTGATATTCACAAAATTTGCTTTTTTGCTTTCTTAGGAAGATAAAAAGTCCGAATAAGATGTTTGTGGAAGTAATATTTCATTTAGTATTTTTGGTTATCAAATGTCAAGGGGTCGTTTATTCTTTTTTTTAGTACCTTCAGATTTACAGTTATATGTCTTAGTTAACAGTATATGTGTCATATGAGTTAATAACGTTGCTTGTTTGAACTTTTATTTGACCAAAGCAAACTATAAATAAGTCTGATTGGTTTCTAGACTATTTTTATAAACATGAAAATGTTGGGCTTTATTAACAGCATAGGTTTGTATTAAGGCCCAAGTTTTAATTTTTTTTAAACTGTTATCCTACAAAAACAAAACATGCAAACGTCCTCAAAATCTAATGGATGTTTAATATCAACCTCTGCAACAATCATGCCGAATTTGGCCTGGAACGGTTAAATGCTTTTTCAGTTATACGCAATAGTTTTTAAGGGGCCTTGTTAGCTGCAGGTAGTTGTTTCTATCCATAACTTGTATTTTCGCTGACGTTTCGTCCACCAGAACGGTAGGACTTCTTCAGAGCAATGAATGACGAATGCAAGCAACGAGCGAAAGGCGCAAGAACAGCGTGATACCATGAAAAATAATTATATTATAACAAAGGCCATCCGAAAAGAGTAGCGTCCGTTGCAAAACGATGAAGCGGCACTAATGTCCGAAATTTGATGGATTGGTCGGGCGTCTTGGGTGGATTCCTTTTCAAACCGTTGGTACATCGAGCTGTCCCCTAGGAGCGATTGAGCCTAAGTTCGTAATGTAGTCTATCCAAATCTGATGTGGCCATATTCTTTTTTGAAGGTACCGATATCGACTGCCTTGACATACCTTCTGACCGCTGATAGACTCGCTTCATTATAATCTCTTCTGATAATAGAAAATGCTGTACAGGCGTTTTCGTCCACCAGGTTGCATATTTAACAAAAATGTCGTTCAACTGGTGTTAAGTTATGGATAGAAACAACTAGTATTTTTGTTTAACATTAACACCAGTTGAACGACATTTTTGTTAAACATGTGTTTTGTGTTGAAATAAAATAAACTGGGCGGAGCTTTTCGATTTTACAACGTTTTTACAACGTTTTTACAACACATTTTACGTGTTCTTGATGTCAGGTAATTATATTTTTTGATAGGCTTACCGCATAGTACAACTTGAGTTGTTGAGTTTATTTCGGTGAAAAAATCGTAGTAACACAATTGCACTAAAATATTCACTTTGCCGGAGATAGCTGCTGCGCAACGTTGAAACGTTATGAGACGCAAAATAGTGAATGGGCTGCAGCTACACGGATTAAGAAGCATTTCGTGGCGGGACCTCACCAGGGAATTACTGGGGGTAAACGATGGTGGAACCAGTCCTAGGGACTCTACAGGCTAACCATCCGTGTTAGGGAAAAGGGTGGGGGTCGATTTTTGAACTATATGCAAACAGACAGAGATCGTTTCACTTAACGTCAACGAAAGTTTGATGTCAAAACGTGAATATCTTGGGAAAATACAACATTAACACCAAGTCGATATCGCTTTTCTCCAGGAAACCCACGCTACGGCATTAACAACAACATCCCTGGAACCCGAATACCTGCAGGTTACACTCTCATCTCGAAAATCAGTGATGGCCAATCTGGGTTTTGCACATATGCAAAAGTCAAATTTTGACAAATACACACTTGCAGGGAGAGATTACTATATCACGTAAATTTGTTTGTTTGTTTGATTTTTATCTTCGGTGGGCGGGCAACGCCTGAATGCGTTATGCTCACAATGAGTCCGCCGTCGAGCCGCCTGTTTTATTGCAAGTCCGATGATCATTTTTTATTAGATTTTTTCCATTTTAGGCAGTTGGTGACTTTAATTTAGTTCAACCCATTGGAAACCACTGGGTTGGAGCAGTGCCGCTTAAGTTTCTTGCTCAGGGAAACACAAACGACCGAGATGGGATTAGAATGACCTTGTGATAAATATATACATGGCATAAAATATATGTAGTAGATTTGTGTCAACGATGAAAAATCCCTGCACAACCACGCAACTATGAACCATTTTGTCCGTTTAAAAAGCGGAAACGGCAGAGGCTATGGAAACAACATAAAGTTTAACTCGCTAGTTTATACATTTGCCGTGACTATGTCAACTTCCCTTCTTATAGAGCATTATCATTTTTCAGTCATTACGTTTTTTTAAGAAAATGTTGTAGTTTTGTGGTACTTCCAAGGGAAAGCAAGTGTCCCCTCTTGTCCCTATGCCGACGCCCATGGCCAAATCCACTTCATAATACTAAATTTTTCAAGTATACTTAAGTGATATGCCAGACACGAAACGTCTTAAATTTGGCAATGTGGATAATTGTGCACTTATACTAGAATGGGAGCAATTAAGACAATCGGTTTTGAGAACATCTGCCTTGGCTTTGTGTTACAGCGCGACAGCATAGGCCAGGGGTGGCCAAACTTTTTTACCAGAGGGCCAAATTTGCAACTGTCTTGCCACTGGAGGGCCGGATTAAATGAGTTCCTGATTTCTTACAAAGTAGGCTAGTAGGCCAAAGGGATGTGAAAAAGAGCACATACAGGCTATGTTAGCTACTTACGTCATGGTTGGCAGACTGTTCTAAAAATAACGCTGCAAGGGCATTTATTCTAAAAATAACAACGCTTGCCACAAGCTACTGCTAGTAGCAGCCAGCGCTGTTGCACTGCTTGTTCACAGTGGTAAATATGGTACTTGGAAAAAAAACCAGGCAAGGTGTTTGGCAGGCCGGATGAAACAGGACTGGGGGCCGGATGCGGCCCGCGGGCCGTAGTTTGGCCACCACTGGCATAGGCTATGTGCTTTAACAGGGAAGCGTACAAATTGGAAATCCAAATAAACTTTATAACCAACTTATATTACATGCTGGCTTCCAACAATTACCGAGCAATATTTTTTAGGCAAGGCCGTATATACCTACACTCTATTTATTATTAACTAAATCGAAATGGCATTCCCCTTGTGATTTAGCTATATCGTAATGAGAAACCTTTCGTTTTGATTTAACTAAATTTAAATAAAAATGATATTGTTGTTCTGATTTAGCTAAATTTGAATGTGATTAGTTTTATACAAATGAGCCTCATATATGACCGCGTTGCGCTGGCGCATAATTAATGCCGCGTGTTTCTTTTCTTGGATCATCAGCCAAGTTTTGGACAAGATGCACATCCAGATACAAAAACGTTTTGTGCGCTTTTTTTCATCGGTTTCTTGAATGTAACACGAAACATGGATTATTTAATAATCAACGAGCGTGGAACAATTAGCCTACATTCAGCATTGCAGTACGACATCAGATTTTGAATGAAATGAAAGCTGGAAATCGTGTATTTCACAGACTTTTAACAGATCTTCACAACATGAAAATATATACCGCACAGGCCAACAAGTTACACAAGCTGTTCCACAAACTTTAAATGACAGCTTGAACAACGTTACTGAGGAGGAGGCACCCAGCTGGATGCATATACCTCACTTTAGCCGGTTCGCCGCATTATATAATAAAGCACGAATTTTTTGTTGTTGAATGTAAAATGTTTGCTTTTTTGACAAAGAAGGGGGTTAATCTAGACATGACGAAGTGTTCCAAAGGGGAGCAAACGGTTAAAACACTGGTTACTTTTAGGTTAGAACCAAGCGCGAAGGCTATAGAAAGTATAACAATATAAAAAATCGTGTTAAGTTAATTCCACTAAAACTCTACACGCTTTAACCTTTGACAACCGCGGGCTGCAGGAAGAAATGTACCCATATTCTGGTAATTTACCCGCTCAATTATGTAAATTGATCGGTGTTTGAAAGTGATCACACAGTTTTATTTGTTGTAATAATTTCAAAACAACATCAACCCTCCTCCCGCGAAAACAAACTATTTAAAAAGATTAAGAAACGCAACCAGCAGCTAGTTTATTCACAATCGAACAACAACGAAAAAAATCGGAACCGTGCATCACACACTGGTCACTTCGGTTTATAAGACAAAAAGTCAAGGCTATAGTTTTCACCTTGAAATGTAGAATTATTTGACCTGGAAAGGTGTTGTAACAAGTGATTTTAACTAGTTTGTTACAGTAAGGTAATGCAAAGGTTTTAAATCTTTACTGAAACACAAAAGCACGGGCCTTAAACATATTCAAACGATCGCTTTAATATATATTGTTTTAACACATCTTTGCCTCGCACAAGTTGACCAAACAAGCTGCGAATAGGCGATTTACAGCGACTTGAAATTAACTCTAGTTTTGTTCGTCAACGCACTGAGTTTGCAATGTACATACACTATGCAAATAAAATCTTTGAATATGTTATATTGCCACATTTAAAATGAACTCAGGTTGTATCCATTTGTTTAGTTGCCCCCTAAAGCCTGCCCTTGGCCCCATGCATGGGCCCCGCCACCTCCGTCATTGTTGTCTCGTCGTCTTGGTTGAGGAGCTGTTCCAAAACCGCTGACGCCAGTTCTCGTGTTGGGAAAATAGTGAAATCTTTGCAAAAGAACAAGACTTTTATGCATGTAGACTGGGCTACAAAAGATTTTTCATTATGCACGCAACAACGAAGACGAATTCGGTAAATAAAAGAAAGTCATCGCTTGACTTTCAAATGATACATAACACAAATTTAGCAGGTCCAACAAGTCAAGTTTCGTAGGCGTTCTGCTCTAACGGTTGATGTACCGCGTTTGAAGTAACAATACGCGTTGGCAAGTTTTTTTTAGTTGATTAGTCAGGCGTTGTCCTTGCGGTAGAGGTAGTTAAAAAACAAGGATAGGACTGTATTCTCAGAATGTAGTATACGTAATACCATGGGCGGCAACTTATAACTTCCAGTTCCTGTGTCTGTTTTCACAACAACATGCTTTTTACCATATCAATTTCAACGCTTCTCGCTATTACAGTCAATCGTGTTTGTTAATTCTAAAAAGCACATAACGCATGACTAACGTTTGTACGATTCTCGGGTATGCGGCATACCCAAAGTTTTTGTCAGGGTTTGCCTGGCATACAAGTGGTTGGTGCCTATGAATGCTAAATTATCTATTGTAGTGATATACATAGTGTGAGTTCACAGTAATCTGAGTTAGCTAGAATGAGCACATATATTGTTTAAAATACACTCATGTTATGCTCACATTAACATGTTAGAAGTAATGATTACATGTATCTATTTGCCATAAAAAGTTCCAAAAAAAAGAAGCATTAAGTTGGTATTCAGTTAAGCTTTTCTGTCTCATATTTAATACTTACAAAAACCGAGGAGTCTCAAGAAGTGACATTCCACCAAAATCGATTGGATATTTAAACTTGAGGAAAAAGTAAAGGTGACCGACAAAAATTCCCAACAATTCATGCATTCCTCTGCACAAACACGTAAAAAACATTTACTGTAAACTACAAATCATTGTGTGAAAATGTTTTAAATTTCAAAGCAAAAACTCACCCTCCTCTGATAATGAGGTTAAAAGCAAACAACACCCATGGTAGATAAGCAGCCTAACAAATAAAACACAAACCATGTTAATATTATAGATGAATAAAATACATAAACCACTCACAAAAAATACAGTGAAAAAACCGTTACAGACCAATCTGCATAATTGCATACTTTTAAATTTCATGTTCTATTTAACTGCATCCAAGTTATATGATTCTCAAGCATATTATTTCATAAGAAAAACTCATCTGTACTGAAAAGTATCCCAAACGAGCAGACTTTGTGCTTTAAAGATTGATGGTTATAGTCCAATAAATGTTTTCTTTTAATGAAGTAAGTAGTTTGAAAGCACACAACCACAAATGAACAAATTTATTGTGTCCAAACCACAACAATGTCTTAGTATCAATGATATTTAAATAGCATACCAAAAATTAAACCAAAATGTTACTGCTACAGAAAAGTGTACCAACAGTTAATTTTCTGATAGTTCAAAATCAACAATCTTTTTAAACAGATAGATATTGTTTACATTTGCCCTATCTATTTTGCAGAAAGAAAACAGGAACTAACCTTAAATCTTGTGCCAAACCAAAATGACACAATTTGATCCCTGTTGATTTGACACCAAATATACAGAGCAGCTAAGACAAGAAGTTCAAATATGATCTGTCAAAATAAATGTCAGTGTTATATTACAACACAAGAAACTTTTCACTCAGACAATACAACTTACCGGAATTCCAAGGGCAAGCGCAAGTATCTAAAGCTCCATGGTTAAGAAATTTCAATTTCAGAGCATTTGCAAATTATTTTACAATACTTTATTATACATGTTGGCATGGTAATAAACTAGTGATAATGTTTGTAGTTTGCAGCGAAGTAAAAAAATGTTCATTTTATTTGTAAAAAAATACTTAGGAAGTCAACCAGTTAAAACAAACAAGGATACAACTGTGGTTGCCCAGTTAAATAGCAGCATAAAGACGTAATCTGCAGGTCGACCAGTGAAAATCCCTGCAAATATAAACATGAAACTTAAGTTCTACAAAAATATGTCATCCTAATATGTTCATTTGCTTCATTACAACATTTTTTATTTCTGTAAATGGGACATACCTGTTTCTAGCCTTGTGGAATAGCTGTACAGAAAATAGAGAGTAATCAAATAATGAAATCCAGTCATAGGTGTTATAGGATAGTAAACTGCTGCTGATACAGGTCTCCAGATCTACAAAACATAAACATACTTTTGCTTTTTGCAATTTGACCAAAAAAATAAATAACAAACCTGAAAACCAGAAACCAAACTGGCATAATCCAAAATTAACCACATGGGGTTAAGTAAACCGAATTTTCCAGCAAGTGGAACAGCAACAGCTGCAGTGAACCTGTATTGTAAAAAGTACACCATAACAATTGAATTAAATGAGTGGTTCCTGCAAAAACTAGTGATCATGTGCTATGGGCTACTTTGTTGATATAGACTTTAAGCATTTAAATTTTAGGCCAAGATTGTAATAATAAAAAAGTTGCATGTTTTAGTAGAGCATCGATGAGCACAATAGAGCAAAACTGGTTTGCTTCTAGCTTCTGTGTATAACTTTAAAAAGCTTCTGTGCATAAACTGTTATTATTCATTTTGCTGAGTTTTGCAGCAGTTACTTACAACTTGCACAATTGGTAAACTATAGTTAAAGGTAAATTAAATCCATTTCAAAATCAAAACTCAATTAATTTGTGCAAAAATTTAAAATTCTTCTCAAATATTTTGACAAAAAACATCCTTCTCGCAAATATAACTTTTAATCTGGATTCTGGAGCAAATGCAATGTGCCATGTTCCTTTTTTGGCAATTTACTGTAAACAATCAAGCAAAAAAAATTTGTAACATGCAAAAGGATAAGTGTTAAAGACGAGACAAAAACTGGTTGGTGACAGTGATACCAAATTGACGGTGGTACTAAATACCGCATGTGGCCGTATGTTACCGCATGTGGCAGCATGTGACCGCATAGTATACCGCATGTTATCACACGGCAGGAATCTGTGAAGGACTTAAATATGCTTTTACGAAAAAATAATTTTGCGGACTTTTAAAAGCGCTTACGGTTAGAGCTATTAGGGTTGGGTGAAGGTTTGAAATTAAAATCAATCTAGAATCTGGTCTATTTTACCCCTGATGGGGCTGGAATTCTTACATTTCACATAACATGGGTACTTTAAGAGGAATCACATGCGGTCACATGCGGTATTTAGTACCACCCCCAAAATGACAGATACATATGTAATGAAAAATGGTGCAACACCAAATTACCTAGTTCCAAAAACAAATTATATAATTAGGCAACTTTCAATTTACTTGTTCTTACCAGTATCTAGTTATTCGTGGTATACTTCTATACCAATCTCCAAGATCATTTTGTGACATTTTTACTTTCTTGATTTCACTCCAGTTATTTAGGAAATTTGTTGTTTTCTTACCCCTATTACACAATCACTGTAAAAGGACAAAATGTGTTACGTAACATCATGTAATTTGCGTAGACAAACAAACTATATTTACAGTAAGTTTTCTAAGTTCTCTACTTCAAAAAATAGTTTTTGCATAACGAAGTGTTAACCTGTAGAAAAAAGGCTTTGTTGATTTTTAAACTTTGTCAGTTGTCAATCAATTCCCTACACATCTCATTTCAATCTTAGGACATAACGTTTTACTTTATATGTTAAGTGCCTTTTATATTATTGCTAAATAGTGAATCACACTAATGACTTGCAAAAATTGGTTCACTTAAAATCGAAGTATTTCATTAGCCAAGTGAGCCTAGATACTACACAAAAAATAAAAACAGTTCTTTTTTGTTTATATAAGTTTTTCAAAAATTCTCCTCAATAATTTTTATCGTTTCATTATGAGAAAATTATCGTTTACGCATTTTTACCAACTTT
Source organism: Phallusia mammillata (assembly GCF_965637545.1). Lineage (NCBI taxonomy): Eukaryota > Metazoa > Chordata > Ascidiacea > Phlebobranchia > Ascidiidae > Phallusia > Phallusia mammillata. Next base: position 23,271,381 of record NC_137252.1, on the reverse strand, counting down.
ATTAATTTTTTTAGGATGATTGTTCCGCTTCAATAAAGCCAGGTGGCCTAAAACCAGATATGGTAAGCGCACTGAAAGATAATAAGTTTTGTGTAGCGATATTGGGTTTTAAGCACATATAAACAAGAATAAAACATAATTAATTTTTTTGTGGTTAATTTACTCTTTTATTAGCAGAAACAAACAGTAATTTAGTACAAAACCGTCCAAAATGCTGAAACATTTACCATTGTTTATTTCCAAAATTTCTATGTTGATAGTGATATAAATTAATTAGAAGTGGCGCGAGTGCATTAACAATTCAATCGTTTTGAACTTGGTTTGCTGTTTTAGGATTAATTATATATTCAGTATTTTGGGTGTAATTAAAGTGGCCGTAGTGAATCAAACTACATAACATAACAACCTTGTCAAATCCGAACTAGATCCGCAGCATTAATTTGTAATTTGTATCGTCAACTCGTCATTCGTCATATGCTTTACGAATCTTTGGCAGTGACATTTCCAAATCAATACGAATTTTTTTTTGCCAATAGGTTTCTCTTCAGCGAGTCATTTCAATAATTAGAGTTGTTTTGAGCTAATGTGTTATGGCTAGTGGCAATAATGAAATAAGTGCTGAAGAATTTGCACAATACGATCGGCAAATTCGACTTTGGGGACTTGATGCCCAAAAGCGACTGAGGAAAGCCAATGTGCTTGTTGCTGGCATTGGTGGTCTAGGATCAGAGGTGGTAAAGAACATTGTTCTGGCTGGAATTGATTCGATAACTCTCCTTGATGACAGAGTTGTCACTGAAGAAGACCTCTTCTCTCAGCTTCTTGTTACGCCAGATGATATAGGGAAAAATTTGGGTGAGGCTTCAAAACCACGTACACAAGAATTAAATCCAAATGTTACGGTCATTGTTGATGTTGAACCCCTTGCTGAAAAACAAGAAACATTTTTTGAAAAGTTTGATGTTGTTTGTTGCACATGCTGTACTGCAAGCACAAGGATAAAAATCAACAACATTTGTCGGAAAATGAATGTAAAGTTTTTTTGTGGTGATGTTTATGGATTTTATGGATACTGTTTTGCTGATCTCAAAGACCATGAGTTTGTTGAAGAAGTTGAAGTCAAAAAAAGCAATGATCAAAATGAACCTAGCAACAAAAAAAGAAAACTTGAAAAAGACACTGTGTCTGTATTAAAAGCAGTAAAACACTGCAGCTATGAAGAATCGTTGAAAGAAGATTGGAGCAAAAGAAGTCGCAGAAGTTTGCGTCAATCTTCCCAAGTGTTCTTCATTCTACAAATAATTGATAACTTCAGAAAACAATTTGATTGCCTTCCTCAACTGAATGAAGACAACTCTGAATCCTTGAAAAAAATCAAGGAAGAAGTTTTGTTAAAGTTTGGTGTGAATTCCAATTTTGTAAATGACAATTTCACAAATTTTTGTTGCTCTGCATTGAGTCCTATCTGTGCCATTGTTGGAGGAGTCTTGGGGCAAGAGGTCATCAAGGTGATTTCAAAGAAGGATGCCCCCCATGAAAACTATTTCTTTTTTGATGGGACAAATCACTCTGGAGTCGTTGATAATATTTGTAGTAAATAAACTTTGAGCAAAAAAGTTGTACCAGTTTAAATCTAATGTAAGTGTTTTGATGCATGGTCATGTGGAGTGCAATTATTTACTCTAAGAGTATTCTGCAAAATAGTAAACTTGTAAGTCTAAAACAAGTGTTTAGCTACAACGTCATGCCAAAAGAAGCATTATGCATGATGTCAGTAAGTGCTTACTACAAAAGCTAGTGCAAGAATTTCTCGTAATCCAAAGTGTGTACATGTACATTAATTTTCCACTAAAAGTTCCATGTTAATCCAATTTTGTTTAAAAACTGTATTGATGTCCACATTTCTTCAATTGCCATTCAAACAAATAGTGCCACTATGAAAATATGAAGCTGCTGATCAATAATTTTGCCATTTTTTACATTCTCAACAAAAAATAGGTGGGTGAATTTTATTAGGGTACTAAGTATGTACAGATGCAATCACCAACAGTAAAATTGTCAGCAAGTGGCTTTTCAATTGCGACATAAACATTATAAGTGCGATTGTTGCATTTTCAACAATTTATGCGATATCACATACTTAAATACATAAATGCCTATTGTACATTTCAAATCTAAAAACTTTTGCAACAAGAGGAGACTACAACCTTATGTCTATAGAGAAAGTATTTCATCTTTCCATGCTTCATAAGTTGTTGGAATTTTAAATTTGTATATCTCATGTGTTTAATTCAGAAAATGTAAAAAGAATTATTTTTATTGTACAAGCTAGAATGTTGGGTCCTTTAGTTTTACATGGCACCTATCTCAGAAGGAAAAACAATGGGAAAGCAAGCTGTAATCCCTCTTAATGCAAAAGCAACCATTTATAACATATTCACAGTTCTAACACTCGGCTCCCACTTAAGCCAACAAAACATATCACCATTAAATACGCAAGAATATTCAGTACCAGACCATCACAAAATAACAACATGCTACAAAAACCAGCTTTTTAATGATAACCAGTTGGAAAAAAGCTGAAACATTTTAAAATCTGCGCAAACCAAAATTGTAGATGAATATTTCAGTTTTACATTGATTTGTATGGAACAATATGTGGCATGTTTTAAAAGTAAGAATTAAATGTTGGGGTTCAAGTTGTACTATATGTATGAGAGACAGTAAAAACAAATTTACAGAAAAAATAAAACAGAAAGTTATAGCAGGTCGCAGATTAAATGGGTTGCATAGATGCAGAAAAACCAAGGAATCATTTTCGTCCTGTTTAATGGCTGAATTTATATCTAAAGATTAAACCACTTTAAACTGCAGGTTTAATAGATAGTTGTTTTTTTTCTAACAAGTCTTTTATATCACCTCAAACCTGCTTTTTTTACAAGAGTGTCTGCTGCTTGTCAGCCATTTAAGTGTGTCACTGCAAATTGTGCCAATACATGGATAAATACAAGAAACAGCAAAAATGTATGGTATCAAAATTATGTTTAGTAAAATTAAACAGTGGTTTGTAAAAATGTACAAATTAAACTGGAATGCTACAGTTTGGGGTTTACAAAAAGAATTTTTATCTGTAAGTACCCAAATTTCCCAGGTATACTGACATTTACAAATAGTTGCAACTGCTCACAACAACAAGTATATGCAGCAACTGTTTGGGTAAACTATTAACCACTTCGGGTCCAAAAAAATTTGTGGCAGTTTTACAATTTCAAATCACAGAAAAAAAATATTAAGCGCATTTTCTGTGGTAGCATAGATTTGTACACAGTATGAAGATTATACTTTTGTGTTTACAACGTCTGCGCTTTGTGAGTTGGTCCGGGTGGAGACTTGTTCAATAACAACTTGATTTTCATCAACGGTTGTCAAGTCACCCTACAAAAGCAAAATTAGTCACCAGGGAACACTAGTAAAGGCAACACATGTTATCAAAGCAACAGTAATTCATATCCTAATACTCAAAAACATTTGAAAGGGCACATAAGGATGAGTGGGTGGAGTCTTGCTTTCCAATGTACTGCAATTTGACATACAATTGGGGTCAGTTGGCTTTTCTCAATGATTCTTAAACTTTTCTTTCACCCAACAGCATATGGCATTCTTTTAACAAATTTGAAACTAAACTTAAAAAAAACTTTTACACAGACTTTTAAATAATCTGCGAGGTATTCACCCTAAACTCCATTCTATTTCTCACCATTGTATTTACCCTGGGATGATTGCTAATTCATTGGTTGATTATAAAGCACTGGTTAAACTGATGAAACCTCCATTGTATTATACAACTTTTGATATCTATCCACCATGTTTAACTTTCCTTTAAGATATGTTAATAATAGATACCTCAACAGACAAAGGATGTTGGTTGTCCACATCCACTTTCTCTGTTGATCCTCCATTTGAAAAATCACCTAAAACAATCAATTTTTTATAAGATTCACTAATGTAAAAAAAATTAACTATGTAAGGTGAACTCACCAAGTTCCTCTGTATTCTGGTAAACAGCATCATTGTGATCTTTAATATCAGGGACCTAGATAGTTGAAGCATTAATAGTACTGTTAACATACAATGTGTTTCCAAAGCAACAAGACTGTCATTATGTACAAAACATCAGTATATAACTAATTGTAAACTTGAAACCAGTTTTAGTCAGCACCCAGGTGGTCAGAGGTTGCCAATCCGGAAGTTTATTAACAGTTATGACTTGCAATACATAAGAAACCTTACCTTGGGTGAACTTAAAGGTTCACTTTTATCTGAATTCATATCTTGGTGTACTGGGGTGGCAGCTTGACTGGAAGCAACCTCAGAGTCTAGGAAAAAAATATTTTAGGGGACTTGTTCAAGCAAAAAACATTTTTAACACTAAAAATGTAAAAACCAATAAACTGTTAGTTATGGATAATTATACAGGAAAAGTTACACTTACAAACTTGACAAGTTTGTTAAGGTAGGGCTAAAATAAATGTGTCAAGGGAACCGGTCACATAAATTTGCACTGACAGAATTGCAACAAAAATTTGTATTCAAGAACAGCACTAGTTCAGTCAAACATGGAATAACATTATTTCAATAATGAATGTAATGTCTTTAAACTGTCGTTTACAATATTGTATGACAGTCCGATCGTGCATTTTATTCAAATAGCAAAAAAATATTATCTTTCAAATTTATTTGTATCTTGGTTTTAGTGTCAGTCCAAGATAGTAGTATTATCTATTTTGTACCTTCATCTGAAAGTCGATTTTCTGAACATGGAGTTGTTGTTGTTGTTGTTGTTTCAACTGCATCTGTTCGATTGTCAGGACCTTAAGTAAAGCATGAGTGGAAAATTTTAATTGCAGTACGTTGCGCGGTAAAAACTTTAAAAATGGTGAATAAAAAACTAATTTGCAACTTTATATTATGGCTGAGACTGCTTTTTGTTATAAAACCTAGAACTGTAACCAACATGAGTGAGTTAACTGCTGGGTATAAGGAAACAATTTTTTTTAAATGTCAACATATAATAACTTATGTCATACTTAATGTTTGTTCAGATGATGCAGTTTGGTCTGCTTCCGTAGAAGTTTTGTCCTGAAAAACAAAAAAGGTTCCATTAAGGTCCTTATTGAGAATCACTTTTTATTGCCAAATAGTTTTTTTGGTCACAACTTACAAACATTGTTGCATGACAAGAACAAACAAAAAAGTTCTTTTACAGACAACAAGCAACAACTTTACCAGGGGAACTGCAACTCTTGTCTTACATCACTTGTTGAATAAAACTTACAACAGACTTCTTCTTTGAACTTCTCCTTTTTCCCCTTGAGCGCCTTCTTTCCAACTCATGACTTGCATCAACTGGCAATGTGACTTCATTCTCAATGTCAATCTAAATTATTCATAAATACAGAAATACTGACATGACAAAAGTATTTAAACCAAAAGTCATACAATTGTATAACTTATCATTTGAAATATAAAAAAAATATTGTTTATTTACAAAATATTCACAAATACTGTAAAAAGCAATTAAAAACTCTTACAGTAGTTTTTGATTTATTTTTGCGTGGTCTTGAGAGTGAGGATGTGGTTGAGACAATACTTGACGCCCTAGTGAAATCTGGAAAGCACATATTCAAAAGATGCAACAAACACAATACCATTCCATATAAAGACAAAAGTTAAACCTAACACAAGGCAAGATAAACACACACATACAAAACATTCAATATTATTTCCCTCCGATACAAAAGTGCATTTTAGTTTTAATTTGATAACTGACCTCTAGAGGTAGATAATGAAGCGGTACTTGATGAAACAGGTCCATTGATGGCACTAATCAGTGGGACAACTTCAAAGCCAGGTGGAATGCTGATTTCAAATGGTAAAGCTTCATCACTATTGCCATCAGCTGTTAGCAATTGAAAAATCACAATTCAAGAAAGATAGTCACATGGACAAGAGGTATTTATATACATATGTACATAGTATTGACTGCAAATCGTAGTATGCCAAGCACATTGAAGGCAGCATACAGAATCAGCACCAAGCATTCCTGTATGTCAAGGTGTAGGCTAGCAAAATCTAACCTGCGGTGGAATTGGAACCAGAGTCTTTCCAAGACTAGCTTTACCAACTGAGCTACACAGACTCAGCAGTGAGCCCGCCGAAAGTCAAATTACAAGCATGGAGTTCATGAGATTGGCCAATAATCAGTACAGATGAACATACATTCATAACTGGGATCAGGCTTTAAGCGTTACTGTAGACCAGTGGTCACAGTACACTCAGATATAAATTGGCATCACAGTCAGGTGTACTATGATTTGTATATGAGTGCTACAGCAGTAAATACCTGCTGTGTCTACAGACTGGACCTCATCTTGTTCTGTCTCTTCTGTTATTGATGAACTGTGACCTGTCACCGAAGAGGCAGGAGTTTTGCGACGAATGGCTCGAATTTGTAATAGAGCCCGAAAAGACTGTCGACAAATTGGACAACCACTTTGCTGAAATCGCAGTTGATTGGCTAAGATAACAAAATAAGGCATTAACAAACAGTTAAAGCATGAATCATAGAAATCAAGAGCAAATTATACCCATTTGCAATTAAGATGTGATCAAAATTTAAACGTACCACATGTGCTACATAAGCAGAGATGTTTGCAAGGCAATATCAGAGTGTCCCTCATATCTGACAGACAGACCACACATTCTGCTGAGTCATCGTCATCATCGTCATCATCATCTTGTGGATCAGCATTCTGGTCGTCTCCATCTGTTAAGAGATTTTAGTGCATGGAATTGGGACATTTGGGAAATTTTTGGAAACATACATATATATTACTTAAGTGCATAATTCACAGGTTTAAAAACCTAAAGAGAGGGGCAAACTAACACATATGTGTAAGTCATAACACATAACAGTCAGATAATAAGTAGGAATCATACAAACAAAAACATTAACAAATAAGCTGAAGTGAATTGTAAATACAAGATAAAACAAACCAAATGTTGGTGCTTTGCTCTTGTTTTCAATTCCATATATTTCTTGAATTAGGTAACACACCCCATTGATCTAAAAATATATATAAATGGAGTTTTAAAAAAAATACATAGTATTTAAAAACATTAAGCTAAGTCAGAAATTTGCAGTTACATTAAAATTATTTAATCTCTATAAAAAAGCAACATTAGCACAAAGTTGTTGCAAGCTGGAGACTTGTGCGTCACCAAATAATTCACATGTTAAATCACCATTGAGACTCACCACCCATTCTACATTTACTTGTCATCTCAATTGCGTTGAAAAAATAAATGCCCATTTTTTATCAAACTGCAGCTGTGTTTATTTCCAACCAAAACTAAAGGAACCACAAAAAAACCAACAACAAAAAATTACAAAACAAATAATGTTGACAAAAAGGTCGCTTTAACGTTTTTCTTCAAACATAAAGTGGTCTAACCTGCAAAAAAATAGAAAAAATAAACAACATACCGCCTGTTTTTGTTTGATTGGTTTAATCGTCCAAGAATCATCCGACACCTATTGAAAAAATAAAAACAGAGATGTCACCAACAAACACAGACACTAAACAAACATGTTACACAACAATGCAAGTTGCAGTATGTTTAATAACATCTACCTTTGTAACTTATTAACTAGGTCATGAGAACTGAACAAGAGGTAATTCAACCCTTTTAAACATATCTCATAAAAGTTTTTGTGAGCAAAGCTGTTTTGCCAAAGCACAGTGACACTTTTACTTTCAATTTTCTGGGTGGTGAATAAAATTACCATTTATCACTCTTTGTGATTTAAAAAAAAATATTGTCAAAATCCAATTAAATATATTGATCAAAAAATGGTTTTATTAATCATGACCTTTAGGACACAGGCAATATTGATTTCTAGTTCTATTCACATTCTGGACAAATGAAATCATTATGAACCATGATTGAATTTGAATAGGATAAAAATACAGAAGTTTATTTATATTGTACACCATAAAAATGAAAACAGCTTGAAACCATTGTCATTACAATTTGGTAAAGAACAAGTTGAATTTTAAGTGCTGAAATACTCTACAATTTGTTCAGCAGAAAATGAAAATATATAACTTACCTTGTCAAGAGTTGCATATGTAATATGGCTGTGTCCATGGAATTGGTTATCAGGGCATTCAGCTGATACTTGGATTGCAATTGGAATTTTAGAAAAGTCCCATGTTTTCTGAAATTGTATAGTTAAAAGAAAAAACTGAATATCAAGAAAAATCCGCAGACCAAAGAGATAGCATAACATTGGTTAGATTAATCTGATTCCATACTTTTGACAATTAGGGAAACAGGAATCCAATACAAGTGAATTTAGAAAGGCAGTGTACTGCATAACATAACACACAAAACATCAGCAGATTGTACAACAAGCAACAGCATGTACAACACCTAACAACAGATAAGAAAATAAATTACACATAACAATAGATGACAGTGGTGGGTTTAAGTCCACTTACAGGCTACATTTTATATTGGTAATTCGGCTTTTCGCATGCCACCACAAGCCATACAAGCATAAGTGAAACTACTTTTAAATCAGCAAACACTTACAGGCCTTTCACCAAGGTGTAAATCTGCTGGATTGATAATATGGTTGGTTGCACAGAACTGCTGGTTGCATCCAGTGTTGTAATGCATTGTTCCACTCTTTTGCTTCGTCACAAACCTGTAAAAAGGAAAGTATAAAGAAGCATATCCACAAAAAATGCAAAAAGCGTGGTGAAGTGCCATGGTTCTTACTCTGTTTGCACCCTGCAGTAGTTCTTGTTCCCCTATTTCTACTTTCCACAAAGTGTCTGTTATTCCCAAGCCCAATGATTCAGCATTCTCAAACTTCCTAGAACAGGGCGCACAACCTTTTCCCTATGACGGCCGCATTGCAGATCCTTATTTCACCAATGGCCGCCATGTGTTTGCATGTTTTTGTTTCAACATTACTGATGTAATACATACTATCTAATTAAACTTAAAAAGCGCAGAATAATTTTTAACTTAATGCACAGATCAAGCTAAACAGCCTGGATGACCATCAGTTTTAATTGTTTATAACGTCATCATATCTTTTAAGGCAGTTTTGAAATACAATTATTTTGCAAAATAATTACATCACAGCCGTCAGTACATACATTTTAATATACATGTTCATGGCTGCAAATTTATCTCTGGGGGCCCTTGGCCGCAGGTCGACATAAAATTGGATAACTTACATTACAACTTTGTTACGCATTTCCTCAGCTGCATTGTAGTATACAGTGATAGAACAAGGACACTCTGTGTCAAATGTAAACTCCAGGTTGTAAAGGGGATCTCCCTGTGGCTGTTCCTCCACTGTTTGAGTTTCTTCATTGTTGGTTTGAATCACATCCTCTGGTTTTAGCATTGGATTTGGAACTCTGGAAAATAAGTTTAAAAAGATTAAAGATTGTACATGAGAGTTTGACAAAATGACAGTTACTCAATGCAATACTTCAATACATTGCTATATCACAAAAAATGTTACAACAAAGCTTTTCAGGAGAACTGTCATTAAACAGTGGTTATATAGTGGACACTATTTCAACTACGCAGAACTAAAAAATGCCTTAACAATTGATTGTGCAGTCTTGTTGCCCATTGCTTTTTAGGCACCCAATCCCAACTTTTTTTTACAATAAATTCATTTAGTTGCTGGTAAACTGGATGTTTGCCTAGTCGAGATAATTTTCTAATCAGATCCTGATTAATCAAGGCTTGTTATAGGAATTAGATAAAGTGGTTTTACAATAGTGACCACATCAAACATGAAAACAAATAACCTGGGGTCAATGTTAAACCTGAACCATTTTTTTTTCAAAGAGAAGCATTTTGAAATCAACAAGCTATGAAGGAGTAAGTTTAGAAATAAGTTGAAACACTGCTTTACAACAAACTACCATGAAAAGTGCATTAGTAGTGTTCTTAAAAAAAACTTGGTAATAAAAAGAAAGAAAAAATGTTAAGATAACCTGGGAAAACATATTCCAAAGCCATGATTGTGTACTGGTGGTAAGTTTCTTTAAATTTGGATTGGGCGAAATGAAATGAACACACACAATGAGGATTTCATTAATGATTGGAAAAACAGATTATTATTTATTCCTGATTTCTTTTTGGCTTCAATCCACCTCATGCTTTGCAATATGCCCAGATGACTGGTATGTTACAAATATGTATCAAACAATCATTATTTCTTTGAAGGTCAACCAACAAACTGATCCCTGCCTTTAATCAGTCTAGTGCATAAGAGTTATGACCCCAAATGTAGAGAACTAACAGACATTTCTATGTCACCTGATAAGTCTTAATGTATCCTTCCTGATGTTTACAAGGCATTTAAGCGCCCGAACCGGTTCGCTTCCGCTTGGTGAATTGTATGGAAACTGCATACAAACAAGGTATGTTACAACTTACATGCGAATATTCCAACTAAAAATATATGCATATTACATAAACTAGTTGTCACAAATATTATTGAAACATATAAAATCATTTTAAAACTCATTTACATTGAAAGGTTTTGGTCCAAGCATGTTCAAGTCAGCATTATCTCCAAATAAATATGCTTCTGGTTGAACTGTGTCAAACTTCTTTCCACCCATAAAGAAATGTGAACCAAAATAAGATCCTATAAAAATACACAAGAATTGTCATCAAAAAATAAATTTCAGCCAAAAGTATAGTTTGTTATGTATGTTTTTCATTGTATTACAGCTTAACCTGTCACTGTATGACAAAATTGCGTGTCAAGATAAAAACCTTATTATGAGGCCATAATTACATTTATTTTGCTGTATTCATCTATAATTTATTTTAATGTGATAGTATTTACAACAGCATCAGAATAGTGCTGTTGGCTTGCAACAAATAGTGTGTGTTGAACATGGCAGGACACAGTAATAGTGTCAATATAGCAGCACAGCAAGTAGGAAGAAACAGGGTGTAAAAGTAGCAGTTGCCAGTTTGCATTAGCCCAATTACTGAAAATATTTTCATATTCTTTGTTTTTAACAATAATATCCACACAACTAATATTGTCGAAGGCAAAAGTCCATTAAATAGATCTGATACGACTAAAAACAGATTGTTATCTGGTATTGTTCTGTTTAGACATTTGTCAAACAAAATGTAATACATCAACTCAAAATAAGTATTTTGAACCTCTATTTATATACACTGTGAACATAGCTAAAAGTTAGTTTGATCTATAAACAAACATGTCATAACCCAGAGTAGGTAATAACTTGGAGAAATTGTGCACAAATAAGTCAGTTGCGGACAAAACTCCACAACACATTGATTCGTCATCTAAAATTAGCAAACTATAAAAAACTTGTACATTGGTGATAATATATCAGTGTGATAAAACAAGACCTGGTTAATAACAAACCATTTCAGACATGTTTGACTAAATTTTATGTGGTACAAGTTTGTGGAAGTATGATAACTTGACAAGCAAATAAAATAACATTTTATAGTAAAACTTGCCAGATGGTGATGGATAAGTATATGTTTGTGCATCATTGGTGTAGATTTGTTGCACTTCATCTGTGCTTCTGCTCCAAAGGGAGCCCATATTATCTGTATTCAATTTTTTTCCAGTTTTTTATGCAGTTGTGACTTGCAATATAGTTCAAAATTATATCAAGAAATGTCACTCATAAAGCTTAAGAAAATTTACAAAAATTTGGTTATTAACACACAGCACAGTCTAGCTCTTTAAACTAACCCGAGTTTGCTTTAAAGTGCACTATTTGTGTTCATTATGGTGGCGATCACCGACTCATACACAATCTCGTACTTGAATATTCTACAGTAAGTCAGTAACTAAACGGGTAACACTAAAAGAAGAAAAACGGAAAAGCGGGAAAAGCAGGAAATCAACACTAAAAGCAGAAAAGAAAGGAAAAGCAGAAAAAAAGGAAATTTATGTTTCCTAAAAGAGGGAAAAAATAATTGCAGAAAAACAGGAAAAGAGTGAAATTTCTTGTTTCTTTAGGTTTCGAAAAACAGAAAAGCAGAAAAACGGGAAACGTTGTCGAAATACAGAAAAGCAGAAAAACGGGAAATGTTTCTTAATTTGTTTTTTATGTCGTTCTAACTCTTTAAAACCATGTAATAGCGTTCTACATCGATTGTGTCGAAATACAGAAAAACGGAAATGTTTCTTTATTTGTTTTTTTATGTCGTTCTAACTCTTTAAAACCATTTAATAGCGTTCTACATCGATTGTGTCGAAATACAGAAAAACGGAAATGTTTCTTTATTTGTTTTTTTATGTCGTTCTAACTCTTTAAAACCATTTATAAAGATGGCTTTAAAGACTTATAACGACATAAAAAACAAACAAAGAAACATTTTCTGTATTTCGACACAATCGATGTATCACGCTATTAAATGGTTTTAAAGAGTTACAACGACATAAAAAACAAATTAAGAAACATTTCCGTTTTTCTGCTTTTCTGTGTTTCAAAACCTAAAGAAACAAGAAATTTCACTCTTTTCCTGTTTTTCTGCAATTATTTTTTCCCTCTTTTAGGAAACATAAATTTCCTTTTTTTCTGCTTTTCCTTTCTTTTCTGCTTTTAGTGTTGATTTCCTGCTTTTCCCGCTTTTCCGTTTTTCTTCTTTTAGTGTTACCCTAACTAAACCAGTAAAAACCACTCACTCAAGCTGACGTATTACAACAGTTTCGGAAACCGTTTTCTTTTGGTTAAAAAATACATTTACGTTTCGAGAGTGTTTCTGTTTTGTAGTAAAGAATACACCAAAAATTGACAACCACTGAACAGAAGAATGTGTGACGCACAACGAACACCAACACCTGTCCTACTTTTTGTTTGGCAAGTTTTCCTTTCTCTATCAGATGAAATGAAGCGTGTTAACCTAAGCGTTCAGGCGTGGAAAAAATACATTTTTGCAATAATTATTTCTGGGATAGAATTTGGAAATCAAATAAAAAGCATTTATTGTTTTTGAGTCAATTACAAATCATAATATCAGTAGCCAATGTAAATAAAGAACATCACAACGACATACATTGCCATATGTTTGCGTACAAAAGTTATTGCGATGCAAGGAAATACAATTTAATTGTGATTTAGCAAACTAGCAAACTGCTGTAAATCGTAACCCTAAAAACATATTCACCCAACACCAGAAATATAGATTTAAAAACAAATCAAAACTTAAATCATTTCATTCCCGACGCCGTTCTTCTAGAACACGTGAGCTGTCCTAGTAGTAGTACTTTCCCATATGTATGTTGTAAGTTGTGAAACTTGTGACTTCATCGCACCAGCGGGCTTGCATGACAGGAAGCAGTTCTACGACAGGGCTGCCACTCTGGATATTTTATAGCTAGATCTAGATGGTTTTGGTTAAGTCTAGATGTAAAATTTTGGATCTAGATGATGGCTATAAAATCTAGATAGTTTTTTTTAACGTTTGTAAAGACCATAGAAACAGTATAAGATAAGCCTACAAAGGTTCCACCCAGATAACCACAAAAGTCTCAATGTTATAACTGTAACAGAAAAAATAGAGTGATGATAAGGAAGAAGTAAGCTTTTTACCATCTAATTTAGAGCAATTTCTAATTACAACTTTCATATATGTTGTATTTTGGCTAATATATTACATTAAATTGGATTATTTTATGTTTAGATATACTTTTAGATGTTTTATTTTTCAATCTAGATGATTCTAGATATTTTATGAGGGCAAACTAGATTTTTTCAATGAAACAAAAGTGGCAGCCCTGTTCTACGATGAAAGGATATTGTTGAACGTTGCGTAAAAAAATGGTCGTGTTTCAGCATGAGTTTCGGTAGTCTTTATTACTTTGTTCAAAAAGCACTGTAGATATAAGTACATGTTGCACAATATTTTTCTTACGAAAGTATGAAGGTGTAATGGTGAAAATAACGGCCCAAATAGACGTTAAAAGCGACATGCTTTATTGATCAAACGTTTCGGCAAATGCTCATGCCATCATCAGTGATATGAAGGCCACATCAATTGCACCCAGTTATATACACTTTAGTCGCATAAAATTAATGGTGAAAATAACGGCCCAAATAGACGTTAAAAGCGACATGCTTTATTGATCAAACGTTTCGGCAAATGCTCATGCCATCATCAGTGATATTTTATGCGACTAAAGTGTATATAACTGGGTGCAATTGATGTGGCCTTCATATCACTGATGATGGCATGAGCATTTGCCGAAACGTTTGATCAATAAAGCATGTCGCTTTTAACGTCTATTTGGGCCGTTATTTTCACCATTAAACTTATGAACAGATCCGTATATAGTGTTCCAAAGTATGAAGGTGATTCTGGTACTATGAAAGCGATTTATAAAAAAACAAGTGTAAAATTCGAATCCAGCAGTTCGCCTGTGGTTTTTGTGTTAAAAACGACCTCCAGGCAGTGTGTTGACATTGACCTTGTAAGTAAACAGAATTTGCGAGAGACGTGACATAGCAAAGTTGCTTTGCTGGGCACATGGCACATTTTGCCCCAGAATGACTTTTCTGTTTTGGAGAATATGGTGGTACATGTATGTGCAAAAGTCTATGAAAATATGCAGGTTGATCTTGGTGTAGCACAAGCATTGATGTAAAATTGTAAATATAAGTATCTAAACTTTAGTATTATTTGATATTGGATATTGTAGCTAGAAAATAGTTTGATAAATTTTAATTGTTGTTTCAAAGTTCCAGGTTGTGTTTAAAAAGCAACACTAACGTAGATACTGCTTGCAATAACTTCTGGTGTAAATTTGTTACTAAACCAATACAAGTTACCATTATAATAAGCTTGGAACTTTTGTTTTTCAGACTTCATTGTTGTGGTTTAGTATTACCTTCTGGTGTGTTATAATCACTAATAATCATGTCAACTCAAGGAAAAGAAACAAAAGTTTTTCGCTTGGAAGAAGTTAAGAAACACAATGATGTTAAATCCTCATGGATAATTGTGCACAACAAAGTTTATGATGTCACAAAATTCTTGGAAGAGGTGATTGGTAGTGTTTGGGGTGGCGTTGTTGGGTAGTTATTTTTAAATAATATGTCAATATATATATGAGAAATTAATTAGGTATGGGAATTTATGTGTATCTCTAATTGAAGCCCTCTCTACTCCGGTTCATCTAAAATAAACAGGTTCACTTGGAGCTCCTTAATATCACTTGCTGCACCTTAACATCATCATTTTAATCATTCTTAACCTATTTTAATTATATTTTTTGCTGGCAATACAGTAAGTTTTAATTAATATGTTTTTGATTTAGCATCCTGGTGGTGAAGAAGTTCTCTTAGAGCAAGCAGGTAATACTATGTAAAAATTTTCAGGAGACCTATAAAATCAGTTTAAGATTACCTGTTGGGTTTGGGTTTGGGTTGGAAATTTTCATCAATTTTACCTTCACGGCAAAAGGGTTTTAAAACAGAAAAATAAAAATATGACAAATATAACTATACAAGTTGCGATCGGACACAGTGTTTTTTGACCTATTGAAGTAAAATGCTTATCATAATGTGAATATAACTTTAAATAGGTTATAAGAAATACTGTGAATATTATATACACCTAAAAACCTCAGCCAACCCACACAAAATATATTTGCAAAATGGCAAATTATAGTGGTGGCACAGTGAGGAATTGTTTCATGGTCACATTCACTTTTTTGAAACTGCTATATGTGGGTTGGGTATTAGTGTTAAGCTAATCATAAAACAATGCCCTTTGTTTCCTTTTTGAAGGGCATTTCGTCGCAAGTATATTAATTACTTTCCTTTATGGAAAGGGTTGACTGATTGCAAAAGGAAGTTAGTGTCAATTTTAACAAGATCTGTAACCCCATCAAATTATTTTTTTGTATCACTTGTTAATGAAATTTTAATATTGCATCCCTTTTTGTGCTGAAGGTCAAGACTCAACGGAAGCTTTTGAGGATGTAGGACATTCTTCTGATGCCAGAGCTATGCAGATGGATTATTACATTGGTGATTTACACCCAGTAAGGCTAAATCTGTTTTCAAAAGTTTTTCTGAAAAGATCATCAGCCATAGCTTGTATTTGTTTTAAATGTTTGGGAGCCAATGTGATAAGTACCCTAATAAGATGCATTGATTTCTTAAAATTAATCAATGCAATGACACATAAAAAGATTATTACTTATTTGAATAGCTTAATTTGTGTAACAAACTCTTCCAAAAAATCAATATAGTATGACAATTCAAAATGCTTGCACTGCCTTTTTGGTAAGTATGAAATCACACTGAATGACCATGAATTTTTAGGATGATTACATTCCCGAGAAAGGCAAAACCAAATTTGTCACAACTGGAGAGGGATCAAGTGGATCGTAAGTTTAAAACATTTAGAATTTTTTGTTTTTTGCTTTAGTGCTGGATATTGCCATTTTATGTTTTTGCAAGTGTAGTTGTGCTTTTTTCATTTTTCTGCGATTTTCCAGTGATTTGATTTTTTGATTTGCTGTCTGAGATCTGATTCTCGTTTTTTGAACTTCAAAATGTTTCATGATATGTTTTCAAAAACCTTTATAGGATTGGAATCACCCAATCTTTTAATTAAGTCAGTAATTGTAATAATAAGGTAGCATCCAGTAACATAACAGACTGAGTTTGGCACCTATGTTTGCAACCAAAATTTTTGGGAGGGATGGAGTTTCCTTTGTCAAATCTTCATTGATGAGAGCATGTATCAAGACTCATCTCTTGTTCTATTTGTTCAAACCACCAGTAATAATGTTGCTGGATATTGTAAAAAAAAATTAGGCATGCAGACTATTCCCAAATCCAAAGCAAAATTTGTTTGCAATTTTTTCCTGTTTGTCTTCAAATTTCTTTTCAAAATTGCCAACGGTATATTTTATTTTAAAATATCCATCTGGCCCAAAAAGTTATGTTTAAAAAACTAACAAAGATTTATTGATTCGGCAGAAAATCGCCTTGTAACATATTCTGATCAACATAAAACACAAAAGTAAGTTTTAAATTCAATTTAATCACAAGTTGTTTTGAGAAAGAAAAATTGAAAATTTCATTTTGTTCTAATGGACCAATTTTCAAATAAAATCTTATGGCCACAGCTCTTTTTATTTGAACAATCAATTCGAATGAATTTTTACACAAAAAACATGTTTAGTTTAGGCTAGCAATGAAAAAATGATGTTGTTGGAAAGCTTTGTTTAAGATACAATAGAAACATTTGTGACACCAGTTACTTCAGGTTTGTAAATTACACCGTTGACAAACCTGTTAGTTTATTCAACTGGTACAGTCACTTGACATGTTACCGATTTTGCAGCATTACCACTGCAGGTTTAATGCTATATTTCCATCAAAAATAACAATTTAAGTCAATTATTTTTAATTTACATCTGACTGCTTAAAGGCCTAGATCAGTGGTTCCTAACCTTTTTGTAGTTCCTAACCTGTCTTTTCATTTAATAAATTTTATAGGTCCGCGGAACCCCAACATAATTTAGTCTTTTTCGTTTCCTGCATTATACATTATTGTACTTTCGTTTTTTGGGGGCAGAACTTTAATCAACCTTCACAGTCCTTCAATCTCAATAAAGTTCTGTACTGTTGCAGTCAACGCAACGAAGAGATAAATTTTCTTGTGTACAATATATACTTGAAACAAAGCACAAAAAGTTATATTGTCCATGTATGTTGTGATGTCACAATGGAGATAACAATCACAAGTTTTTCTGATTCAAGTGTTTGATAAACAGTTGTATGCAGGACTGTAAAAACGGTTTGGGAACTTAAAAATATTGTACTGTTGTAAATGCTACGACTGTTTACCTCCACGAACCCCCTGAAACCATCTCACGGACCCCTTGGTGGTCCACGAACCCCAGGTTGGGAACCACTGGCCTAGATGTTTTAGTGTTTGAAAATGAAAACACAAGCAGGTGTTTAAGTTGATTTATTTGCAAAATCTACTCTATGTTTTTTTTAGCTTTCCGCTTTGTTTGATGTGTATTTTAATGAACAATTTATTTGCTTGGTAGAATATGCCTGAGGGTGCAATTTTTCGACAACTTTAACATGCAGAGTGGAAAAAAATTGAATAGTATTTTAATGTATGCTTTGCATGGAAGCCTCATTTTAATCAAGCGTTACTGCTGTTGCAGACCTGGTGTGCTTTCCAAATGTAATTCCGTTTTTAAACACATGAGTTGCACAAGGTTCGACTGAAGTAAAAAAAAATAAAAAAAAAACATTAGTCAATAACTAAATAAATTTAGTCATAAATGTTTTTTTTTTGCAGAGCATTGTCAAACTGGTTGATTCCTGGTCTTATTGCTCTCGGGGTAGCCCTTGTATACAGATTCTATGTGTCCAATTGATGAAAGCATTGTCTTCAAATTTACATTTGTAATTTTCCTGATGTACCTAATTGTGAACTCCCAAATCTTTCCTTTACTACATTACTGAAACATTAGGGCTACTGCCTTTCTGTCACTTAATGTCAAGAACATTTATTATGTTTAACATTGCAATTTTGTTTGAATAATATTTACAGATATGCAATACAAGTCAATTTGAAATATGTCATAGAAATAATACATGTAATAAAACACCATACTTCTGTTTTGTAGACATTTTAACAGGGCAGTAGGTTATAATGTGGTTGTAAATCATCTTAAACAGACTATCTAGTTTGGATAAACACCAACAGTGTAAAGTGTTTTAATAAATGTAAGATTAAAATTGCATAAAAATGTTGTGTTGGTATTCTGCAACAAACATGTCTGTTACAATTTCATAGCCATGGTTTTGCGGATTTCTTTTCAAACACTCTGGCTAAATTCAAAGGGAAATATGCAGTGAATATTTTCAACGGAATATTTAACTAAATGTACAAGTGTAAAACTAGTCGATAGCCATGGGCATCATGTTAGCCAGGGACTCCTTACAGTCCCATAAAAATTGCACATGCTGAAAAATACTACAGTTGAAAAATTCTGATTCTTTATTGTGATGTGTAAAATCAAAATTAGTCGAGCTTCTTTACTGGTTTTCGTTTAATGAAGAATATTTTCGCGAGTTTCATCGCCGGTGCCTCCACCAGCATTACAAACACAAATGCCAGGATTCCAGACAAAAGACACGAACCTGTTGACAAATAAGTTTTAAACAAAAAGAAAAATTTAAATGTTTCCCTAATTGTGTAACGATGTGGAAGAACTGTTTTACTGTTCCGATTTGTTTGTATAACTATCGGGGTTTTATTTGTTAACTCTTGTTTTTGTTACATGGACACATTGCGTATTTCTAACTGTAAATAGACATACTTATAAACAGCATAGATATGGTTCTGGTACTGTAATGAATTCTGGTTTCTCTCGTTGCCAGCAACATCCAAATAACCATTGGATGCAAAAGATATGTGGCGTAGGAAAGCTTCACCAGAGGTTGGAAAGCAGGGTTGCTGAGAAATGTGCTGAGTAATCCTAAAAAGACATTTTGAAGATTTTGGTACTACGACATGTTTTAGGTTGTCTCGACCGTCGTCCCAGCCTTCAAGTAAAAATTACTGATCTTTTCTCTGGCAAATTGATATTACACTTGAAACGCAATGTCAACTTACGAGACGCGATGTCAGTTTTTAGGAAGTGTGAAAAAACTCGTTATTAGGCGACAAAAAGCTTCTATAAAAGTAATCGCTACGTTGTCTGTGAATGTAAGCAATACACCAACAATTTATGCTTTCAGGTTCGCCTCGCTCAAAAAATAAACACTTTGCGGGAATAAATTCGAAAGTCTTAATCCGGTTCTAAACGAAGTCCAACATAGGATCGATAGTTAGTTGATTGCGCCACAAATGAGACCAAGTGTAAAGTCTAGACCCAAATCAAGCTTGTTTTATTTAATAGTAACGTGCATTGACATGACGCACGAATAATGTGATCACCTTACTTTTTATGTGCGAAACTACAGTTGTTTAGGGAACTTTGCAATGTATACGACCCTTCATATGGCGACGCAACATATTAGTTATTTTTAAATAGGCCTACCTCCGTTGCCTTTCACGCAAGCGATAGTTAACCAAGCCAGGGCAGCACCGAACAATGGTCTTGAAAGTGAGTTGTACAAAGCTGCGAGCCACAAATTGAGTGGTAGGACGATCTCTAACGATGGTTTCAACGAGAAGATACTGATGTACGTGCAGATAATGCAGGCCGCCCACCCAAAGGTTGCTTGCAACTTTTAAAAACAACAATTAAAAGGTACTAGGCACTGGTTATTTTATGGACTGATAACCTATGAAAAGTGCAAATCAGAAAGACGCAAAAGTAACTCACCCCGGTAATATAAATTTTATTTTTGTTGTGCAGAACGAACCCGGTCACAACTCCCACCAGATATGTGGAAATACGACTCCACGGTTTTGTGTAAATATCAGTTCTGAATGGATTCTCTGTTCGGTCAGTCATCTCCGTAAACAGTTGTTTTTGCTTTACCCTATATTATTTTTATGACGACTTTGTTATTATTTTAAGTTAGCCTGTCATAGAAGTTCCTCTTATACTACGTTAAAAACGAAATCCGTACGAAGTTGTGTGCAAACAAGTTTCGAACATGTTTAAAATTGGGCAAAAACCTTTTATGTCTAAGTAGCAGTTGTTTGTCCGGAAGGTCACTTTAAACGAAAAAAATTAAATAGTCTTAATGTGCAAAACTTGTTGGTAATCGCAGTAAAACTTCCCATACTTGATAGTTCGAAAAATCACTTGGGGCTGTTGTGACGTCATAATCGACAGAACAAACGTTGCAACCACACAGGATAAAAACACCATACAAGCAAGAAGCAATCCTATTTTTGGAGACCTATAACATTTGTTTCATTTTATAACTGTGAAATTTGTTTTCTGTTTAAAAAACCATTCTGTATCAGTAATGCAGTGACCTCACACTTACCTGTGTAACCACGGCAACAGAAGCATAAAGACCATAAAAAATTGCATGTCGTTAGCGAGATACCAAGTCCAATCACAGCACTACAAAAAATACATAAGAAGTAGGCATACATTAGAACAGTGGTTCCGGAACAATAAGCCGGTGAATTTTTTTGTTCACATTTTCAAAAACCTGAAGTCGAGAACTATAACGTCACAAAACAATGCTGTCACAAAACTAAAAAATAACGTTTACCCCTCAAAATTATGAAATTACCCGTTTGGAAGTATTTACCCACAGGTTAAGAACCACTGGTTTAGATGTATACTGTGTTTCGGTGGGGAAAAATTGTTGCAATGATGTTACTGTACCTGATCAGGCATATGTGGTGGGAACAAATTGTTAACGTATATTAAGTTGCTCCACCAGTACGACCGACATTGATCTGATACAAAAACACTTTTTTCTTCCCAAAAGGGTCCAATTTGCAATAAGGGACCAGCTAATGCAATAAGAATCAAAGATCCAAGCGACGGTGTCAACCTGTGGAAAGCAGTTGTAAAGGCGTATTTTATTTCAAACTTGTGTGTTACTAATCTCACCCTTTTTACCTTATGTATCTGTACACAAGCATGGCCAAGTAATTGATTCCGTTGCCGTTTTGCTTTATTGCGTTTAACCCGTGATAACAAACCAACAGTCCACTGACGAAGAAAAAAGAATCGACCGAAAAAGTTCCGTTGATAACCGGTTGAAGAGACCAAGAAGTTGTCAAAATGTCCATCATCGTCAAAGCGTTATCTACCTTACAAATCTATTCTTAAATAGGCGTATAAACCGTTGTTGCGGACTGTCAGCCACCATAGCACCATTAAAACTTTTTATTTGTCACTGAGCTAATTTTAATGTGTGTTTGGGAAAAATATTTTTGAACTTGTACATTACCTGCAAACTTGATAGGAATAAGATAAGCATGTCCCCATATAACCCATATCACCGAAACAGCTCTAATGCCATTGATGCAACTGATCTCATCTTTGTTTTGTTGACTGCTGAACAAACTCCTTGTGTTGCGTTGTAGTGAAAAGCATTGCACCATTAATTTATATCTGCTATCTGAAAACAGACGAATATCTTATAGCCCAAGCACTTATTAGACTAAATAACAGACAAAAGTCCTAACTTTCGGTATTTGGGTGTCCAGGTTCTTTTTTTACTTGTGACGTAACAAAGTCGTAAACAGATGCCAGAGAGACCAACGTCAGCAAAATCAATGTTACAAAGCTGTTAAAAAGAAAAAAAATAAGTGGGTCAAAGCACGGTAGCCTACTGCTTAAAATAATCAAAAAGTTTACACTAGTAATTTCTTTTGCGTAAAAATTAAAATCGAACTGCACACAAGAACGTATATGTTAACTTCAACTGCCAAATTTTCTGCTCTTCGCTAAGGCTAAACATATTTCTTACGTGAGTACGTAAAGGTAAATATTGTATTCCTGCAGGTCTCTCGGGCACTTGACGTTGAACGTCATATTACTTGGTACTTCACCAAATAATGACGTAATCTCTAGCTTGGTACATACTTCAGGAAAACATCCCCCGACCGTCAGCTCCAGTGTGTCATCAAAGGCAATTGCAGCAGTCTGTTTCCAAAACAGTGTTCACATAAAATATATTGGGTCCAAATTTATTTATATTTTACTTTCCGGAACTATAAGTCGAAAAACACCAGTTGTTTAACCAGCGCAAACTTTTACCTTTGATGCATCGACTTCTACATTGACGGTGCAGTGTTTTCCCTTGTAAAATTGGTTTGAGACTTCTATGCAATCAAAATATCTTCCCGGAAACACAAAGGAGCCCTTCAAAATTCCAGTATCAATTGTACCCCACGAATCCACCACTATAGTTAAACATAATAGATTATACAAGTGGTTTCAGTGTTAGAAATTGATCAGAGACTCGTAAAGCCATGGACCGTACTAAATCTTACTCGAGCGCCGAAGGTGGCCAGACTACTATAGTGTTTGCTCCTGATGGGTGGTGTGAAAAAAACAAACAAGGATGACACAGTTGCTTGTTTATGTCTAGTTTGGGAATCTTTTTTATTATGCAGTTTGTTTTTAAACAAAAGACAGCAAGCCGTTTTTAAATTTCACAATGATCTATGCATGGTTATAGCATACAAAGCGTGGGAATTTTAAAGTGGACCTTCAAGCCAGCTTTGCTAATGGTAGCCTAGTACAAGCTACAACAGGTGGTGGGATTCAATTTTTAGTCAGTCGGTTCTATCACAAAAGTCATATTTTTCAGCCGGTTCTGTTACAAAAAGTCCATTGACAGTAACCAGTAATGCTAACCGGTTCGCTGATCTCATAAAGTTTAGTGAGACGGTTCTATAGAACCGGTGCGAACCGACTGAAACCCACCACTGGCTATAACCAATTCCAATGAAATAAATGAATTCCAAAATGCAAAACGAAAATGTCATTTATACCGTGCATCGCGTCGGATTCTTGAACCTGAAATCCATTGCTTATTTTTTGCAAAGCTTTTGAACATGCTGGTCCTACATTGTTGAAAGTTATCAGGGCGCTTGGATTTATCCTTTCCAGAAAATCAATCACATTTTGCTGCTCTTGCAATTCTTTACTCATTTGACTGATCAAAATATCCAATGGACGCATCGCAAATTTGTGACTGTAAACTTGTTGCATGAAAACAGTTAAAAGCAACACTAACTGCAAGCAGTTCATCTTGGACACGCTGACCTTGTCTTTTCTCTGCAAAACGGGTTAGTTGTAGTTAACGAGCCCGGGGCAAGTTTCTTGTGACACGACACGATTGTGGTGTCATGTTGCATCCATTACTCTAATATTCACGCAAGCCACCACACAACATGTCAAAACATATTGCCAACTAGCTGCAATGGCCCGCAAAATACATAGGCCTGCACGGTCGTTCATGTTCTCTGGCCTACATCAGTGCTTCCCAACCTTTCTCCACCGTGGGACCGGTAAAAATTAAACACAAATTCCACGGACCGACAATAAAAGATCGCGGTAAATGCAACAGATATTGTAAGCTTTCTGTTCACCAAAGTTGTCGTTGTGCAACATTATGCAAGATTTAGTCATAGCCTTTGTATTTAGAACGAAAACTTACAACCAAGCGGCAATCAACTTAACTCGAACAACAAAACGCCAATCCATTTACATTACATACAAAATCAATGTTAGTGGGATGTTTGCTATTGTTTCGCTTCCAGTATAAATCTCATCTCAAATCATCTCAAAAGTAAAGAATAACTTTGTTTTACAAAAAAAATGTTGAAATGCTATAGACCAGTGGTTCCCAACCAGGGCCATGGCCCCCCAGGGGGTCCACGAGCTGTGTTCTGGGGGGCCACGGGTGTAGATTCACCAGAAACACCCACTAAAAGCCATTTTCTTTTTAACATTATTCCCTAATTTAATCGACTATTTCACATACTATTTGTGTATAGTAAGGTTTTCACAATTACAGATTCTTATTTACGCTATTGGACCTGTTTAAAGCCTAAATTAGTACCAAATTTCAACACGAGATTGCCATTTACATTTTTAGGGGGGCCACAGATCCTACAGGGTTACTTAAGGGGGGCCACGAAGCCCAAAAGTTACTTTTAGGGGGCCACGGTCCACAAAAGGTTGGGAACCACTGCTATAGACGCTGACAAAACAATCATAAACGTCACGAAAGCTTATTAAACAATTTTGCGGGTATTAACGATGGAGAGCTACCCCAGTTTTACAGCCAAGCGTAAAATGAGTTTCGCAGGTAATCAATTTTGCGATAGGCCTACTTATCATTCCATTTTAAAAAGTAGCTTGGCATAAAGTGAGATGATTTGCGGACCGGCAAAATGTTCACACGGACCGGCGGTTAGGAGACACTGCTTTATATAGCCAACTTTTCCTGTTATTATGCGACCCACGGTCAATTATTGCATGCAATTGAAGCCCAAAAAGTGTAAGAGTACCGTTTCAATGTTTGGTATATTATTGCCTGATATATGGATAAAAGTTCCCATTGTATTTGAATTTTATTAGCATACCGTATTTGCTCGATTGTAAGCCGCGGCTTATATTGTTTTTTAGCTGCCGTTTGTGCGGCTTATAATCGAGGGCGGCTTATATTTTAATTTTTAAACCGAAATCATTTCTACACTTCAACATTTTAAATTATTTGGGGTTCAAAACATGTATGCGTGTACAGATTATACGTCGTTATACGTTCTGTCGGGTACAATTATCAACGTAACTAACAGATATGGACAAATAGTCATACCATATAACTACAGAAAGATGTGTTAGGAAACTATCATATCTAAAATTCCAGCGTGCGGCTTACAATCGAGGGCGGCTTACATTATTTTTTTAACACCTCAACATGCGGCTTACAATCGAGGGCGGCTTATAAACGAGGGCGGCTTACAATCGAGCAAATACGGTAGGCTACGCATTAAAAAAAAAACGTTTTTGTATTTTATTGTTTCTGTGTACACGTGCGGTTGCTGTGTTTACGTCCGAACTCCGAAGCATGCTGCTTAGTGCTTACTTGACCCATGCGTACTGTGCAGTTTGTGCAGAAACTTAAATCCATTTCTTAATTTGCGTCTGGTAGGTAGGCTTTGGTTGCTTTATAAGTTTTTTACAAACCCAGGCATAACATATAAAATAAAGCTGGATTCCTCGTTTTCCTCCGGTATGAATGCTTATCCTGATTCAGGAAAAGACATTTTGTTATTCACCGGAAATTCACATCCTGAACTTGCAAGACTGGTTGCAAGGTGGGTTGTCAGTGTTTCATATGTTAACTTTTTTGATAAAACAAACAAACTGATTTAGGTATTTCAAAATGTACAATAATGATTTACATAATACACACATTTGACAAAAACTGTTTTGGTTAATCATAAATATGTTTTACCTTCAGCCGGATGCCAATCAAAATTGGTACATGTGCCGTTTATCAAAAACCAAACAAAGAAACAATTGTAGATATTGGTGAATCTGTTCGAGGCAAAGATGTTTTTATTCTACAAACTGGAAGCAGGTATATAAATATGCATATATTTTTAGGAAAGTAAACATTTAGGCAAAAATAAAACTTATATTAGGTTTTGGTGTTTATTACTGGCAAAATACAGTAACAGTGATCAAATTATTGGTTACATGAAATTGCATTTTCATGTTAACAGTTCCACTTGAAATGTTTATGTATTGTTGCCATGCTCACTAAATGAAATTAAAATGTGTCTTCTGAAAACAAGTACATGCCTTTCCAGTATTTTGCTTTAGCTTATGCACCAAATGTTTCTCGCATATATAGGGATGTAAATGATGCTGTGATGGAACTACTTATTATGGCTTACGCTTGCAAAACCTCATCAGCCAAACGCATTATTGGAGTCATTCCTTACTTGCCATATTCCAAACAATGCAAAATGAGAAAAAGAGGGTCAGTTGTTTCAAAACTTGTGGCATCGATGTTGTGCAAATCAGGTAAGTTAAAAGTTTTTACCTTATTTTTAAATATCAGTGATAAATTTTTGACTTAATAAAAGCCCATGACTTAATAAAAAAGGCAAACATCATTAACATCATATTCTAACATAATGAGAGTGAACTATTGTATCATCACTTTATTTGGAAAACACTTTGTTTTTTTCAGGTCTTGATCATGTAATTACAATGGATCTTCACCAGAAGGAAATTCAAGGGTTTTTTGATGTCCCTGTTGACAATTTAAGAGCTTCACCATTTTTGATGCAGTACATTCAAGACCAAGTATATAAACTTGACTTTTTAAAATTTATTTTAGAGTTATTGAACAGAAAATA
Organism: Phallusia mammillata; assembly: GCF_965637545.1. Lineage (NCBI taxonomy): Eukaryota > Metazoa > Chordata > Ascidiacea > Phlebobranchia > Ascidiidae > Phallusia > Phallusia mammillata. The sequence continues at coordinate 23,244,426 of NC_137252.1, read as the reverse complement.
ACCTGTAGAATAGAGGTGTATATGCAGATGACTGTGGTCATTAACAACAACTGCAATTTGTTTTTACTTATAGACAGAAATTTGCACTTCAAACTGTTTTTAACTGTTTTTCTGGATTTAATATTGTAACAATTTTTTAAATTGACTGGATCACATTTTTTTATCATTTTATTCAATAAAAAAGACTACTGAAAGTTGACAGCAGCACATTTGATGAATTGTTTATATCTCTTTAAATGACTTGTTTACAAAGATAGCCTGAAAACAACAATTAGATTTTAACTGGCAACAAAAACTGTTTCGCAGATACCAGACTACAGAAATGCTGTTATTGTTGCCAAAACTCCAGCATCAGCCAAAAAGGCGCAGTCATATGCTGAGCGTCTACGCTTGGGCATAGCTGTTATCCATGGTGAACCACAAGATTTTGATTCTGACCGAGAAGATGGGCGACATTCACCTCCACCTACCTCAGCACAATCACAGTCTGCACCTTTACAGTCAGGAAGGGGTGATGTAAGGGATTCATGGCAGATAATGCAAGGTTAGAAACATGAATAGGAACCTGGACAGGTTTTCCAGGCATGACAAAAAAGTTCAAAACGGCTACAAATTGTGTCATGTGCTTGTCTGAAAACCAACATTTTAGTTTAATACACATATGTTACGACATTTTAGGGCAAAATGTTTTTTGTTAATGGCACATTTATTGGTTTTTCATCAATTCAAATTTGGATTTACTTTTTGCTGGTTAAGAATACTAGTCCTATTCTATTTATTTTTGCAGAACGTAAAGCTGCAGCAATTGGGGTGCCAAGAATACGAAGTGTGTCCACTGGACATTTTGAGGCCTTAGAAATTCCATGTAAGTGGGTTTTTTTGGTGTTGAGGTCTAATAGTTTTGTTTTATAATGAAAATCGTGCTTTGATACAGTATTGACAGCAAAGGAAAAACCTCCTATCAACGTAGTTGGTGATGTTGGGGGCAAAATTGCAATTATTGTGGTGAGTTTGGATCCTGTCCGTATCAGATTTCTGCTGAAACTTTTTTTTCAACAGTAATAGACTTGATCAAATTGAACACATAATATATTTTAGTTTGTTTTTCTCAACTTCCCCTTAATCCAATAAGAAAATGTATTTACATCTAAAAAGTTTTTTTTCATTTTAGGACGATATTATTGATGACATTGATCCATTTGTAGCAGCTGCAGACATTTTAAAGGAACGAGGTGCCTACAAGGTATATGTCATGGCCACACATGGTTTGCTTTCTTTGGATGCACCAAGGATTCTTGAAGACTCATCGATTGATGAAGTAACATATTTTGTGATTTTTTTATTTCAACCTAGATGAGATAATATGATCATAAGTATGAAGTTGGACATGGGTTTTTGCAAGCTGGCAGTAAAGATTTGAATTAAGTAACATTTGCTTTTATGCCTGTCTAAAAGAGACTTATTTAATTTAAGGTATTGCCAACCTAAAGATCTCATGGAGGTGCATTGTTGACACATAGTTCCTTTATTTACAGGTTGTAGTGACAAACACAGTACCTCATGAGCTGCAAAAACTACAGTGCCATAAAATAAAAACAGTGGATATATCTTTTATTATGTCGGAAGCAATAAGAAGAATTCATAATGGAGAAAGCATGAGTTACCTATTCCGCAACATTTCAATTGATGACTAAATCCTTTTTTGAATAGTAATATGGTGGTACCTAGAAATGAACTACTAAAAAACAAGAGGAAAGAAGTGTATGCTGCTACAATTTGGAGCATTGGCTGATGTATATTTTAAGTGTATAGCAAGGTGTTGGTAGATACACATAAAAAGTGTTTTCCTTGAAATTTGTGACCTACAAGCTTTTGTGCATACCTTTTCTCTTTCAACCATGTTCTGTAACTCTAACATAAGTGATTATTGTAACTTAGTTATTTACTGCCATAGAAATTATTCACCACAAATCTGTAATGACTTGGGATTTTGTTGTCACGAACTGTTGTACATTTTTTCTACTGTGGTGTGAATGTGTGCCATCCTGCTAATACAAACTGGCGCAACATTGTGCATTTCATATAACATTAGATGTGAGATATTAACTAAGTTGCCAGTTTTTCTAAGCTGGTAGTTAATTTAAACTTTTGCATATTAGGCAATTTAACTTAGTTATGTTTTTGCAAAATTTTGCTAAAGACTGCTCAACAATTACCAGAAGTTACGCCTTTTGTTTCCTAAAGCTTAATACTTTGCTAAAGTAGCAACAAAAGCTTAAACAAGCTAACAAAGGCACCCAGACACCCACTGGATTAACATGTTCAAAATTGATGGCAAACTAATGCCCTGAACTTAAACCAGGAATGGGTATAGTCTGTAGTCTGAACCTCCTACTCGTAGAAATTTTGAAGATCCTACCCCAACTCGGATTTGTTCTTGTTAATAATAATGACCAATACACTTGATTCAAATGCATTTTCGGCATACTGATAGGTATAAACGTAACTAGTCAATAATAATAGGTTTCAATCCCCCAAAAAAATAAAAAATATATTTAAAAATTTTATTTTTCACTAATCAAAGTCCGAGTAAGTCAATTTCCTCTGACTGCTCAAAAATATCTTTGGCTCTCCAGTCCTGCTTGAAACTGTTTATTACACAACGTACAAACCAAGGTCGTTCATTAATTAATTGACAACACACAGCAGATTGAATTTGGAACATTTTAAATTTTCAGAATATTACAAAGTTAAGAAACTTAAAACTGGCAATCTTTGGCATTTGAGAAACACGATTGGTTTAGGAAGCGGGCCTGTGACCTTCAACCATCGTGAATATGTTTTCTGGCTCTTCACCTTTAAGCCTTTTCTGAGCAATTTTTAAGAGGCATTTTTGGAAGCAATCAAAGTCCCAACGCTCACCTTCTGGTCTGTTAAATTGAAACGAATAGGGTCGATAATACATCCTGTTTAAATCCTATCCACACATACCATTTGGGGGGAGGGGGTGCGAATGGGGCGATGCTCAAAATCTGATTATGAAACAATATTGGCGAGGTAAGACTTGGTTTAGCGCAATAGTCTGCCAAGTTTTCCTGGCGCTTGAAGCTTTTAAACATACTGAAATATTGCAAAGACATTATTTCAGTATGTCTAAAGCAGGGGTCGGCAATCTTTTAGGCGACGCCTGCCAATTTACTTGTTATGTGTTAATGACCTCGCGTTCCAGCGTTTTTCCAAATAATAGTGGTTCGTGCCAGCAGATGTCAATAATAACGAAAAAGCAGAGCGTTTTGTGCATGCAACGTTAAACTTTAAGACAACGGGACGATCAAAACTGAAAACAAGCAGTTTTCTAGGTTAAATTGTTACTTTAATACAGTGGTTCCCAACCTGGGGTTCGCGGACCCCCAAGGGGTCCGTGAGACGGTTTCAGGGGGTCCGTGGAGGCAAACATTTGTAGTAGCATTAACAACAGTACAATATTTTTAAGTTCCCAAACCGTTTTTACAATCCTGTATATAAGTGCAAACTGTTAATCAAACCCTTGCATCAGGAAAACTTGTGATTGTTACCTCTATTGTGACATCACAACACATTTATCTCTTTTAGTGCATTGACTGCTACAGTACAGAACTTTATTGAGATTAACGGACTGTGAAGTTTGATTAAAATTCTGCCCCCCAAAACGAACGTATAATAACGCATAATGCGGGAAACGAAAAAAAGATTAAATTACCTTGGGGGTCCGCGGACCGATAAGATTTATAAAGGGGGTCCGTGACTACAAAAAGGTTGGGAACCACTGCTTTAATATAAACACGCAAGTCGGTTGGCGTGCCATGAAAAACCACCTCGCTTGCCAACCAAAGCTTCGAGCGCCAGGTTTATTGGAATTGCGCACTATTATTTAAAATAATGACTTAAACATGCAAACGTAAAGAATTATAATTAAAACAGACAGCTACATTTGTAGTTTTATATGGTTTCGACGAAACGTTTTTCTAGATTGACGTGTAAATCAGGGATAGGTCGGGGACCTTGAAGTAAGGACTTGGTGAGCCCGCACAAACACTGAGATATTATTATGCTATTATTACACGTAAAATCAGCAATTTTGATTTCTTGATGTAATAATCTATTTCGTTTCGTTATTGCCCTTCTTGGTCATTAAAGTTAATATGTGTTAATTTTGCGACATACGAAATTCGAAAACAAAAATCGAGTTTTTGTCGAAATCTTTTTTTCAAAATGTTTAGACATTTGAACTTTGGCAGCAAAGTTACATTTGTTGTAACTTGGAAAGTGGTGCATGTGTTAAGCCGTTAAATAGAACGTAAAATTTAAAAATTGGCAATATATGATGAAAGCCACGATTTTATTCATTGTGTTTCATTGTCAGTAACCACAAGATAGTCGTACATGGACAGCGGATATGTACATCGCTTTAACTTTAATGTTATTGCTACTTTGTGAAACAACTTGAAATACCTATGATCTTTGTATTCGAGTTCGACATCTTCTTTCCGAATCGTTTCCTCGTCAACAATTCCACAATCTTGACAACACTATGACAAAGGTACAATTTATATCACAAAAAATTGAAGCGGGCATGCATAATAAGAAAGTGCCTGTAAGCAAATTTCAGGTTCCCAAAAGTTGGACAGCTTTTTATCGTACCCGTAACGAAACGTGATGTTTTGTTGTTTTTAAAATCAGATGCTCGAACTTGAACTAAGCTTATGTGGCTTGTTTGTCTGGAGTCATCGTTTCTGCGAACTGTTTTTGCTGAAGCGTATCCGTAAACATCAATCATACGAATTCACGCACAATGCACAAAGCAGTCAGAAAATCCTACTTTTCAGTTTGCATTTTAGAGATGAAAAGCGATTTTTAGGGAGCGATTTTCTTTATAAATAGGATGCGAATCCTATTATCCGGTTAAAATTACTTTTTTGACTGGGATCGTTAAACCTTTTAATTCACAGTCTTACATTGCCCTATCGTTTACACCAGGGGTGTCCAACCTTTTTAGCCAAAGGGCCACATGCGGTTTACGAATGATTGCGCGGGCCACTTGAGTGTTTACTGCTAATTTGTAATCTTAAAATGGCTGTCCACATGTCCACTTTTCTTATTAGTATATTCTGTTAGCGTTACTTGCTTTTCGTTTCTTATTTGGCATAATCTATATCACTGCAGAGTGCGTAAGATATTTCACTGCTGAAGGCGTTTTGCGCGAGTGTTTGATATCAGATGTACAACAATGAAGCAAGAAATATTGACTGTCTCTTAAAGCAAGAGCAAGATTATAGACGTAACAATTCAGAAATTGTGATGCGTAACAATGTGCATTGTGATGCAATAAAAGTAACTTGAACAGTTGTGTATTACTCTATTAACAAAGAATTAAAGCAAACAATAATGGCCAATCCTCGGAATGTAAGATCGCCATAAATTGGACAGGCGTTAAAGTTCATTATATAAGTCATTTCGAAAAATACCGCGCGGGCCACGGGTTGGACACCCCTGGTTTACACATTGTTAATTGTAGCGTATTACGCACAAGTTTACCAGCAAAAAGTTGTCGCAGGTCATCTCTGCGGCTCGACGATCGGTGCGATTCTTGTAAGCCTCAAAGGATTCTTCCAATTTTTTTGACATTTCGATGTTGTTTACTTCCTGATATTAATTTAAACTTATGACCTATTACAAAACAATATCAAACATCGTGAACGCAAACGAATATTAACTACAATTGGTAATAAACGTTTATTGTCGATTCAGCAACTAAAAACGAAACAAAACATAGTGAAACACGTGACACCGACTCACTTTCCGCTTGAAGGCTGGCACATTTACGGTTGGAAAATGTTTTTCGTGGCCCTTTTTATGACTATGAACCCTATGAACTCAACGCAGACGCGTCAATGGGGTCTGTTGTTTTCAAACACCCATTACAGTATTGATTTTGTTTTACAATGGAGACATTCCAATCGAAAGTCCCCTTAAGCGTAACGTTTCGCTCGGGGTGCTTGGTAATTGCGAGGTATTTAGAGACATAGTTCACAAATTTTGGTTTCTCAACTTCATGTAATATATGTATCGCGTTACCAGACAGACAACACCCCTATCCGTGCTGCGACGACAGTATCAAAGGTTTTCAACAACGGTCGTCAATATATCCATGTTTGTTGTGCATAATTAATATCACATCTACGAGTGTCCATATAATCCAAAATCGATCCAATACTTTCAATTTCAATTAGAAGATTGGCAACTCGAAAATGTTACATACATTTGAATAATGCTTTATCCAAAAACGTATCTAATCTTTATTCATAGTAAAAAATAGTGCAGACAGTTGGTCCTACAAAATCATATTACCACCGTACTTGACATTGTAATTCTTCTTTTTGTTTTTTGACAAAGAAAAACGATGCAAAACGACATTAAACCGATTGCAACTAAAAAACGCCCATTTCTGCTAGGCCCTTATACCCACCAATAATGGTAGGGTTGTGAAACTAAAGCAAACAAGTATAACTGATCACACATACACCCGAGGCTGTCTTCACTATCTTAAATCTCTAACATACAGCAGTTTCGCTTTAAGCAGTGCGTTGTATATTCGTAACACAAAACAAACACGTGCGGATTTTCTCACTCCCATCACCGACATCGGAATGCTAGGGACGGTAAACAAGATCATCGTGGGACGGAATGCTAGGGACGGTAAACAAGATCATCGGGGGTATAGCCTCACCGGACACACACTCTAACAATCAGTAAGTCATTTTCTTTTTACGGGCAAAATTGAGTGTTTGCTGCAAATATCTTTATTCCCTAACACTCTTTTTCCATATTGAGGTCTGTCACGATTGCAGTTTGTTGTTTACTCTATTTGACTTGTTCCGAAATTCGAAATTAATACCGAATTTCAATACGAGTTGCCATTTAATTTTATTGCAGGGGCAAAATATGAATATACTTTTAGAGGGCCACGGTCCATGAAAGGTTGAAAACCACTTCCATATACCATAAACGTACTTAGCGAAAGCAATTCACCCATGTTGTCAAAACCAGTCGCGTTGCCAGTCGGCCATTCATAAAAAGAAAGTGCCTGTAAGCAAATTTCAGGTTCCCGAAAGTCGGACAGCTTTTTAACGTACCCTTAACGAAACGTGATGTTTTGTTATTTATGAAATTAGACGCTCGAACTTGATCTGAGCTTATGTGGCTTGTTTGTCTGGAGATCTGGAGGATTGTTTGTCTCTTTTCTGCGAACTGTTTTTGCTGAAGCGTATCCGTACACATCAATCCTACGAATTCACGCACAATGCACGAAGAAGTCAGAAAATCCTACTTTTCAGTTTGCATTTTGGACATGAAAAGCGATTTAAGCCTGAAAAAATTCCGTATTTAATTTCGCTTTTCAGTTAATAGCATGATCAGGTAGGTGGAACCGTGGCGTGATTGATGTTCAAAATAGTATAATACTGTTTTATAGTATACACGAATCCGTTTTTCCGGTTCAAATTAACTTTGTGGACTGGGATCGTTTTAGATGTAAAACCTTTCGATTCGCTGTTTTACATTGCCCTATCGCTTACACCGGTAGTTCTCAAACTGTGCGTCGTTTCAATTTTTCAAGGGTGTCGCAGAATAGTTCCGTTTCGTGGTTGAACTCAGTTTATCTCATAAAAATGAGGTTAACACTTTCAGTGCGGTTGACGTATATCTACGTCCAAAGATGTTATGCGTGCCCGTTAATGTACGTCGAGATCAAACAGCCCGTGTAGCTAGTGCGTGATCGGCGCGAGGAGGGGGGAGGGGACGCTTGGCGGGCATTAAAGTTGGTTTTAAATTTCTCATTAACTTTTATTTGCTGGTTCGTCGCAAGTCCAGAAAACTTTTCCAGAGGCGTCACAACAAAAAATGTTTGAGAACCACTGGCTTACACAATGTTAGTTGTAGCGTGTGACGCACAAGTTTACCAGCAAAAAGTTTTCGCAAGTCATCTCTCTGGCTCGACAATCTTCACGATTCTTGTAAGCCTCAAACGATTCTTCCAAGTTCCAATTGTTTTGAATACACATTTTTGTCGTTTCGGAATGGATACTGTTGTATGCGTAATACTTAACAGATACAATTACAAGAATTGTAAATTTCTGTAACCTTCAGATCATGTTCCGCAAAAATGCTTACAATTTTCGGTACCTCAAACGCATTTTATTACGGTTGAATGTTTTTCACGGCTAAGATCGACCAAAACTATACAAAGAAAAAAAAATCTATTCAACCGAAGAAAAAACAAACACGTACCGTAAAAAAACCCAATAGAGTTGTAAGTTGGGCCGGGCTTTTTGGGCCGGTTGCGGGTTCGGGCTTGAGTTTTTTTAACAAACGGGCCTTATTCGGGCGTAACTTTACACCCTGTGTCCATAATTTTGTTAAAAAACTACGTAGATAAAGATAAGCATAGTACTTGCTCGACTTAACCAAAATTCTAACACCCCTAAATTCTAACACTCCATTGTGTGTGTGTTTTTTATTATAGGGCTGACAATCGAACTTTGGGGCCAAAACTGGCTTCTTAAAAACGATTCGGGTTCGGGCTTGTACTTTTAGGTTTAGGCCCACTTACAGCTCGACCGCTAACTATTTTAAACGTACGTTCTTCGCCAAAACCCAGGGTCCTTAATTAAAGGTGCACAAAACCCCTGCAGGTCCCAAGCACCAAATCAAGGGGGTATGAGAAAGGTACACCACTTAAAATGAAAAAAAGATGTCAATTTTCCGTTAAACTTTTGTGACAGTTGCAACGATTTGATGAACTTCTGTCCGTTTGTGATGTCAAAGTGCACAAAGAAATTCTACAACAGTTTTGAAGCGTACGACACCAAAAATGTTAAACACTGGCCTGAACAGTAGCCTACGTTGTAACTTTGTATTACACAATGGCTTACATTGAATCGGCTCATTGTTACTCTCAACATCGGAATGCTGGAAACGCTGATTTGGAAGAATTGTCTGTGTTTTTTTTACACGCAATCAACAGACCGCGAAAAGTCGTTAATCTGGCGTCAAGTGCTAAATCACGACCGAGTTTATCAGCAATGTGAGATCAAGTTTGGAGAGACCAAACTTTTTGCAATCTAATACAAAATATACAACAGGTTTTCCGATTTGTATACTATACCATGGCCGAAACAAGGCCGAAAACATTTTGGCCGAATTAAGTCGAACCTAAAACGTCCTTTTTAATCGATGTTTTCAACTAAACTAAACCTTGTGTTGTTGATCCAAATGAACTGGTTTGTGACACTCCAAAATCACTTTCACAATGCGTAAGCTTTACTAAACTTCTAATATCTTGCAGACAACGTGGCTCGTATTTTTTACATGCAAAAATTAGTTAATTTATTATGTATTATATTGGGGATATTGTTATTTAAGGCATTAATTTAATATAATATAAAAGTTCATTGGAAAACAGCATATACGGCCGAAATGTTTCGATGTATTCTGTATGATGTTTTCTATGTACGCAAGTACTTTGGCAGTTATGTTTTTGATTAAATTACTTCTTGTATTTGTGTTCCTAAATTAAATACAACCATGACTGATAGAATATGCAGAATATGGATGGGTGGGAGTCGGTTAAAAAATTTCCAAAGTAAAATTTGCCTAAAATACGAGAGATAGAAGGTTGTAAGCTTATAGTTTACGCTCTCCGTATTTTGATTATTAAAAACGAAAATACTGATAAAGATTATGAACTAGCATTTTTCATCTGTGAGTTACAAATTTGAACATACTCCACACAATCAATTACCATAGTCAAGTTTGGGTGTATTCATAAACAAACACAAAACAAACGAGGCTCACTTCGCGCAATAGCGATCAACCAATACAAAGCTGACGGATTTCTCCATTAAATTTATTTTCGAATTGCAAAGATTAGCATAAAGAAACGTTTATTTTAGAAACACTAAATACGCCAAAAACACACATAAAAAATACGTTGACGAAACAATTACTACATATAAAAACCGATTGATTTAAAACGTTTTCAGAAAAAAAAAATAACATTACAAAACATAAACCACACACTAAAGCTGGCAATCGTTGGCGTTTGGGAGGCACAATTTGCTTAAGAATGTGGCATGTGGCCTTCAACCATCTCATATATGTTTTTGGGGTCTTCACCTTTAAGGCGCTTCTTGGCGATTTCCATAAGGCATTCTCGAAAGCATTTATAATCCCAACGTCCGCCTCTTGGCCTAATAAATTTAAATATACCACTATCATTTTCAAACTGAGAGTGTTTGAACTGAACAGTACCGGACCCTTCAACAGGCAAATAACTAAGAATGGAAAATATTTTGCCGGTAACGAAATCATTCGAAGAATATCGAGTAATATTTCTATATTTCGCCCAATGGCATTTTGTTTTCGTTGCAACCAAAAAATCAAGCCAAGTACCGTATATACTGTTAAATCGAAATAGACTAAAAGTAAGGCCAAAAAAGATACGTGTCTCCGTTGGCAAATTTAGCGAAAAATGTTTGCCAATAAGTCTTTCAACCTGACTAATAACTTTGTCACTCCTTAATGCCATTACCGTAATTTCTGAAATTGATCTAATTATATTTTTTAGTGGCAACTGTCTTATACCACACAATATTCCTACATGGAATACGGTCGATTAAATTATTGTCTATTTGTAAATCAACTTAAACTACCTATGATGTTTGTACTCATGCTCGATATCTTCTTCACGAATCCATCGCCCGTCAACAATGCCACAATCTTTGCAGCACTGTAACAAACATATTATGTCAAAACAATTATTTGCCTGCCAAAAATATATAAATAGGTGTCTTAGGCAGTGCCGGATTAACCATTAGGCAAAGAAGGCACGTGCCTACATGCCAGTCAAAAATCCAGGCCACTTTTCTTTGTGACAATGATTTGGCAACACTGATAATGTGCCTACAGGCCAGCAGACCCTTAATCCGGCACTGGTCTTAGGGCCAAGTTTTGGCTCCGGAGTCATTACTTTGCAATTCGTTTAATTGGCGCTCGAACTGAATCTGAAAAAGGGCCTATAGTCAGTATTTAAACGTTTTTTTTTGCGAAATTCCCTGGTAAAGCGTATGCACCAAAGCAAATCCTTAGAATTCACGCATCACGTGCAAAGGCTTATAAAGCCCTACCTTTGACGTTGCATTTTAGGCTGAGAAGCAATTTTACCTTAACAGATCCCTCTCCAACATGTATGGTTTTATGAACCATCTTTCATGTGTTGTTCGGTAAATGTAAAGCGTTTGGTCATTGGGACGTTACTTTTGAGTATAAAGTACAAAAATTGTGTTATATTTCAAAAACCACGACTAATGCTAAGATGAGGCAATAAATATTCAAGGTGCAGCAGCAAAATCTACCTGCAAAAAGTTTTCGTAAGTCATCTCCCTGGCTCGACGATCAGTGCGATTTTTGTAAGCCTCAAACGCTTCTTCCAATTTTTTTGACATTTCAATGTAGTTTACCTTCTGTTATTGATATAAACTTTAAACCTACTATAAAACAAAATTAAAAACGCGGTTAGAAAATGTGTTTTCGTGGACCTTTTTATGACTATGAACCCAGCGAAGACACGTCAATAAGGTCTGTTGTTTTCAGACTCCCATTACAGTATCGGTTTTGCAATTCAGAGACACTGTTCACAAATTTTGGGTTCTCAACTTCATGTACTACGTATCGCGTTACAACAGTGGTCGGCAACCGCCGGTCCGCGGCGCGGTACCGGTCCGCGAGGAGTTCGTTACCGGGCCGTATAGATTTTCAGGTTAAATGCTATTAAACATTTTGCCCATGTTCCCGGGGATGATAAACTAATTTAGGTGTTTTTATTGCTAAATATATGTATTTTTTTGAAGACCGGTCCGCGATAAAATTGTAGTTTCAAAAACGGTCCGCAGTGCAAAAAAGGTTGCCAACCCCTGCGTTACAAGACAGTCAACACCCCTATCTGTGCTGCGAAACCTTTTCGCTATCGACGGACCGTATCAAAGGTTTTCAACAACGGTCGCCAACATATCCATGTTTGTTGTGTATAATTAATATCACAACTACTAGTACCCATATAATCAAAAAGTGATCCAATACTTTCAACTAAACGATTGACCACTCTAAAACGTTACATACATTTGAATCATGCTTTATCCAAAAACGTATTCAATCTTTGTTTATAGTAAAAAATAAAACAGACTGCTGGTTCTACAGAATCATATTACCGCCGTACTTTACACTCTGAATCTCTATCCAAAATTTCTAAATCTCTACCAAACAGCAGTTTAGCATAGTAAATTCGTAACACAAAACAAACACCGGCGGATTATATCACCCCGACATCGAAATCGGAATGCTGAGGACGCTAAACCAGATCTTCGTAAAACCGAGCGCTAGAAAAAGGTTAAAAAATTTATGTATAAAATCAACAGACCGTGACAAGCCAGTTTGGGGTCTAAATCTGACGTGAAGTGCTAACATAACCGAGTCCACAGTACAGCAATGTTGGAACTAGTTTTAAACACAGCTGACCGTGTTTATGTCATGCAGGTACAATAATTGTTGTCGTCCCATTTAATAGAGTTGATAGGTTCCACACCACATACCATTAACGTACCTTGTAAAGCAATTCACCCATGTTGTCAAAACCAGTCGCGTTGCCTTTTTTAAACCACTCGTTTTTCTAGCAAACCTTCTCACACCTCATTCTCTTTACCAGGTACTGTAAGATTGAGGTCTTACGGCCTTTGCGTGTTCAGATTGGATATTAATTGCTCCAGAAGTTGATTGTTTTTGTAGTTTATTCGATTCTACTCAGAGCGAATCCACTTACATCAATTCAATGCAGTACAACAGAATAGTAGTACAAGTAGAATTAGACTGGAAGTAGAATGGAAGTAGAATGGAAGTAGAATAACGCTCGGCCTAACTTACTACGTATATATAGATCTAGACAAACCGTCAGTTATTTCAAATATTGTTTACCAACGCTCAACGGTTATGCAATATCAGGCTCTCAAGCTATTGTCCAACTTAACGGTCAGCATCTTAGCAACTCTCCAACCAACCACTGCGCTTTTGTGGTGACAACGCAGTCTGAGTAAACACAAACAACTTCGTACACAACGAGTTAGTAGGGGGAACAAAAGACCGTTACTGCATTCAATCAATCGGCTGTTAGTGGACAAACATTATTTAGGGCGTTGGACAAGATATCAAAAGGGGCTATTCAAATTCAAACGGTTCGTTGCTAGTAAACAACGGCCAAAATTTCACTAGTGGAAAATCCATGAAATCAGCACAAATTATTAAAACTCAAAATTAATACGTTACAATATGCCCCTTGCCAGCAAATGTTTAACTTCATAATATCACAATCATAATGAAAAAGAAATCATAATGCAATAAGAGAAAAAAAATTGTACACGTATTTTAGAAGAAAAAGACAACATTCGATTTTACACCGACAACCAATACGATACGCTTTTAAACAACGAATTTGCGTAACGCTCGCGTTCCTGGAAGTTGTTTTTCAATCCAGTGCGTATGTTGAGTTGTACGTCAACAGCGGTGTGGTGAAAATTTGAATGTCCTCCTTCTCTGAACAATGCGAAACGAGATCCAAAATTCACATCTGAAACAATAAAATAAACGACAGTATACAGAAATACAAAGCTATATAGTAGTTTGCTTTGAGCTGGAACGAAATTTAGGTTGTTTAAGATGAAATCACAAAACGTCACTAATTAAAAATCGCTTTTGCTTTATATGTATGAATGCTTCAAAATGCAACAACTTGGCTTAAGGTGGGAGCAATATTCGTTAGATCCCATGGCTTTGCGTGGCAGCCAGCGGCCGGTATAGACATCTGGTCTATAATAAGTAAGGACAACCTGGTCTAGAATCATGAGGCATTGTGTATCCATTTGGAACGCCATCTAGCCAGTAAAGGTGTAGTAACCTTGTAATAATGTGTCATGACATGAGTAAAGGCGCATTGCGCAACAATATAGGGCATTCAGCCTCGTGCAATGTAGGAGAAGTCATAGCTCAAGTGATAATTATGTTGCTTGCGGACATGTGAAAATATATATACAACCGGGCGACTACGCGCAATAGCTAACGTATTTCTCAGAACCACGTAAAGGAATGTGTGCTGACCAGCAGCACGGTGTTGCTACTAAGAGCTAACTTTTCCAAACGAGGGGGGATTACCTTGAGAATAAAGTGTCTCAACTCTTAGAATCGAGTCTCCACGAAGCTAATGGATATAGAGACAAGTAAAATGCGATAAATAATTAGTTAAGTCTCGGAAATAAAAATTCGAAACATATGATGTGTTCACAGCGCTTAGCTCACTTAAAAACATAGCGATGGGGATAGAAAATGACATAATAACATAACATTACTGTTAGGCAAAGCTTGCAAAACAAAAATACATATGAAACTTAACTTTTGATTTCTAAATGAACATCCTTGAAGCTATTGTTCCGTTTCCATTTTCGAATCCGTTTCCATACTCCTTTGACTTCGTGTCAGAAGGTTTTTGTTTGGTTGAAATGTTTATTAGTTGCCTCTTCATGTTGCAGTTCGTTTGCAAGTCCTTCCTTCGTCGGATTTTTGATAGGTAATTCCAATATATCACGTCGGGGTCACCAAATTGTAAGATTGAGGTCTTACGGCCTTTGCGTGTTCAGATTGGATATTAATTGCTCCAGAAGTTGATTGTTTTTGTAGTTTATTCGATTCTACTCAGAGCGAATCCACTTACATCAATTCAATGCAGTACAACAGAATAGTAGTACAAGTAGAATTAGACTGGAAGTAGAATGGAAGTAGAATGGAAGTAGAATAACGCTCGGCCTAACTTACTACGTATATATAGATCTAGACAAACCGTCAGTTATTTCAAATATTGTTTACCAACGCTCAACGGTTATGCAATATCAGGCTCTCAAGCTATTGTCCAACTTAACGGTCAGCATCTTAGCAACTCTCCAACCAACCACTGCGCTTTTGTGGTGACAACGCAGTCTGAGTAAACACAAACAACTTCGTACACAACGAGTTAGTAGGGGGAACAAAAGACCGTTACTGCATTCAATCAATCGGCTGTTAGTGGACAAACATTATTTAGGGCGTTGGACAAGATATCAAAAGGGGCTATTCAAATTCAAACGGTTCGTTGCTAGTAAACAACGGCCAAAATTTCACTAGTGGAAAATCCATGAAATCAGCACAAATTATTAAAACTCAAAATTAATACGTTACAATACAGCGACGTTTTTACCTCCCCATTAGTTTTATTTTAGCGTATTTACAGCTGACAAGTTTTCGCAGATGAGTCCAGTGTTTTTCATGCCACGTTACCTTACTGTGCTGCTATATGTTTAAAAAACGACAACTTTTGCTTTGAGAAGTATAAGAAATTCGTTTATTGAAAAAAATATATAAACGGACTTTGTACTAACTTAATAAAGTACTCCGGAAGTTCATGTTTACTCGATTACACAATAGTAAATGATTAATTCAGATATTCCAGTATTTCTAACAGCAGAAAGTTTTGGTCTTTAACAAAGTTTTGACAAATGGGGAGTTTACCTTATGGCAAAAATTTGCGTACAATTTCTGTTAAATGAATGTACCATATCTACCCTACCTCTACACTGACTATGAGTACGTTTTGTTAAACTAAATTCAAAACAAGTACAGCATAAAAGTATCAAATAGTTGTATTTCAACAAAAGAAACAGCTTTGAATTTATTTTTCACTACATCGAAACACTTTAACGATTATATCTCTTTAAACACTCTATATTAAACATTTACACAGTATATTACTCAACAAAACATCACATAGAACAGGTACGGTTTCTAGATTTAACTTGTTTTCGCATCGTAACTTCCCTGTCCCTTGTAATTTCCAACGTAGCCTGAATTCTCAGCCCTATCTGCTCTGCCATCTAAACCTACAAAATGTATTGCAATGATGACAGCAGTTTGCAAAAAGTCATGCATCGAAATTTAAACGTTAACTGATGTCTTGTACTTATTTCTCAGACCAACAAAACTATTTTTTAGAACTTGTTTACCTTCTGGCGTTTAGTGCTGGCAATGAACATTTTAATGTACTTTTAAGTGACTTAAAACCAATTTTTATGAACTTCCTGTTTGATATTTACCTTTTCCCTTTCCGTCGGCGCCGAATCTTTCCTTGTGGCTACCAGTATATTTCGAAGCATCAGTAAACTTATCCACTCCACCTGTCTTAGAAGTTGTCTGTTGAAAACGTACTTTGTTAAGGTACTACTCGGAAATGCAAGAGAGAGTTGATTTCACTTTATAGTTCCGAAAACAGATGGATATATTCATTTTAAAAGCTGGCAAGAAGTATATAAATAAGCGAGAAATTGTTAAAACCTTTACCAACAGCTATCGTTTATAACTTTTTTTTAATTTTTTTAAAAAGTTTAATTAGGACATCAAAATTTGGTCTCACCAGGTTCGGATATTTTGCGGCTAGTTGGGGTCGGTCATAAAATATAAAGCTAATATACTTTCAATTTTTAAATGCCAGTAGTAGGCTATGCTATGTTAAATCGTTAAATGAAATTTGTGATTTAATTTGTCATATGTATATAAACGCGATTGTTTGTCTGTTCCATTACCTGATAAGGGGGCTTATTTAGTGTCAATTTTGATCGCATCTAAAACGGTGCTCTTTGTGGAATATACAATAATTTTGAATGTGACTCTTCTCCCGTGCCCTTTAGGCCTATTACGCCAAAAAGAGTCTAGCAGTGTAAAAAGGATAAAAAACCCTTACCGTTACGCCTTTGAGTCCTGGTGTTTTTCCCACTACCATTTCGAAAATTTTGTCCTTGGGTCCTTCTTTAATTCGTTTGTTAGCCAATTCAAGAAGGCAAGCTTTGAAAGTTTCGAAATCAATAACTTGCGCACCCTTCGGCCTGTAATAGTTTGTAGCGTTGTTGTAAGGTACCTGAAGGTATATAGGCCCGGAAGGTAATAAGGCCCACTGCTAATATTTTTTTATGTGCCAGAAAAAATGCTTCCGTTTTGATGTAATTTTAAAATATATGTGTACTTAGAATGATTTACAAAGTTTTGGACCTGCAAGTTATATGTAATTGTTATCATGACCAATCCAAATTAAGAAGTGTTTATTTTTAACTTTTTATTATTTTTTGTTAAAATTGGTCGCAAAAATGAAAAGGTTGTGTTGTCGAAATGAAAACCTATTAAGATATATTAGTAATGGGGTCATTTTAGTTTAATTGGAGCATTATCCGATCTGGAAAAAAGAATTACTTCAAATAAATTTTATTACGGTTTTGTTTGTCAGCCATTGCTTGCAATAAGTCCCAACGATCATTTGTCATTTTCTCAAGTGTCTTTTATACTAAAGGCGACTGATATGCACAAAATTTGCTTTTATGCTTTCTTAGGGAGATAAAAAGTCCGAATAAGATGTTTGTGGAAGTAATCTTTCATTTAGTATTTTTGGTTATCAAATATCAAGGGGTCGTTTATTCTTTTTTTAGTACCTTCAGATTAACAGTTATATGTCGTAGTTAACAGTATGTGTGTAATATGAGTTAATAACGTTGCTTGTTTGAACTTTTATTTGACCGAAGCAAAGTATAAATGAGTCTGATTGGTTTCTAGACTATTTTTAAAAACAGAAAATGTTGGGCTTTATTAACAGCATAGGTTTGTATTAAGGCCCAAGTTTTATTTATTTTTAAACTGTTATCCTACAAAAACAAAACATGCAAACGTCCTCAAAATCTAATGGATGTTTAATATCAACCTCTGCAACAATCATGCCGAATTTGGCCTGGAACGGTTAAATGGTTTTTCAGTTATACGCAATAGTTTTTTAATGGGCCTTGTTAGCTGCAGGTACCTTAGTGCTAATTTAAACGGTTGAACAGATTTGATTTTCTTGCATATTTTTTATTAGTTGACCTAATTTTTTTTTACAGCAGACAGATTGTGCCGAAACTTACTTATTCTTGCTAAACACTATGTCAGCATCAGTTTGAGTGCACAACTTCCCATCTACGACCTTGCAGTCTTTGCAACACTATAAAAACGTACATAGCGATCAAACACAACCGAGCACACAGTGTAGTTTTACATTATAATATTCCATTATACTTAACAAATGTCAACCACGATTGTAACAATTAAGCCCCAATCAACTTTTTTACGTTAACTTTTGTTTGCTTAAAAATATCTTGTTATTTTACAAAACTATTTTTTTTAAGTCCTACTTTGACAAAGTTTTTGTTGGACATCCCTACGGCTTTGGCAGCCCCTTGCTTCATGAACAACGTAAATGCTTCTTTGAGAGGACCATCTTCGGCCATGTTGACAGCTTAAGCTAAACAAATACTTCAAAAACTATCTGTTAAAATATTAAAATGTTAATCAAATTTGAGTTTCGCAGAAGCAGTGGACACGTACCTTGAGCTAAAGCTCCTCAAAAACTTTAAAACTATGGAAAAAAAGTTTAATTTATGAAATCTTTAACCCATGGGTACACAGTAGAAATATGGTCAATTACCTGTAATATACGCTCACCAAAATTT
The DNA here is from genome assembly GCF_965637545.1 of Phallusia mammillata. Taxonomy (NCBI): domain Eukaryota; kingdom Metazoa; phylum Chordata; class Ascidiacea; order Phlebobranchia; family Ascidiidae; genus Phallusia; species Phallusia mammillata. Next base: position 23,225,734 of record NC_137252.1, on the reverse strand, counting down.
AATAACCTAACGCACGATAGTCATTTAAATTATTAACAGTACTTTATTTGCCTTAAAAGTGTTTGATAAACGTCATCCAATCAATTAATTGTAGTCAAGTTTGAATAAAGTTTGACTTTCTGTTTTAATCAAGAGTTTAGCACTAAAATTTCAATGAACAATTATCCAACAAGTGAAGTGGTTTGTACCACACAACAAAAGAAAGTCTTGCAAGGGTGGAACAAGATGACATACAAGTGGTCAAAAAAATCATATCATTTCTCTGTAAAAAGTGGCACCAAAACGTGTAAAATATTAAACAACACGCACTCTCAAATTTACTTGGTATGGTACTGTACGAGCGTGATGCTTACACAATGAAGTTAACTATGACAAAGTGGACCGGCAACAACAGCGGAACGTAACGACATCAAACTTGACGCTTCCCTAAATAGGTAATATGATATTGATTTAAACATGATTGCAACAAAAACAACATGAATGTCGTTCTACGCGCCAGGATGCATCAGTTGCAAATTTGAAAGACATGAATGACAAGTTTAAAGTCAAACTATCGTAAGGGTTGTGTAAATAGTTTACCGGCCTCACCTTTCTCATTTGTGCTTTATAACTTTTCACTGAACAAATTTATCAATACTACGAAAGTGCTGATTACACAAAGCATTGATACCAGTTCTTAATGCTTTTCGCCGAATTTATCAACAAGTCTATTGTCTTTAAATCGCTTTCATACCTCGACTTACATTTGTTCTACTGTATAATTCGAAGAACTCACAGATATAAATCACAGGGGGCTTGAAAAACAACTTTTGTTACAAGGTTTCCTTACAAAGACGCCCACAAACGACCCTAGTGTTTGCTCAACTATCCAGCAACAAAAGGTACGTTCGCTCACAAATGCTTCCCCCTTATCCGGTCTCCCACAACAGCCCTACTTATTGAACATCAGTCGAAACGCAACGGGGCTATCTTATCAATATTGCATGCCACCAGTAGAGTATATACCCCATAGGCCGTTGTCCTGACTACACTGTTGACGTCATTTAGTTAATAATATAGAGAAGAAACAGTTTGATAGCGTTGGAAGACAATTAAGATGTTTACGGTGTCTTATTTCGCATTGAAACAACTAACAAATGTCTGACATCACTCTGAAATCTTATATTGGAGCTATATTTATACACAACCTGTTGTCTCGAAAGGACACGTTACGACTTGTTTTGCCAACTGTTTTTAAGTATCCTGTCTACACAAGTACGTAATGATTAGTTGTTCCTATAGCATAGCTTTAGTAAAAGGCCAAATAGTGACAGTCCTAACAGTTGAGCCATGTAGTTATTATCTATTTCTTGCACACACAAAAACATATTAATATCTAATTTACTTCGGTTTTCCTTGCTAAAAATGCCTGTGTGGCCAATATGCTTGTAATCCATTACCAGCAATATTCAAACCCGTGCTTCAACTGGAAGGCTGCTTAAGCTCAAAGCACTTTAGAAAATGTGATTACACCAAACTATCCCCAGGCGACCCTACGCCGCTGAACCAATATTTGTTTTTGTTCAATGCCACAATGGCCTGTACTGTGACGCAATAAAGAGCATTGTCCTTAAATCGAACGTCTAACTATTGTCCGCTTTAGCTTGTGCCACTGGTTTCATGAACTGAAAACATTTTCAACATTATCGCCCAAAGAATTGCGAGACAGAGCTTCGCGTCTTTTACGGGTTGGCATAGATACGGTACACATTGGATGTATTTACATTACGTCACAAAACGAACGTTGCGTTTTTCAAGTCCCCACTTGCACTGTGTACAAAGCGAAACACTTTGCTATTAGGCTTGAACTTTAAATAATCTTTAAAACTAATGGCTCTCGATCTGTAACTTATGTAAATAATGTCATACAAAGTAATGTTATAAAATATACTGTCTTATTATTATACTGTATTACATTATTAGGATTTAAAACCTTGGAAATCATACAACAGCTATAAGAGCCTTTGACATTTACGACACAACTTGTATGCGAGACTTATTTTATTGTGTGGATTAGGTACACACAGTGGTGGGATTCCATTTTTTGTCAGCCGGTTCTGTCACAAAAGTCTTATTTTTCTGCCGGTTCTGTTACAAAATCCATTGACAGTAACCAGTAATGCTAACCGGTTCGCTGATCTCATAAATTTTCGTGAGACGGTTCTATAGAACCGGTGCGAACCGGCTGAATCCCACCACTGGGTATACACGCCATTTTTGCTTGTTGGACAAAGCGTTACTCGATAACCGTACTTGATTGATACATTTTGGTTTTGGTATGGTCTTTAGAAACATTCCCAATCAAAAATTTATGTAGGGCCCTTCTGCAACTTATGTTCGTTTTCCCTCGTCAAAAGACTTGGGCCATATGCTAAACCCATGCATAGCCCTGACGTATATGTTCGGCATATATGTTTCAAATGCAACAACGGCCAGTTATGGCCCTTGTGCTACTTTGTATGTAAGAACCTAGCTTGTTCTAACAAGGCACTTCGCAATGCCACACTTAATTTAAGTAAGAAATTACTTGAAAAGTACATAATCTGAGTTAACCTTATAAATAAATACCACGTTATTGTATAAAATTCTCTTTTATTCAAACGAATAAGCACAATGAAACGACCATTAGGTGTTCCTTCAGGCTTGTTCTGTAGATTTCATGCGTTGCTGCCTCCCGCCATCCCAATCAGCCACTCTGTTGAACACACGTTTTATTGCGTTGGCTATTTCCTCTCTGTTGGCACCTTGATGGCAACAAGTGTTGTGTAGAACATCTAAAAAGTAATGTTTTTCAAAGAGACATCATAAAAGCAATTAAAAGAGCAACATTTATTGCATTAAAAGCACAATATATTGAAATTTTTACACTAAAAAATGGTTCAAACAAAACCTGGAAATTGACATGCCATTTCAAATAGATTTATACATTAAGTAATAACTAAAATATCTGAAAACTTGTTAATACTCAGTATATCTTGTACTACTTAAAAACACCAATCAACACTTTCAACTGCAAATGATAAAACTACCTTGGAACTCAATAACAATGCAATTACATTTTAAAAGTATTCAGAACAAGAAACTCCTCGATCAGACAAATTTACCTTGAAAAATTGTGTAGAGTTGGTGGCTTTTTAAACGCTCGTTTCACTTGTTGACGGCTTCTTCCCATTCCAGACCAAGAAAATTGCATAGCTAAGTTTTTGGCCATGAATACTTTCAAAAAGTTGCGAAAGGTTGCTCTAAGACACTTCACCTCCACTTGCTGTGCCAACAACTTTGGATTCTGTTTATAAAAAGGTTAATCATTTTCTCTAGTCTGCATGACAATTAACTTAATACAGTAATACTGTACCAGAGATTGCTTTAAATTTTCCTCCAGCTCTTCCTCTGTACAGGCAGGTTCCATTTTCCAAAGTTTAGTTGAAGTGCTAGAGATACTGCTCATTGTAACATTCCAATACCAAAGTCGATCAAGTTTTTCATTTAAAACATGAAGTTGTTTTCCTATGAAAGCATAGCCACTTCGGATCTCATACACTAAATCATCACTTTGATATTTTTTATGCTTGGATTGGAGAAAAACTTTTTGAGGGCTTTTCCTGATAACACAAAGAAAACAGTTTTAACTGCAGCAAACTATGTAAAGCCTTTAATGTCCAAAAACCTTTTATGCTTTCTGATGCAATTATCATTTTCAGCTGCTGCTTGTTTGTAAATACTTCGACTGTCTGTTCTCACAAGAGGAGGTGGGGTAAAATCCTCATCTGCTGATGTCTCACTTAAGATTGCAGTAGTATAACTCTTTTCCTCACATTTTTGATAGCTATCTTAAAAAATAAGATACATTTTTCATTTAAATAAGGGTGCTTTGTGAATACCATATTACCACATACTAGATTCACAAAGAATCACACAACTGTGTTCTTTCCAGTGCTCCTCAGGTTCAACTTCAATTTTGGCTAAAGCTTTAATATCTGCATTTGAGTCAGGCGGCCATTTACACTGAGAATACCCAACCATCCATCTGCGTGGCACTATGTCTGTTGAGCCGTTACTAAATTTCAAACATACAAATTTCTTCATAGTTGAACCACTTGCCTGCAAAACACCAAAAATCATTATGTCATATGAAACAATACTATAGTTACCAAGTCATCTCTATGTAGTAAACCAAAGCACTTTTTTGGTATGTTGGAAATGGGCAATACATGGTAATCAATGCACCAATTAGAATTTGTTTGTATCCCTACAGTTAGCATTAATTGGGTTTGTAAAAAAGTTCTACTTTTGCATCCTAGTGTACAACAAAATAAATGTTAAAATCTGCAATAGCTATGTCAAAAACCACACAAAAACAATCACTAGGAAGTCAGACATGGTATTTCCCTTAATAACAACAGAATAAGACAAGGCAACTTCTCTCATGAATGACAATGATTCTTCCCCAAAGTATTTACCGAGCATCACATTTGCCATTTACTTCTACAAAAGGGTTTACTCACTTTTAAGATTTTTCAACAGTTCCAGTAAAACAATTCAAACTCGTTTTCGTTGTGATTTGAAACAAAATATTGAGCCTGTAAGCGATTACTTCAGATACAAAGAACAGCAGTCACAGAGTCACGTGAGCGCAACGTGCGAGGTGCGACGACAAACAATTGCGCAATATGCTAAATCCGGCACATTAGAATTCAAATCCACAGCTATGCAAAAATCACACAATGCTACATCACAAAAAATGCAAAACAAAATACAACGAATTTATCCTGCAATAATTTATATCAAACCTCGGAACAATTCCAATAAAATTATTTTTTATGAAATTTTGTTAAATCCAAATTTCCGATTGGACTATTTTATCGTTAAACACTGCAAAATTGTTTTAATCCTGTTAAATTAAAATAAAGTATGTGCAATGTCCATTCAAAATGCTCCTTGCCGTTATAAGAATAAATTATTAGTCAAACATGATTACCTATGTATTAGACCTGGTATATCTACCTCAGGATTATATTCCCTTTACCAGACCTTTACCAGACAAAACAAATATGGCATATCCATGGCAATGTCAGAAAGGCCATATCGTAGATATGCCGCACGTAAGTTATACAAGACTTTTATATAAACGGGGATAATTTTTGATTGGGTTTCTGGTACCAGACCTGTGCACTGCACAAACCAGAATTGTAAACGGACCTAAAATTGGAGGCAGAACCCGACCCGAAAGTACAAGCCCGAAACCCGGCCTGAACCCGAATCGTTTTTGTGAAGCCCGTTTAGGCCCAAAAGTTTGATTGACAGGCCTATTAATTGAAGCCTCAGGAAAGACCAAGACAACAAACACAATAGACAATTGGTCTTTCACAAAGCTTTTTAGGGCTGTTTAACATTTAGGCCAGGTCCAGCAACTGGCTACCTAGCTAGATAGATTTAATTAAAACAATACTGACACAAGAGTGGCCGGAATCAGGCCCGTTTTTTTTAAGAAACTCAAGCTCGAAACCCGGCCCGAAAAGTCCGGCCCGACTTACAACTCTGGCACAAACACATACTTTGGTCACACACAAACATATAGTTTCTGGAATCCGTATGCTTGAAACAAGACCATATTTTCAACATCTAATATTTTTTTCAAGTTGATGATTTTCAGGGAGCGTAATCACAATTCGGGAACAATTACTTCCTGTACTTGTTTGGAGTCAATCGTTGCTGAACGTTTGGTGTGACGTCACATTGCTTCCTTTGCACAGCCCGTGTGCATTTTTGTGTTTATAACATTTTGTACAGTTTTTGGACCATAGTTTTTGAATTAGGCAAGACAGGCCAAATCGCTTTGGTGAACTGTTAGATGAAAAGATGTAATGTTTAAATTTGTATGATATGCTGCTTAAACGAGCTGAAATTTCCCAAATTTAACCACAACGACATATTATCTCAAATAAGCTTTTGGTCAAGGTTTGGTGTTTTGTATTCTTTTTAGGCAGTTATCATAACAGACAACTGGTTTGCTTAAGGCAAGGCGTCTTGACGCTTTTGACTTCCGTTGAAGCGTTTTGAGCAACTTATACTACCAAACTTTTCAGACACTTAAAAGAACAGTACGTATAAGTCATATTGCATACCCATGTACAATCAAAAGCATTGAGCGTTTTAAGTTTTTCATAATGTTTCGATTGCGTTGCAACCAATTAGCGAGACTTTTTATCCAAAATTCCAAAAACGTTATTGGAACCAGTAGATATTTCAAAACTAAACAAACCAGAACGGCGTCAAAATACTCGTGTTTGATTGCTGTCATTATAACAGTCGGTGTCTTTTTTGGTGTGATTACGCGCCACTTTAAACAAAAAGAAGAAGATTTTTTTGAACGAAGTCTTTTGCATCCACCATTTGCAGGTATAAGCTCTTAAACCAGTGGTTCTTAACCTTTTTGGTGTGGTTTCCCACTGAAGTAAATCACCAAGTTCGAATTTCCCCCTCTTTTTTAATTTATGATGATGTTTTGTGCCCAACATCAACAAAAAACATCTTTAATCGAAATAATTTTGTGAAGCGATTTGGTCGGGACATTAAAGGTATACTGCAATCTTATTTAGTTTGAATAGTGATTTCGTGAAAAAGTAAAATCGTGTGGAATTTTGAAACATCTCATGTGCTTGCATTAGTCATTTATTGCATCACAATCAACAGATCAAATGCCTTTATTCGCGAACAATAACAAAATCATTGATACTTTTAGTAATGTCTGTGACGTAACAAACGAATTTTGGATTTTTATACGCCTTGTAAAAGTAGATGAAGTTAATCTTACATGTTGTTGCGGAAAATATTGTATTAAATTACCTTTTAACGGTTAATTTCAACCCACGGGTCCGAGTTTGGTGACTTTTGACTCACATAATTTCTCTCTAAAACATTAAATTTCCCACTAGTGGGAAATTTCCCACCGGTTAAGAACCACTGTCTTAAACCGTTATGACGATACAAAGCATATGTGATTAGTCGTTTTATCCTTCGTGTGTTTTTTTTTTTTTTGCTATAACCTTGAACAAGTTTGCAATACTGTGGTGTAATGCTGCAGTTTTACATTATCCCATTTGGATTGCCTACAGGTGGTGGTGTGTGCAACGACTTTCTTTGTTTCGGCGAGTCTCTGTGTTTTGACAAGACTAAAGCAAAAGTTAAACTCAATTATTCATCTGCCGTAGTCGGTAAGCAACTATAGTATATATACAGCACTATAAGACATTTTGATTAATAAATCAGCCTACTCAGTGCAGTTGCTGAGTACTGTTTCACAGCGACCTAAAATAGGCTCTGTCTGTTTTAAATGTCTGTTTTAAGTTGTTGTTTCGTTGCGTTGATTACTTGACTACACCGGCTCCTGATAAGCTTCTACATTTTGCTTCTAATTTACTGGGTTTAAAGCTGTAGTGAATTTGTGGGTAATATGTTTTCAACAGAAAAGAAATGGTATTCGATCAATGGAGTTTTAATCAGCAAACACGGTGTAAAGCAGAACGCAACTTTCAAGACCCCATTTATCTGCCCACATGGTCGATGTGACGTCACTACACCGAAGGAGATATTCGATACAACGAACTATCGATCATCACTTTGCCAGAACTTACGAAGGGATGAAAACTGCAATGCTACTGAAACCTTCCTATCCTGGCGTCGGTGGAAGAAGCTAAAGAGGCTTGAAGGTTAGTTTTTTGTAAAATCGCAACTTTTAGGCTTTTAAGTGTTATTTTCAACGATTTATTGGCTTGACTAGTTGCATTCTTTCGACTTTTACTTCTAAAACAAGTATATAGTTAACATTTTCATGATGCGGATCGACAACGCAAACTTATGACAACTTTTCGCCATTGCTAGTATAGACTGCTAGAGATTTGATTGATAGCTTTGCAGTTTAAAACATGAAATCTAAACAGTAACCTAATGTAAATGTTTTGTATAGGCCGACTGGAATCTGACGTCATCAAAGGAATTTCTTTACCACTGATGTGCGCCACCCAGCGTCTAGCAGACAGAATAGTGCGACGTGTTTATGACGTTAACAATTACGGGTCTGTGCTGTTACGTCATCAAAACGATGCAAACAAAGCAAGATTGTTGCTTTTGTGCAAAGTCTCTCCAGGAACAGTGGTGCAGGTGGTTGCTCCGATTTTCAATCAGCAGCTTTTTCCCCTCGTAAAATAATAAACAAATAAAAATTAATTTTAATGCCATTTTATATTTGTCAAATCAGTCACATTGAGTAAGCTCATATCAAAACTTCTAAATTCAGACTGAGTGTGGCGTTTTTATTTGGATTAGCTTTTGGATTTATATACTTTGAACATGTAAAACCTTTGAGTAACATAGTTACGTAAAAAAAAGAAAATAAATAACCAATAACAATATACGCTTTAACTATGATAAAAACTCATAGCCATAACTTGTTACTTTGGTGTTTTTAGAAGTTGTTTCCTTCAGTAGAAGGTTGGCCGTTTCCTCGGATGATCGGAACATGCGGAAATGTAATCGTCCACACGATGGCAGTAGAGAAAACCCTGTATGAAGTGTACAACGAGCCGTGGAAAATTAGATTAGACGTGGCTATCCAGGTTTCTTACTGTTTGATTGACTGGGTGGAAAATTTAATCCCATTGCAAACATTAAACTATCCCACAAATTAAAAGTAATGGCATAACAATTTTAACTCGTTTTATTTGTGCACCTAAAACCAAACTTCTGTGATTGGTACACACACAAAAATTGAATTGTAACGTCACATAAAAAAAGTTCTATGAATTTTAAGTGGGTAGCTTGCAGTTATATTTTACTCTTCAACAAAAACTACTATCCTAGAATTAGAACTGTTTTGTGCTATAATTTAACCAGCAATATCTCCTATAAACGTGGTCGCTTTCTTTTAGGGCAGCGGTTCTCAAAATTTTTGTCATAACGGTCCATTCGCAATTTTTTCGAGCACTCGCGGTCCAAGCTAATATTTATAAAACTGAAAATACCATGGCAAAATAACATTGTGGAGTTACCAAATAAATGTTGATTTATTCGTTTCGAAAGTATTCCTATAATAACATGAAGAATGAATTTAGTTTCGTGGGATCACTTTGCGTGGGACTGTTTCAAGACAATTCATTACGTCACAAACAAGAAATTGTGTGTGAACAAATGCTTCTTTTCGTTAATTGAAAAAAGTAAAGGACCACATTTTGTTAGAAGACTTATTCATTTGTAATATTTAGCTTGTAAAGTGGCAAGACTTGATATTACATAAGAGTGTAGAAATACTTTAAGCTCCTCGCGGTGCCTCTGAAGTCGTATGGTGGACCTTTTAGGGAGCGCGGACCCCAGTTTGAGAACCGCTGTTTCAGGGCATTTGTAGCGTAATTTTTAATGAAATCGTCTTTGCTTTAACCAAAATCAAATGTTTTCTTAAACAAGTAAATATTTTCGCAGCTTTTAAACCTCGCACGGCATATGACCGAAAACGATTCGAAATTCTCTATTCTTCTACACAAACTGACGCCGCATGATGTTGGTGTGTCTGAAAGAGGAAGGGTGAGGATTCATAGAGCAGAAAATGTCGTAATTGCCGACCAAGACCGCATGGAAGCAGGTATATGTTTTTTATCTGTAAATGGATTTTGTTTCGCTAATTTTTTACCACTTATCCTGTCAAAGTCACGGAAATAATAAACAATCTTTGACTTGTTTTGTGTTATTGGGCTAAAAAGACACGAAACTTTCTCTACACTTGCGACTTTTTCAGTGCGTTTAAAAATTGTTCCATGTTACTATTTTTTATGCAGTGTTTTCCACTGAAACGAAACGAAACAAAAAAACGTTATAACGAAAGTATATGTCTTCGTGGTTCTTACAACGCTAAATCTAACATAGAAAGACATATACGTTATGAAACACCGTTTTTTTTACATAACGTGATGAAACACTGGTTTTAAGGGCAGAGATAACGTGAAAACAGTTTGTTTTTAAATATCCCTTACTTGAACTGATAGCCGAAAAAGCAAGCACGTGGTATACAGCAGCGCATATAAACTCATTGCATAACAGTTAGGTACACACTGCAAAAATAATCTGAGCAAAAAGATTAAAGCCAGTATTTGCGTGTAAAACATCACAACGTTTCGCCAGTTTATTTTGTCATCGTCAGTTAAAATATAACCAACTGACGGGATTTAACTGGGTGCCGCACAACAGTAAAAAAGGGCCGACGGGAAGTTAAAGGTAAATGCAAGCGGTGATAAAAACGCATTGATTTCAAACGGGTATACCCGAGGCATCGATGCAAACGTTAGACATTAAACAAATAGAGTGGTGTGGATTCTTGATCTTTGTTTAATTCCGGATTATGCAATTTTTTAGGAATATCAAAAAATGACGACAAAACTGTTGAAGTTGCATACAAGAACATTATTTCAATCACTGAACGAGAGGCGTGTGGTGTCAAGACTGACATAAACTATTACGCAGTGTGTCGTAATTTGTTGGGTGGTGATTGGAATGGAAAAGATGGTGTTCTTTATGGAGGTCTATTGCACAACCCTCAAGAACTTGGGGTATTTACTATTAATACAATATAAATGTATCATTTGTAATAAAGAAAGATCTCAAATATGTATTAAATTGCATTTGGATCTTTGACAGATCTTCAACAAAAAACTATCGGTACTTCTGGACATCTGCATAAAAGGCTCTTTAGCTTTTCCACGTGAGCAACGCTCTACTATGCCATTGGTTCGTACGACAGCGGCGTGGGAACTACGTGAACTGCTGATCAGCGTACGAGAATGCGATGCCCGATTTGCATACCGTTATCCAGAGTGTGAACTTATACATCGAAGTTCTGACGTTTATAAGATGCCCTCGTTTGAACTCCAGTGGTTGCAGTAATAAGAGAGTCCCTGGTTATTTGCTTAAATTTTAAATCAGTGGTTCCTAACCGGAGGGAAGTTTAAGAAGGGAATATATGTAAGCGACGAATCACCAAACTCCAGCCCTCCAGTCAAATCCGGTCTTGAACTTACCATTGAAAGTTAATTTACTGCAAAAGTCTTATCGCATCAACATGTAAGACTAATTTCCCCCGATGTTACAAGACGGACAAAAATTCGAAGGCCGTTCGTTGCATCACTGACAACACTAAAAGTATGAATGGCTTTGTTTTTTTGCGCGAATAAATGCCTTTTTTATGTTGATTGTGATGCAATAAATAAATATCGCAAGCAGAGGAGACTCTTCAATACTTCACACTTAATTTTATTCTCTCGCGGACGCACATTTTTATTTGTTGTTTTAGTGGCTAAATCTCAACGTTTACTGGACTTCAGGAAAACTTAGTCACAAGCTACCCAATGCAGGACATATTACAAACAAAGTAACAAGATTGCGTATGACAACCGCTTTTGGGGAACTTGCATCCAAAATGTTGTTGAGCACTTAATAATAGGGATGTACCGAATCGGCTTAATTTAGGTTTGACCGAACCGAATATTCGGCAGTTTTGCCGAATAAATTCAGCTGAATCAACCGAATTATTTATGACTTCACACAAAGTATAGTTGTGTTTCGTTATTATTTCAATGAATTACCGACTTTTTGTCAAAGTGAAAATGTTTAAAAAATCATAATAATTGAAGCGATTATAGTTATGCCGTAGTTGGAAAAATTGTGTGCTCCCTTATGAAGCAAAAATGAAGGTGCGTGTAATGCTTTGAACTTGTGTTCATAAAATATTCGGTTTCGTTGTGATTTCGAATAATTGTTGTGATTCGGCGGAAACCGAATCTTGGCAAAAGTGGCTGGTCCGTCCGAATAAATTCGGCAAACCGAATATTCAGTACATCTCTACTAAATAACGTCAGATTAGCGTATATGCCTTACTTTTTAACCTTTTCTTAAACGTACATGTGTATTTTGGCCGTGAAAAGTCATTTGCTGGATAAATTTTGTTAAATGTCGTCAAAACCAAAATCGTAATAAAAGCTCGAACAGACCCGGATATTTTGTTTATGAGTGAAAATGTCATCTCTCGAATTTATTTCCACAAAAATTGCTGGGGTTGTTCTTGTCTTAATTTTTACCTCAGGTTCTGCTTCAGCAGCTGCATTGTGCTGGACGTTTTAGGTTTAATTATTTTATACCTGAAGATAATCAACTTACCACTAAATATGTGCAAAATTTTGCTTTTACATTAATGCATGATAATAAATCAACAATGGACTGGGTAAAAAAGCTGGAGGAACCATTTTGTTTCGAGTGTTTTTTTAGCATTAACGCATTAGTTTTCAATGAACTTAATGCTGTTACATTGTGTGACTTGTGTCAGCATTAATGGCCTTTCATTTGTAAATTAATTGGTAACATGATTTTTTTTATTGTGTGACCATAAAGCAAGGAGAAGTGGAGGACTATGTGGTCTGGGTAAAAGTTTTAAGTGCTATAAATAGTAACAGTGTATACTTGAAAGCTTATTTAACAGTTTGTGATTTGATATGTTCAGTTTTTATCCAGTTCACTTCCTAGGTAGGACAAATCAGCAGCTATTGTGTTTCTTTTGTTTATAATGTTTTTGGATTTCTTTTTTTGTGTAGTGCTAGATTCTGTATTATTAAACTATTTTGGATATTTTTTAAATAAAACTTTGCAAAAATTAATAGTTTTGTTCATAACAATCTCTGTTAATGAGCTTGTGGCACTTGTAATGAACATTTACAACTGTAAAATGAAATAACTTCTGTCGAAAAGTTAAGTCAACAATCTTCCCCATTGTTGACTATTTCACCTAAAACTACTATTTTGAAGTACCTAACATGTAGTTGAACAGTAATTCAAACAAGTACAATTCGAGGTACTACATTGCACAAGCGTTGGGTGCAATTTTTACTTGTTATGTACTTGCCAAATATTTGCCTTATGGCTATGTCTACATACAAAAAGTGAAAGATGCCTACGTTTTTGCAATAGTCAGCAGTTCATGATGCCAAGCATGGCTGCTGGCTAAATTGCTACAAATCCCTAAATGCAGGTTGCTGAATATACAAAATGATTTTTGTGCATGTGTTTTTATAATTGATTACTAAATAAGTGGCAAGTTTCAAATAAATATTTTGTTTTTTTGCTCAGATATCTATCTAGGTAACTTTAGATAATTAGTTTCATTCATTTTTTGTTTGTTTAAAATTTTATTGATTGCCAACTCAGGGCTGAACGATGGCACCTCTATCCATACTTCTGGTTTTTAGAAGGTAAGTCTGGTTAAGATTTGTTACTCTTTTTAATGTGTATTGTTTTAAATTACATAACTGCACAAAACAAGTAAACATTTTAATCATATTTTTTGTGACAATCTATATCATGTTAATGTAACTTGGTTGGTTGTGTTGTTGATGCTTGAAATACAGGAAGTAACTGCATCATTTTCCATGTACTCTGTGCATAATTAATCATTTTTTGTTGTGGTCAGTTCTTACGAAGTTTTTTAAGTCCAGGTAATTTCTTGTTTCCATTTTTGCTAAACTGAACTAAATAGCAACCAGTTTACTATTATGTTTCAATTTTACAAGTTTAAAACATCTCGTAATATAAGTTTAATTATTTTTTTTGGTACAGATTTGCATTTGGGGAGAATTTATAAAAAGCACATTGAAAGTTATGAACTAAACCGGCCCTACTGGTCATTTCACCTTTTTCAAAAGCAAGGGCATCATTTTTAACCTTTCACTGACCGAGATTGCGAAATCCAATACTGTTACGCCCCACGCCTTAATTTTCAACCAATCACGGCTCAGGTGTTTCACTTCGGTGCACAGCGTGATCGGTCTTTGTTTGCGAGCCGGCGTTTTGCCCGTGACATGTTGCGTCATAAAATAATGCGATCTTGTTATTTTAAACGTCTGAAAAGCAGGTTTAACATTGACCATGGTGATTTTTATACCTTGAGCTATTGCTTTGAAGTAAGCTACAGCACAATTTGCTTTTAAACTGATTTTTTTAGTAAAGTATCTGTATACTTCAGTTGATTTATTAAACACACAATTGTCACAAGCTTAAGAGTTGCTTGGACTGACTACGTGACGAAATTGCGCAATTTCCTTGCCGGCGTTGTGGAAATTAACAGCCGCTCGTTAAACCAACGAAAAAGCCGGGACAAAATTCTCTGCAGTGTGTCGCAACTCGCACGGACTTTGTTGTAAATTTCCACTCGGTCCTTGAAAATGTGTCGTATGTCGTAATTCTAAACATAATGTATGTGAGCATTTCGGCCTTCACGGATTTTTAAAAGTTGATATTTAGTGTTGTTGTTACCATTTTACACATGACAAAGCCAACAGCTATCTAACCAGGTGGCACAATTTTTTAAAAGAAATCATTACTGGATTAAAATTGCTTGGATACAAAAAATCAGACGAACAAACACGTTGATGTTATTTCTAATAACCCTGCGTTGCATTTTGTGGTACATCGTGATGATAGCACGTTGCACAACCTAAGTTTAGCACTGCTGGTAAACAAAATAATATGTACGTGGGAATCGCGGTTGGGCCCCACAGTCACGTGAGCGTTGGTCACGTAACGTTGTTCAAGAACATTCGATTTATTTAGATGTCGCCGGCTTCAGTTACAGCGCATGTGTGGACAGCACGTATTCACAACGGTCGTTGTAAATATTCCTTGTTAGTGATAGTGTTTGGTAAATGGTCACTGGACACATTGCACGTATGAAATGCGGTTTGTTTTGCTACAATTAGCTGAATTGGACTACACGGTTGGCTCGCGAAAAGGTGGATTAACTAAGCGTTACGAAAACGCCTTTTAGTTGTGATACTATTGCATATGTTTTGAAATAATTGTTATATTTTTTACAATATAATTTAACCATTAAATTATTAAAGATAAATTTAGCTTATTCCTCAAATTTAGTTTTGTTATGTTTTGTCTCTCTTCTTGTTAGAATAGGGCCAGTATTGGAAGATACATGGGTCCTTGGGGTGATAAAGTTTAGGAAAACTTATCTAAACTAACGTTTATTATTAAGTAATGCTTTAAAGGAAAATACGTGTAACTCCGAATCTGACTGTTCTGACTTATAAATGAAACCGTTTTTTTAAGAACATTGTCAGTGTTTCGAATGTTAATGTCCCTTCATTTCGCCTAAATACAGGATCAAATAAATGCCAACAGAACCAAATTCCGGTTTATCTAGTCATCAAAACTCGTCGGTCGTTCGCTCAAGACGTGCCCCCGCGCTCGACCAATGGCGGCTCGATGTGGCTTTGTGACTTAAAGGGGCGTTGTTGCCGGTTTGGAGGCGGAGCTCTTTCCAGCCTATCGTAAAACTCAGCGTGTTTTTGTGAAATTTTGGTGTTCTTTTGGGGGTGTGTCAGACCTTTAACTAGTCAAGCCTGTTCTTGCGTGAAAATGACGTATTTTCAGCTGTTTTGAGGCGTCATTGTATGTCAAAAAATAGCGGAACTGTTTTAGGATTTAAATGACTTGCAATTTTACTCTCTGTGATGTGTTGGCAAGCTTCGTTATTTGAAATTGGGTAAAATTGTTTATACTTCAGCTTTCTAACAACTACATGGCAGTTTTTAATCGTACAAAGCCCTAGTCGTCCAGTGAAAGCACAAACCCCATTTTTGCGAAACCTTTGTTTTGAACGGTAGCGAAAAGACCTGTTTTTAGGTAATCGATATGGCAGAAGGTTTTATGCCATTTATACTGCTTTGAATGACTATTGGGTACTTGATGTTGAACTAGTACGTTATACACATCCCACTTTAATGCCCCTGATTCGTCTCGTTTTCTCAAAAAATCCCGCATATCACAGGCTACCTAGCAGATACACTCAGGTGAACGGCACTTCCGAATATCGACGTAAATTACGCGTTGCTATGATGTATTAGTGTTTCCCATACGTAGGTAAGAGAAATTCCTGTGTGTATTTAATCAAGCAAGTCTTACATAAACAAACTGAGGCATTTTATAAACAGTGCTGTATGCATGGGTAATTTAACCAAACCTATATCCCACAGAAAAGAGTTCGTAAACGTTTCGTTTTAAAAGAACGGCAAGCTTTTTGAGCCCGTTGTGGCTAATAACTTACAGTACAGACCCAGCGTTTTTTCAAGGTAAAATACAAATCAAAAGGCCAGTGCTCTTTGCCGTGATCACGCGATGTTAGTGCGAAAAAGTTAGACGCGATTTCGCAACCGTGTTTTTGTCGTGACGTAACGCCGCGTCATGGTACGGGGCATTTATAACCCAGCATCGAAACACCCTGCTATCATTTCTCTATGTCCAATTTACGAGTTGGCTGTTTCAAATAAGTTTCTTGATCTGAATATTTTGTGGTTCGTGTATTTGATTGAGCAAGCACAATGGGAGAAATAAAGTAAGTGTTTTTTAGTTTTGTAAGATGTTTTGCCTCGCAGTAAAACGGCACTTGGTTTTAGTGAAATTTGTAATGTTTAATATGTTTACGTTAAGTTGTTAAATATAACACACGGGAACGTATTACGATAACGTCGTACGAAAACAAAGGACAGAGCTGCGTTCTACCCGAAGCGACTTAAAGTTCAGTTGTTCAAGAAAATCCTAATGGTTATAACGTTACTACTTTACGTTGTGTAGTTTTTTTCTTGGACTCGTAGGTTAACAGTGGTGCCCTATAACGGCGAGACGCATACGGTGTGTTATAAACTTCCTTGTATTTATGTATTGGTGTTTAAAATTGTTAAAACTGGCATCGTTAAAAAAGCTTTAAAAGTGGATTTAGTGGCATTTATTCGATTTTCTGTGCGCCAACAACGAATTAACAAACGAACCTTAGACATTTAACGTTGACGCGTCGGGTAATTTTTGCTTGTGTGATTTTCTCTTTAAAAGGTTGTTGTTCTATCTTCGGCACAAACGCGGCACATACGTAAACCCTTTGTCGGAAATCACAAATCAGATGACGTAATAACATGACTTTACATTTCGGTGAGGGCGCCACGACATACACCAAGTGACGCCACGAAATAAGTGATCATTGTATTTCAAATGATTTTACCGATTTAGGCCGTTGTTGCGTTCTGACTCATTTCATACATACATACATACACGTTGTTATTGATTTCATATGCAAATGAGTTTTTTGATTGGCTGAGCGCTTATGGTTATTTGATTGCTTTTTGACTGACCCCAGACGTTCTCAAGGGTTCTGGATGTGTCTGCAGGTCTAATTGCTTTGTGCATTGCTTGGCCAGTTTGCAACAATAAAAATGTTTCACATGTGTCTTGTAGGTTACATAAACAGTGGTTAAAACTGCAACATTTTCACATGGTGTTGGAAATAATAAAGCAGTTTTTTAAAGTATCCGGACAATTTTTGTGATCACTAATTTTTTTAAACACACAAATAAGAAATTAATCATTAAAACAATTAAAAAATGTAATTATGATTGTAGACTTATCAAGCCGTTTTTTTTTCTTAGGCCCAATCCTCTTTTTATTCATCGAATATCTTCAAAAGCTTCATCTGTATATGCTGGAAATCAACAAGAAAGACAAATTAATGTTGTTCATGGAAACTTTGAAAAACTTCCAACTGATATAAAGGTAATGATGTTCAACCAAAAAAACATCCTAGCTAGCCCAATTAAACATCATTTAAAAATGCGCAATACACTATTGTTGAGTGACAAATTATGCTTGTAAATTTAGGAAACAAATTACTGTGAGTTATTGAATAGAGACTTGCTGACAAGGAAATTTCTATATATGTAACAAAACTGAATTATTTAACAATTTTCTTAATCTTGCAGAGTTACATCATTGAAAAATATGAATTATGTCAACCAGAAGGGCTTCACATTTGTGATGGATCCGAGGCTGAGAACAAAAAGTTTTTGCAGGAAATGCATAAAGATGGAGAAATTAAACCATTGACGAAGTATGACAACTGGTAAGTGAGATTTTTACAAGGGCCTTTTGCACGCAAGGTAAACTTATAGTAGAGAAAAAAAAAAAAAAAAAATCAGTTAAGAACAAGTGAAAGCTTTTAATCAACCACACCCAATTTTGTCGTCGTGTTTGTGCACAACTTCCAGTGTCAGATCAATGCAAATCCTGCAATCTCCCTTCCTCTTGTGTGCAAACTGACATGAATGCATTTGCTAGCTAAATAATATGGTTGTTGTAAGTCACAAAACCCCGCCTTTTTAAAACTTGTCTGGTCTCAAAGATCACAGATAAAACACTTGTTACTGGGGGGCCTAAAAATTCTCCAAAAGTTAAGTTTTCTTTGAAAATTATTAAACATGATTTATATGTTCAGCTGGTATGCAAGAACTGATCCAAAGGATGTGGCAAGAGTTGAGAGCAAAACAGTAATTGCTACTGAAACGAAAAGTGAGACAATTCCAACCCCGAAAGAAAGCATTAAAGGTTTGCTAGGGCAATGGATGGCCCCTGCAGCACTGTACAAAGCAATGGGTGAAAGATACCCTGGCTGTATGAAAGGTATGTTACTAATTCTTCTTATCAAATACAAAATCAAACAACAGATGTTTTGTATTTGCAGGTAGAACCATGTACGTCATCCCCTTTAGTATGGGTCCAGTTGGTGGAACCATCTCCAAAAATGGAATCCAATTGACAGATTCCAGATATGTTGTTGTTAGCATGAGAGTGATGACCCGCATAACCCCAACGGTTTTTGACCTTATTGGAGGTGGAAATTATGTTAAGTGTCTCCATTCTGTTGGCTGTCCTTTACCCACAAAAAGTAAGTGTTTTGCTTCTTTATGATTAGAATGTCTTACAGACTAAAGAACAAAACATCATCTTTTGCAGAGCAACTTGTTGAGAACTGGCCTTGTGATCCAGAACGTGTTCTTGTGTCACATATTCCTGACAAAATGGAAATCATGTCATATGGCAGCGGTTATGGTGGAAACTCCCTCCTCGGCAAAAAGTGCTTTGCTCTTAGAATTGGTTCAACAATTGCTAAACGAGAGGGCTGGCTTGCTGAACATATGCTGGTGAGACATAAGACTTGCAACATATTGTTTTGTTATCTTTTTTTTTAAGTAAAAGTGCCTGAATCGGTTACACTTATAGTAAAGTTCTGCAATACAATGATTAGTCACTTGATTTTTTTTATTATTTGAGACAAATAAATAACAGTTGATCAAGAATATGTCCCTCAAATTTGCTGTTTTCCTATTCTGAGATCATTCTAACAAAAATGGACATGCCTGTATTTTATACTTCGAGAATTAAGTAACGTTTTTATTATTATTTCAGATTCTAGGCATTACAAACCCACAAGGTGTCAAGAAATACATTGCTGCAGCCTTTCCCAGTGCGTGTGGCAAGACGAACCTGGCAATGATGGAACCAACTTTGCCTGGATGGAAAGTAGAGTGTGTTGGTGACGACATTGCATGGATGAAATTTGACTCAAATGGAAAACTTAGAGCAATTAACCCTGAAAACGGATTCTTTGGAGTCGCTCCTGGAACTTCAATGAAGACAAATCCAAATGCATTAAAAGCATGCATGTCTAACACAGGTTGGTTTTCATTGTTTATGACAAATTTTTGGTCTTATTTAAACAAGCTTCTAATTTTTCTTCATTTTTGTTAAGACCACAGGGTAAATTTGTTTTCTATTAAAGGGTTAATTGTAACTTATTTCAGTTTTCACAAATGTTGCCGAGACATCCGATGGTGGAGTTTATTGGGAAGGGATGGACGAACTTCCACCACCAGGTGTCAGTATTACATCATGGAAAAACAAACCATGGACTCCAGGTACAATCATTTTTAAATAGTAGTCACAATCTGTTTTTAAAACTGTAATTCTGCATATTCCTCAATTTAACCATTTTAGAAAATTGCAAATATACTGCTCTCACCCCTTTATATAAATTACCTTTGGAATCCATTTTTTCTAGACTCCAAAGAACCAGCTGCTCATCCAAACTCCAGATTTTGTGCCCCTGCATCACAGTGTCCCACAATTGACCCTGACTGGGAACGAGACGATGGTGTCCCAATTTCAGCCATCATATTTGGGGGCAGAAGACCCCAAGGTATGTATTAAATTCAGAAATATTTGTTTGGGATTTACTCGTTTTGAAATATCTGTGTCATATAATTTTAATTGTTAAAGTGTGTAGAATTTTACTATAACTAAGTTGCAGTGTTTTGAAACACTAGTATACCAAACTACAAATATGTATGTTCATAGTAGTTTTCTAACCACAACTTTGAATACTTTTTCAGGTGTCCCTCTGGTGTATGAATCATTTGACTGGCAACATGGTGTGTTTATTGGTGCTGGTATGAGATCAGAAGCAACAGCAGCTGCTGAACACAAAGGTAATGATTTTGAAACTTTGGCGGGTTTATTTGAAACATAATAAAGTTTACATGTAAGTTTAAAATACTTCTTGGTTATATATTGTTGTGGTATAATACAAATTTGTTGAAAAATAAGTTTCCTTTTGCATTACATTCTATACTCTATGTAATTATTATTTTAATTGTTAGGCAAAGTGATTATGCACGATCCTTTTGCAATGCGCCCATTCTTCGGATACAACTTTGGCAAATATCTTGACCATTGGCTGAGCTTGAACAAACCTGGACGGGATATGCCAAGAATATTCCATGTGAACTGGTTTAGAAAGGTAAGTTTTTAAAAACATGTAACAAATATGAAAGTGAAGTAGTTAACTCTCTATTAAAAGCTACTGGAGTTGTGTCTTGCATCCTAAAACATAAATTAATTATTAATAGTTTTATTATTAGACCAGTATTTTCCAAAACACTTAGCAACAAATTTTGTTTACAAAAAAATAAAAACAAAAATTTAAATTTTAAAGTTGGCATGTTTAAGCACATACATGATTATGGGCAATTTACCAATATTTGGGCTGTGATATTACATAAATAAACACATTTTTTCATTTTTTAACAGGGAGCTGATGGCAAATTTATGTGGCCGGGCTTTGGTGAAAACTCTCGAGTACTTGAATGGATTTTCAAGCGAACCAATGGACAAGAAGATATTGCAAAAAAATCCGCTGTTGGTTTCATTCCTACAAAAGACTCCCTTAACCTTGATGGCCTCAAGGAAAATGTCGACATGAAAGGACTATTTGACCTTCCAAAAGACTTCTGGATGGATGAGGTCTCATCGATACGAAAGTATTTTGATGAGCAAGTCAATGTCGATTTGCCGCAGAAAATTGCTGATGAATTGGACAGTCTGGAACAGAGAGTGTCAGATATGTAAAGCAACCACTGTTTCTGCTTAATCGGCACTTTCACTTACATCACTGCAAAACCTAATGACCTGCAATTGATGTTTAGATGGTTCCTCTAAAATGGTAAACTGGTCAAGGAATCCAAACCTAGTCCATCTCACCATTTTAGAGCCACCTGTTTATTTTAACACTGCTGATGGAGCTTGCACAGATGTGTTGTTGTTGTTAAGTTTTTGCTGAGATTGCTGTGGTCTTTGTTTGATTGAAGGTATAACTTAATTTTTCGCTATTGAAATGGCTGCATAATTTTCTTATTCTCTATTTTTTGATATATCACCCAAAATGTTTTGTATCTGGTGTTCCAGCTACAATTTCAAGTGTCACAAAGCATAAATTGTTTCTGACTACAACATTTGAAGCCTTGGAAGAAAATTTGGAAAAGTTTTATGCAGTCAGATTCAGCTAACTTTTTAAATCTGCTGTGATTGACTTTAAAACTATCAAACCTTGGAAGTGTACAAGTAAATTTACATGTGGTGATACAAAACACTTACAATGTAATGATTTCCTCTTAAAACCTCAAATGGTGTCAAAATCCATTAAAACTTTTTTTTTCATATTTCTTACCTAATACCTGTGGGAATGAAATGGTATTTTCCCAAAAATATTTTTATTGTTGGTAGTCACTGCTTATATGTGGTGTGTTTCATAATATATTTGGGAAGCTCTGCATATTTTGTCAGTGTTTTCTATTCTGTGCTTTGTCTATTTCTCATGACATAACTAGTAACATAGTTCCACATGTGGTCGCAATAATTTGTTTTCGCTGTTGTTTATGTGATTCTATAACAACCACAGATTGTATACTTTTATCACCGTTCTGACTGTTTGTTATTTAACAGTTCATGAAAACAGATTTTGTTTTTCTATTGCGATTTTCACATTACAGAGATTCTCACATACTATACTGTGCAAAGTAGTTGGTAGATGCAAGTCAAGATTTCAGTAGTAACATTACTCACAGTTTGCGATGTATACACCACAAGCTGTTACTTGGCAGCAGAAAAAACTCGGAACAATTTAAAGGGTCTTTGTCACAATAAACAACTGCATTAGGTGAGAGCACAGCTAAGAATTGGGCAATAATATTGGAATTTTGTGCAACATAACAGTTACTTAATGCCAAAATGTTATACATATGTGATCAAGTGTCATGCTTTTGTAAATAAAAAACACACAACAAAGACTTCCCAATGTAAACTATGTCAAACACTGCAGATAAAGATTTTTATCCAATATGATTTCACAGTGGTAAAAAGTCAATACATGGTGCAGTAGAAAAGTATGCTGAAAATTTGATTTGTCAAATGAGTGGGTCACATTGTTTAAAAAGTACAAGAACCACAAAAGCTAAAACATTCACCGATGTCAAAGTTGACTTATGTTATTTAAAGAATGTACTTCATTTTGTCAAAATCCTTAAAAACGCTTATAAATAGGGTGCAGTATGGTAGCAACATAAATAAATAAGGCAGTTTGACACAAAATATTGTTGAACGATTTGGCCAAAAACATGTGATAGGGTTAACAGACATTTTTAACTGTAGTATGTCTTTTTAGGCAAGTTTGGTATTGTGGTTTTACTTACTTATGTCCAATGTAGTAAATCAGTTTGAGTAAAATATGCCTATTTCATAAAGAAAACTGATTATTGCACTACGAAATCAAATATTTCTATGACTAAACTAAGACGGAGTTGCCTAAAAACCCAAACCTTAACATACCTCAGTGATTACAACACTGATAGCGCAAAATTAAAAATTTGTTACCATAGGGTACAGTAAACAACAATGTTGTGGACAAATTTTGCCATAAACACAAGGTCAATCATCCATCAACAAAAAAACAATTATAAGAAATACTGATATTTAGGTAAAAACAAGTACACAAAATGATAAATAATAGAAAAAAAGTTTTTACTGAGTACAATAAAACCATATGCACACTTAAAAAATATTGACTACAACAGTACATTACCTCATTTACTTTTTATTTTTAAACTGCTTGGATAGTAAATATCTAAACCACTCCATTTCTGGTTTAACCATATCGCTACATTGTTTATTTTTAAATGCCTCTGGTTTAAGGTTGTATGCAGCCATTTTTACTCCTTTGGGGTTAAACACCCTGAACTGTGGATTTTTAACTTCAGAGTTTACTACAGCCGAGTCCCCAATTATACATTCCTTCCGCAAAGCAGCGTTCATTTCTCGCAGCTTTTTGACTTGACTTTCCATGCGTTTTTCACCAAAAGTTTTTACTTTTTTCCAAAATGTCCTGTTAAAATGCTCAAAAATAGCTGCATCCAGTTTGTTCCAATTGTGGATTTTGCTGTCAAGTTTGGGCGTAATATTGTAAGTTTTATTCAGTCTTGCGTTCAAATCTAAAAAAGTAATATCTTCCATTTTAAGGCAGAGCAGTTCCTTCAGAAGGATGAGTGACATCTCAAAGTAATCTGTTATCATCACTAAATCATATGTTTCTTCCATTTTCTGTATTGTCATTAGGATATATTTTTCATCATCTTGCATATTGTCAAAGCCAAGGTCATAGGCCAGGCCATTTTTTCCAAACCACCAAAAACTCCCACTTCGCGGACCATTGAAATATCTGTAACAGATAATTGACTCCTGTTAGATTTCTATCTTAAAAAAGGTTGTTTTGCTTACAGTTTTATTAACAAAAAAATTTCTAAACATAAATGTGACTGGCACCATTTAAAACCTTCGCAATAATGCAGTGGTTCTTAACTAGTGGTCCATGAACCTTTGGTGATGACTTTTTGAGTGGTCCACAAGACGTCATTTGTATCATTTGTTATAAACTGAGGATAGTTGCACATTATCTACTGAATGTTGGCTGTCCATAACTTTATGTCGCTTCTTGAAATTTGGTTTAAAGAAATGAATTCCAAGCCTAAACGCTTGTTGTGCATGATTTATTTTCCCAGAAACAGAGTCGGAAACAAGCCTACAATTGAAGGCCGAACCCAAAAGTACAAGCCCGAAACCCAGCCCGAACCAAATTGTTTTAGAAAAGCCCATTTAGGCTTGAAAATTTGATTGACAGACATATACATTGAAGCTTCAAGAAAGACAAGGACAACAACAATAGACAATTGGTTTAAACAAGGCATTTTAGGGCTGTTTTTCATTAGGTCAGGTCTAGCAACTGGCAATTTAGCTGGTTAAATTTATTCAAAAAAATACTGACACAGAGTGTACATTCAGGTCCGTTTGTTTAAGAAACACAAGCCCAAACCCGGCCTGACTTACAACTCTGGATCTACGACATTTTTTTTACAGGGCCCGTGGTCGAAGTCCTGAAACAAGTTGAGAATCACCACAATAATGAAACACTGACTAATGCAGACAATAGCGTCAAAAACCAGTAGTTAAAATTTTCCAAGACCTTCAATAAAACTGGAAAAAATTAAAAAAAGGAAAACATTTTTAGTAGAGAATTTTTAAAAACTCAAAACTCACTTGTCCGTATTATCCAACCAGTTCTCCATTCCACTTAAATCATTAGTAACTTTTGCAAAAGGCCGACTATGCCAATGAAAATAGTCGAAGTACGACTCAAACATAGGCCCAGTATTCCGTATAATTGTGATAAACTTTGTGTTTTCTGGCATAACCTTTCCAACTTCTCTTTCCTGGTACCGCATGTGATGGCACAAGATGTTAATTTCATGATCAGTTTTCTTTAGAAACTCTGTTCTGAAAGTAGCACCTTGTGCATAACGGAATCTTGCATCTCGCGGGAAAGACGAAAGACCCACGAAGAGGTTATCCCTGTCAGCATATCTTAAAATAATGTTTTGAACTACCGTTCCAGCAGTTTTGTGTGTCTTGAGGAAGAATATGTTCTGTTGTGGTGAGCAGGTTGGGGTATAATGTGATTGTCTTCCGGAGTATTCATTATGAATGTTTGCCGATCTGAAAAACCAGAACAAATGTTCCTGAAACTTAATATACAGGAGAAAAGTATAGGCAATGTAGTGCAACACATGAACAATGCTGGTCATTTTTCTTCTTTTTGCAAAACTGTGCTTAATCAGCATCCTTTATGTACACAGTTTACCATTTGATCAAATTTAAAAGAAAATTAGTTTTAAAATTTTGTTTAGTTTCTTCTCGCTTTCATAGGTAATGATTTCATATTTCTGCACGCTACACAGACAAAAACTACAGTTTATAGCATAACAATTACAACACCAGGTTATTTTTTGCAGAATGCCTGTGGTTAACTGTTTCATGAAAATAAACAATTGTTTGAAAGTTGTACAGTCACCAACCTAATTTCCCCAACATGCCCGGTACTACTTCTAAGGATATCTCGCCATCTTGAACCGATGAATAATCCACTACCAAAGGCAAATAGAATAATGGCTTCAAATTTACACAAGCTAAATCTTTTTACCATGCTAAAAGGTTGCTGCAAAATAATAAAATTAAAATAGTCAATAAAAAACTTACAATTCACCCATGTTTACAAATTGGCACAAATCTACACTTTTACATAATCACAGTATCCGAAAGTATTTTCACCAGTTTTGAAGAAATAATTGCATAATCATACAATCATCAACTGAGCAAAACATACATGTAGTAAAACTGCAAAGTCAAGTTAAATATGTAACTAAAATCATGCATTTGCTAAAACATGTTTAAAAACAAATTAACATTATCACCAAGCCTAATTTGATCACCTGAAAGCACAAAAAATGTAGTTTTTTGATAAGGCTCTCAAAAAAACTTTTTACAACATTTTTCAATATTACTAAGAAAAGGATTTAATTTTGCTTCAACTAAAATACAGCATATTGAAATAAAAGTTCTCAAATGGCATTTGACTTACAATGGTTACTACTGTTGCCAGGCTTCCAAAATAAAGTAAAACAACTGATTTACATCATGATAAATGCTTCATCTCCAAAAATAATGAAGGATATTGTATTCATAAATAACCAACATTATCTTTTCCACATTTTTTTATTTCTTGCAAAATCTTTTGCATCAGCAACCAAATCATCAACATCATCACTTTCACTCCCACTTCCACTGCAAGTTCCATCATTATTCTGTGAATTCTTTTTCTTTTTACCCTGAGATGGTTTCCACTCAGAATCTTCATCTATACTTTGTTCTTCTGAAAAAACAAGCGCAAAACAATTATTGTCTGGCCAAATTTTAAGTTTTAATAAAGTTTGGTTCTCTTGGATCAAAGGAGGGCCAACTGGCCAGGTTTGACTGTCATATGGTTAACGTTTAGCAGATTTTTTGAATGAAATTACTATAAATAACTTAATTTATTTTTTATGTCTTCCTTGAAACCAAGAACGCCATTAAATTGGCAAAATCAATATTATTTATGTTACATTTCAAAACGAAAAACACAGACTAATTTAGGTGTACGGAAAGCTTACTATTTATAACTGTAAAGTATTTTTTATGAGATTAATATGTGAATAAGGCAAAACTGATTCTACTTTAACTGCATTTTGTCTTGCAAAAACACTGTTGCAGTGACAAATGCATTACTAACCTTCTTCGGATGTTTCATCATCACAAATAAAACTGTCTTCCAGATCATAATCATCTTCATCACTATCATCATCATCATCCCTCCTCTTTGTTTTTCTCGTAGTTGCTCTTTTTGGTGTTACGCGTCGCGAATGCTTGAACTGCCGCCTAACAAAATTAGCCAAAAAAAATATTATCTCTGGTTATTGCTTTTGACCTTTTTTAAAACTATTTTAATCATTAACCAATATTTTTTTAAATCATTCTGGTAAGGTAAAATTGAGGGAATCAATTTTTTCACACATTCTTACGATTATCACTTAAAATCAGCCATCTTAAATTCTTATTTTTGATGCTTTTTAAAATACATACTTCATAAAATAGTGGTCACTACCAGCTTGAGTGCTAAAGCTACCCCACTAATATTTTACTCATTACAAAACTGGCAGCATGCAACATATATTTATTTGTTGTTTTAACAAAACACAAAAGAGTAAAACTACTTAGTGGGTTACCTATGAATTGGATTTTTGCGATAACACTGCAATCCATATTCACATTCTGGCCTTGAATCTCCATCATCACTGACATCCGAGTTTGGTGGAGACACATAATCTGCATCTCCTGGATGACTAAACTCCTGAAAATGTGTGGGGTTTCTACGGTAACATGAGTGTCCATATGCACATGATTCTCGTGATGGATTTGTTGGAATATTTGAAGAATTTGAAAGTTGTTCTAAAATGTCATGACTTCCTGCAGATATGTCTTTGGCTTCGTCAATGATACTTTTAATTGAAATGTTATAATCTTTGTCTGATTCAGAGCAATCACTTTCAAGTATATCTTTATTAATGGAAGTTTTTGAAAGGTTTGATTCTGTGTTTTCATTGTTCGATGGTACTTGCTCTGAAATAAAACTGTCTTTTTGTGTAGGTTTTAAAGGGTTATGTTCAGCAGCACAGAATGAAACATTCAAATTTGAATTATCTGGGTCTCTGGAACTAAAACTTGGTGGTTTCTCATCAGATGAATTGGAATTGTTTAGTGGGCCGTGTGTTTGAGGTTTGGCATTAGTTTCCTCCTCCATTAATTCGTTATGATAAGAAATTTCTTCACTGGTAATTTTATTTGACTTGAATTTTTTTGCAGGTGACGCTTTTTTGTTGTTACTGTTTCCTGGTGAAGTCATCCATGCAGGGAGCTTCCTTTTCTTATTCGGTGATAAACTAGAACTATTAGAATGTGACGAAGGAAATATCTTAACCAATTTTGGTTTCACTTGTTCAATACTTGCACAATTCTCATCGGCAAGTGACGTTTGGCAAGTTTTTTCTGTGCAAGACACAATATCATCATCCAAGTTTTCAACTTTGAGTCCATTCTCAGTAGCCTTTTCTGGTGACAATTGTGGAGTTGCAACATCTTTAACCGTTGGCTCAATATCAACACAAAAACTATATTTATCTTGCAACAGTGAAAACTTATCCCCGGTACATAAGTCAATCGATCCACCATTTTTTAAGATCAGCTGTTTGCCACTTTTTAGTTTGACAAAGCATGGGTTGACATGAATTGATTTTAGGTTAACAATGCCTTCTTTAAAAGACAAAATTGCATGCTTTCTTGATACTTTTTTGTCGCTTACAGCAAGAAAACTTCCCCGGCCAAGTAATGTTTCATCATTTTCGATACTTATTTGTTGATTTGACGTGCTGTCCACCCTTGTGAGAACAAATTTGGACAGATCCATTTAAAATAGTACACAGAAATTAATGCCCAAATTACATCGAAAACTAAACAAAACAAATTAACTAAAAATGTCTGGTTGAAATTATAAAATGAGAAGTCACTGCTTTTTGTAAATGTATTGCGAACATATTTAACAAAACAAGATATCTTTTATTTGTATCAACCTTAGAAACATCAAAAGCTAAACCACTTACGTTACGTAGACGGCATTTCGCAACCGACTTATCAAAACAATAACAAATTGAAATGGTATAGAAATCACTGATCTCTGTGTGAAATTGTAAAAGGAGATGAGCAGTGTTTACTATATTTTAAAGGTAAAGTCTCACTTAAAAACACAATAAAGCAGTTATTTGCAATTAATTTTGCCTTTGTTTTACTTTTGTAGGTATGTTTTGTGTCAATATTCAAAAAAAGTGTTCTATAATTATATTTTGTATTTTGTTTTCTGCTTAAAATGCGCTTTGCGAACGCAAACTGAACATTTTTGATCGTCCTTTTGCAATAGTTCTTTATGTCGATACGCAAGATTTGTATTTGTACGAAAAAAAATTCCCCACCTAGTGGATTGCAACTGTGTGGTAACTGCACTGGTAAATGCTGTGTGCGGAGCTGTGGACGATTGTGGTAGTGGTTCTAGTATGCTAAGACGAATGTGGTAGTGGTTCTCGATTGAATTGGAATGAAGGAAGGAACTTTCCGGTTATGCAGTTTAAGACGTTATCATTACATTGTTAAGATTATTAATTATGATGTGTTCTGATTTGAACCAATGTCATGTTACAACAGAACTTAGGGGAGATGCGGGACCATTGGGCCAAAATTCAGTTTTTCATGACTATTTCTTTGAGTTCGAAAGAAAAATTGCCATTGAACACCTGTACTAATACTACACGTTTTAACACACTTACACAAGGGCATAACTTTCTTATTTGGAAATGAGTTGGCAAGATATTCCGTTTTAAAAATTACAAAAAATATGGCTCAAAGGTCCTTACCCTTGGGGACCATTGAGCCTCGCATAAAGGACCTTTGGGCCAGTATTTTCATGTGATATTGGACCATTAAACCACGTATGAGGGAGCTTATTAAGTGTTGTGTTTGAAAGTAGAACGATTTTATTGAAAAAGAAATCTAATATTAATCAAAAGAAAGAAATACAACCAGCATCAATAGCTTTGTAGGCCCATAAATACAAGAAATCACAGTTCACAAGTCATAACTGCTTAAGTTAAGGGTTGCTGTAGATTTCGCCTCTTTGGTGTATCTTTGCAAAGTTGCACGAGGAATGTTGTTGCTGAAAGCGGCTTCTCGGGTGGTACATTTTTTATCCAAAACCTCTAGAACAGCTTTTCTCAAGCTAGAGTCAGTATAATGTCTATACTTTTCTTTGTTTATTTTTTTATATGATTTACTAGACTAATATCAGACTCTATTAATATAACAATTCATTTGTGTAAAGGTTTTTGACAGTTTAATATGCAACATAAATACATAGGCCTAACACAAAAATTCATACTTAAAACCCACAAGCACAACGCATGTATTAACGCTATTAAGGTGTAAAGTCAAAGAACCTTTGGACCATGCCCAATGGTCCTGTGAACAACTGGCTCAATGGTCCTGTATTGCCGCCATTACGAACTTATCTGACTGAACTACGTTACGCAGATCAACTTAAGAAATACTAATGCTCATCTAACGCTACAACTAACTAACTAATGTCCTGCAAACTTTGTGTTTTAACTAGCTTTCTCTTACAAAGAAATTGCAAAAATGTAAAGGAGCAAAATATTTACTTTCAAGCTACGAAAACTTAGTTATGCTCACAGTTTCTTCTGTAAGTGACTGACCTTCTTGTTGTTACAGCTTTAAAACTATTGCAACACAAGTACTTTAACGCATTAATGAGAACTCGCTACAGCGACCAGTTTGAGAGAAACGCATGATGGCCCAAAGGTCCTTCATGCCCAATGGTCCCGCATCTCCCCAACCACTTGTTTTAATATCGTGTAAAAGTTTTTTTTAAAAGAAGGTGACATTCATATTGCTGAATAATTATTTAAGTATATGCCTATAATCAAAAATTTTTGTTTTAAAAAGACCCTGTGTTAAAATGACAACTCCCGCAATGTTTTGTGAAAAGCCGAAAACCTTATTGTTACATATGCCCCAGATTGGAAAGTTTTTTTATGAGCGGAGGATATTATTTTCGTCAAAATAATTGCGCGGAATTACAATTTTCTGTGCGGATTGATAGACTTTGATTGACAGGGGGATTTAATGATTAACGCAACTTGTATGTAACGACTGCCCTGCAACACTTATCTGACAAAAAGAACAACAAAATAAATACTACGAATCTTCAGTTTTGCTCTATTGCAGGCCATTCTTTCCAATCTGACAGAGGCCTACCATATGTCCTCTATTTGGAGGACATGTCCTCCTTTTTAACGAAAAGTCCTCCTTTTTAATGAAAAGCAAGTTGTCCTCCAAGGACAATAAAAATGCCCAAATGTCCTCCCTTTGTGAGTTATGGTCATTGTTAATTGAAAATAATAATGTATAGTAAGTTAAACTTTATCCAAATTGGATCATAATAATTGACTGTGTAAAATTCATCAAATATCTTGTGCCTTTATTTTCTTTGCACATACAAGTAAGTGTTAATATTCTTTGTGGGGAATGTGTCCTCCTTTTTGGTGATAAAAATATGGTAGGTCTATCGTTACATAATCCATATTCTATTATTCTCAATATGGAGCATGGTGCATCTGTTTTTCTAAGATGTAAATGTGGTTGGTAGCGACAAATTATCTTGAGATATAAAGTCTCAAGGACAAACGACTTAATGTTTTTCATGAACTTGAGTCAAGTACACACTTAGTCAATTAACCTAATACAATTGTGTGTCTCAACTGCAATCATCAGGCTTAAAACAAATGAATTTAAATTTTAAAAATTAAGTACAAATATCTTTGAGGTACCCTGAAGTGCAGCGCCACCCAGGTTAAAAATCAGTGACCTAAGGTTGACGAAAAAGAAATCCATGTGTTAAGTTCATTTGATCAAACTATTTTGTTAAAAAAAAATTTGATTTTTGGTGCTCATGCAATTTGTTGGATTTCCAAAAAAAGATTAGATTATATACAACAAACTAAAGGTTAATTGCACTTTTTTACCACAGCTAAGTATTGTAAAAATGGAGAAAACTGCAGACGCTACTGATGCTAAACAGGATTATGCTGGAGTCCAGCTTACATTGGAAAACTGCCTGTTTCCTGCAGACAAGTTAGAAGAAACACCTTCTATGAAAGACGGCATGGATGTACGCTCAGAGGAAGATCTAAGACTTTGGGGATGTGAATCACTTCAAATTGCTGGTATCATGCTAAGAGTACCACAGGTTGCTATGGCAACAGCACAAGTACTTTTTCAACGATTTTACTTTGCGAAATCATTTGTAAAAACCAGGATGGAAGAAGCAGCAATGGCATGTATCTGGTTAGCATCAAAGGTAGAGGAAGCCCCCAGGCGGATTCGAGATGTTATAAATGTATTTCATTACCTAAAACAGAGGAAACAAAACTCTAACCCAGCACCCATGCAACTTGACCATCACTACATCACACTAAAGAACAATATAATTCGCTTAGAGCGCCGTCTTTTGAAAGAGCTTGGCTTTTGCGTGCATGTGAAGCATCCACATAAAATCATTGTTGTTTATCTGCAAGTTCTTGAAATGGAAAGCAACCAAGACCTTGTACAGACAGCTTGGAACTACATGAATGATTCCCTTCGCAGTACGGTTTTTGTAAGATACACACCAGAAACCATTGCATGTGCATGTATTTACCTTGCTGCAAGAGTCCTAAAAGTTGCATTGCCAAGCAAACCTCACTGGTTTTACCTTTTCAATGCAACTGAAGATGAAATTCAGCAGATTTGCAAACACCTTCTGCAGGTGTACCATCACAAAAAGAACACCATAGAAGAACTTGATGCCAAAGTTGAGGCTTGCCGAAAGCATTTACAAGAGGAAAAAAACAAACTCAGGGAATCAAATGCTGTCACTGCACCAGGGGATGCTACTGCTGAAGTTTCATCAACAGAAAAAAGCAAAAAAGAACCACCTTCGGAAAAGGAATCCAAAGGTTCAGCCTCTGTTGGTGAAAATGAATCTGAAAAAAGACGTGAGAGGAAAGGTGAAAGGTCATCAGCAGAGAAGCACATTCGAAGTGCATCAATACCCAGTCGTTCCAAGTATGACATGTCTTCCAAGCAACGTTCGCCAGGAAGATACAGTCGGTCTCGCAGTGGAAAACATGAGGATGATGACCTGCCAAAGTCATATAGTACATCTGATGAGAACAGTCGAACATCAAGCAAACATCGCAGAAGTGGAAAAAGAAGTGAGTTTCATCATCGCAGTGAAAGCGGCAGCAGTAGTAAGAAAAGTAGACAAGAAAGAAGCCTTTCCGCAGAAAGGGAACATAAATCAAAAAGTCATCATAAAAAACATGGAAAACATAAGCACATGTAACACTGTTCAACTGATATAGAAAGTGCATTGTTTTTGCAATTCTGTGACAATTAATTTGACAGGCTGTCATAGCAAACTGTTATTTTTGTGTCATTATGTGTGCCTGTTAATATCGTTTGGTTGTTATCATTTACCAAAACTTCACACAGGTTTTGATTGTATCTAATATTTCAAATTGGTTGGTTTAAATTAAAATTGCTTGGTTTAATTGTGGCAAATTAAATTAATACCAAATGTTATTTTATGTCAATCCGTGCCTTCGAAATATTGTGCAGATTTGGTCTTGTTTTTTTCAGGTTTTTGTATTCTGTAGGTAAAATTTGTTTAGGATCTTAAAGGTATGCTGACTTTAATCTAAAATGAATGAACTTTTTGCCACTTTGAGACCGCTGTGCATTGAAATCAGCAAAAATCCAAATCAAAAATCAATTCAAGAATTACAAAAACATGTTGAAGGTTGTAATATTCATAGTGTACAAGATTTTCATGAATATTTGCTATTTCCATTGAGGGTGGTGCTTCAAAAGGGGCTTGTCAAGGAAGATGTTGCAATTACAGCTGCAAAGTGTATGGAATGTATTTTAAACAAAGTTGTTGTTACCAATTGGACGGTTTACCAAGATGTGTTAAAAACCTTGTTATTGTCAATATCTGTTGTAAAAAATGGATCAATTTTGTCTGATGGAAGTGAAGACCTTAAACTTGCAATCATGAAATGCCTTGATAAGCTAATTAGTCATTCTGCAGCTAGTTTATGGAAAAGAGCATATTTTGTGCATAATTTTCCATTACTTGGTCATTTGGTAACTTTATCTCTGTCATTAGCTGTACAAGAAGAAAATAGGGCTCTGAAAATTGCAGCAATGTCAGTTTTGTGTAAATTTTGTCAGCCACATTACTTTAAAACATTGCCAGAAGCAGAGCAAGACATTTTTCTGCTTTTATGTGGTGATTGTCTGGCATCTTTTTTACCAGGAATGCTTTCATCACTTTCAAAAGTGATTTTAAGTAATGTGAAACATGGTCATGCAGTCAAATGCACTGCCCTGATTGTCACGTCTACTCTTTTAACACAAGTTTTAGGGGACCATTCAATTTCTATGGCATCTGACCCCAACTTGATTGCTCGCTTGGATGGGCTGTGTGAAGAGGAAATTAGTCCAAAGCTGCTATCCCTGAAAGTAAAACGTAATGCAAAATGGCAAACAAGTGTGGCAGCTAAAGTAGAAGTGGTTCTACAAAGAATTCTGTCTGTGGCCCAGAATCCTAATTTATCTGTTAGGCTAGAGTTGGTAAAATTTTGTGAAACTATATTGCAAAATTGTTGTGCAATATCTTTAAAAGCTTCCATAGCAACTCTCTTAAAGGGAGCCTTGCAGCTTTTACATGACAGTCAGCCTTCTGTTTCTGAAAAAAGTAATGAGGTTGTAAATAAATTTGGTGGCTCTTTAGACAGTGATACACATGACATTATAGTTGGCATGCTTTTTGACCACTGCAGTTCGCTTCCAAAGATCTTACGTAAAGCATCTGATGGTGAAAAATTAAAACACTTGCAGCTTTTGTTTGGATACCTATGGGCACTTAAACACAACCTAACCATTATTTTTCAATCCTCATCACACTTCAACAAGCTTTTAAAAGCCTTGATGTTCTGTTTTGAACTAGATACTTCGGCATCAATGAACAATGATGATATTTGTATGGTTTTAGATGCTGATGAAGGAATCCAAACACTATTTTTCCAAGGTCAGCTGTCAAATTGGCAATTCAAAAAAGTTTTTTTACACTTTAGTGACCAAAATATTGCAAAAATGCTGATTGACATTTGTCAGTTATTAGGTCTGTATGGCAAGATTGATGTCATTATGGATTTTCTCATTGAGTCATATGCCCATGAAAGTTTATGTCAGCAGTCAGTCTTTCTTGCCAAAGAAGTGCTTTTCGGAACCATTAAATTGGAAGATAAGGTCTCTATTTCACATCATATTGATGGTTTGTTAGATCTATACTGTGCCAATGAAAACTGGTACCTAGTAACTAGTTACGATTCTGATTACCAGTTTACTCAGCACAACATGCGCTCACACAGCAAAGCTGTTTTGCCGCACAATCAAACTAGAAGTATTGCTTTAAAACACATCCAATCAAATGTACTGTTAGCTTGCTTGCATTTGGAGGCCTTGGCTGCTTTTAGTGAAGTCCTTTGCCTTGATTTTCGGACAAAACTGATGCTAGCATTGTACCCAGTTTTAGAAAAAGTTAATGATGAAAATTCAATGGTGGCAAGTTGTGCAGTCAAAACTTTGCATTCCATGTCGAAATATTGTGACTACGGCAATCTTCCAAATCTCCTAAACAACAATGCTGATTATCTTGTAAGCACAATTTCTGTTCAGCTGCGGCACCTCAGCTTATTTCCCAAGTAAGTGGTAACTAAGTTATTAAAATGCTTTGTGTATGACAATCAGTTTCTGGGCCATTTAACCGGGATGTTTTTGTCAACTACTTTGCAATTAGCAGTTTGGTGGTCATGGTATATTGTTTGCCTTCCAAAAAAGTTTTTCTGAGGGAATGGGGAAATATAAATTAAGTTGAATAAAAAAATAATAATATGGTCAAATGTTGCTTAGTATTTTTAATGAGCCATTAAAAGAAACCATGCATGTTGTTGCAGGTGTCCATCAGTTATCCATGCAATGCTACAGCACAGTGATAACACAATCTTTCCACTTATTCGTGACACAATATCTGAAATCCTTGACACGCTCGATCTTTGTCACAGTTACAACCAACACTTATCCTCTTTTCTGCCAGTACTTCTAACCATTGTTCAGTCCACCACAAAGTGGTTTGATCTAAAGAAAAACTACAAGGGACTTCAGGATGATGTTAACAAAGATAATTCAAGTTGTAAAAGCGAAAACTATTTAAAAGAATTTGTGTTGAATTTTCATAAAAATAGTGAAATTGCTACGGACACTTTGGGCGAAACAGAAGACACTGATGATGAAACCCCAATTACTGAAAATGACAAAAATCTTGAAACTGATGCAGAACCTAAAGTTGAAGCTCATTTTAAGATGATTGAGCAAGTGCTGAAGCGTTGCTGCCACCTGATGGCAAATAAAAGTCCCAAAGTACGCCTGGTGGTTATGGAAATTGTTGTTGAGGGGTTAAAGGCATTGTCTGGGGAAGAAAATATCTTGTTGCCATTGGTCCATCAGCTGTGGTCCCCTCTATTGGCAAGATTCATAGATCCTGAGTTACAGGTTAATTGGAGATATATATTCTGCTTTTTTAGGGCTTTCAATATGAATGACTTGTTTAATCTAGAATTTTTCGTGTTTATTATTTTGCCTTTAGTGTTTGTTTTTTTCTTTACTTTTTAAAGTGCATACTTTTGCTGGTAAACTGGTGTCATATTTTCATAGCAAACTAACAGAAAGCTGTTTTGTTGCTAGATTATCAGCAAAGCATTTGATGTTGTGTGCATAATGGCTTCAACTGCAGGGGATTTTATTCAGCGGCGATTTACTAAAGATGTTCTGCATAAACTTCTTCAATTTCTTAAATCCAATGCACCACACCCAAGCTCTGCTCTTATTCCCAGTTCAAAACAAGTGTACAAACATTCTGCGTTGTTCAAACTGATCAGAAATGTGCTAGAAAAGCTTGGAACAATTTTACAAGTTGTTAGGATTAATTTTGAGGACTTTCAAAAAACATTATCTGCGACTTATCTATATTTAAGTGCGGATTGCATGCAGGATTTACAAGATGCAGCTGTGACATTTTTTCGATATTTAATCAAAATTGATTCTGATGCCGTGTGGTTTTTTCTCACTGATATTTATTCAATTCAAACTGTCTTTGAACCAAATCATTTACACTCCCTAAAGATAGTGCATGTTTCTGGGACTTCTGACTCGGAAAATATGTTTGCAAAAAACATGAAGCTTTTAATTGAGATTTGCAAATAAATTGCGTTGACTTTGTTCTCAAATGTTTTAAGCTGAAATTGAACTCTGTTTCATGATGTCTTCACATAAATGATTTTGTGAATGAAGCTCAATATTATTTTGCAGGAACGTGTTTTAATGTGCAATATACTCATATGCATGATTATTGGTGCTAATTCTACATGACATCAGCAAAGTTTTTTCGTTTTTTACGATGTATAGCAAATGCACCAATTTTTAAGGTGATTTTTGTTTTATTTCCTACATTTTTTAATAAATTGCATAACTTTATTACAGTAGATGCAACAATTAATTTAAAAGGTTGCATTTTACAGAGAAGTTATGTGCAACATTCCACCAAATTTGCATTGTTATCATCATCTGCTTTTGCAATCTACAAAGGATGTGTCCACCCAGTAACATGCCAACAACTAAAACAAAAAGGTTGGACACCAAATAAATGTTATTCTCCTCTTTTGTTTTACTACTAAGCATTGACAGCCTGATATATTTTTTTAAAAAGCAAGTAGTTGGTGGAATTAAAGCTAGGAATCTCAGAACTGTGTGAATATGTAATTTATGCAACTTATGATGTTTTTGATTATGTATGGTTCTATAAACTATTTTTTTACACCTTGGTGAATGTGGTCCGAACATATTTCTGTTTTTTATTTCAGTTAACAACAAGCTAATTATTGAAGAAGCTGATCGAATGTACAACAGCAATCTTCACCCAAGAGAGCTCTATCAACATTTAAAGCAGTAAGCTTAATCTGTAATATAGTGCTTGATTACCAAAAAAATCTGTACAAAATCGTCCAAATTTATCACAACCTTTTTTCTGGTAAGCTTTAAGTAGAAGGACAATTCTGGTTCATTTTATCGCCTATTGCAATACATGGGTCCATGAAACACATTTGTAAAGAAAATCAGCCGATATACTTAATCAAGGATATTACACAGAAAGCTAGACAAATTAGTTATGTGATTAGCCCGATTCATGTGTACTTGTTTTATTACAGGTATGAAATCACATCAGATGCTGAAATTTTGTGGAGAATCTGTCGTGCAGCTCGTGATCTTGCACTTAAAGTAGTTGACATATCAAAGGATGAAAAGAAAGCACTTGTTTATGAAGCATTTGAATTTGCTAAAAAGGCGTTAGAAGCAGATGATTATAACTTTGCTTCACATAAGTGGTATGCAATTACTATTGGGGATGTTGGTGACTATGAAGGAACAAAGATCAAAATTTCCAATGCTTTTATAATTCGAGATCACTTGCAGGTAAGGCACATACTGTTGAACTACAATTGTATGCATATAATGATTGTGGTGTGGTTATATAAATGCTTTTACTTTAACCTCAAACTGTAGTAATATGAAACCTAAATTGCATAGTTTGTTTGTAGCGAGCAAGTGAACTGAATCCAAAAGATGCAACAACTTTACATTGTCTTGGTATGTGGTGTTTTGTGTTTGCTGATATGCCTGGATGGCAAAGGACCATTGCTAGTTTTATATTTGGGACTCCACCTACATCCACATTCCCTGAAGCTGCAGAGTATTTCATGCAAGCTGAAAGAGGTAACGAAAAGAAAAATATATGACATACACTTCTGGAGTAAATGTATGATTACTCTTTTGAGTATTGCATATTAAAACCCCAAAAGTGCAAAATGTTTAAGAAGTTTACAATGTTAGAGATCATTACACTAATACTGTCAGACAATATTTTGTACTTTCAGTCTATTTCTGTGAGCTATAAACCTTTTCGTACAGCTTAGACCCCAGCAGCCACATTGTCGGCATTTATGTATATTTATAGTAGTTTTCCTGAATCTGTCTTGACTCAAAATTTAGCAATCTGGCTCTTGGTAAGGGGTGCAGCTGGGCCAGTCATATGTACTCTTTCACAAGCACTTTTTATTTGCAAACTTGTAGGAAAGGATAATTTTTATGTGAACATATCATCAAACAGTTTCTGACTGAAATTCGCTGTAAACCACCCTAAAGTTTGGTTAACAAATGTTTTCTCTACATTACAGTGGATCCAAATTTTTACAGCATTAATCTCCTAATGCTTGGCAAAACCTACATGAAAATGAATGACAAGAAACGGGCAATGTTATTTTTTGATCGAACTATACACTATCCAATAGTTACAGCTGAAGATGAACAGGTAAAATTGGTTTGTTGAAGTCTGAATAAGGGTTTGTGTGCTTATCAAAGGTAAACCTGCCAAAACTAATTACTGATAATACAACATCTTTTGAAAATTTAGCGTTAATTTCTGTGTGTGCTAAACCTGGGGTCAGCAACCTTTCGTTTTTAAAAGTGAAATTTTAAGTACAAATTATTTAGCAATAAAAACGCGTAAATTAGTGTTATATCCCCGGGAGGCACGCGGAAAATGATTTAAAGCATTTACAC
This sequence comes from Phallusia mammillata, assembly GCF_965637545.1. NCBI lineage: Eukaryota > Metazoa > Chordata > Ascidiacea > Phlebobranchia > Ascidiidae > Phallusia > Phallusia mammillata. Next base: position 23,186,119 of record NC_137252.1, on the reverse strand, counting down.
TGAAAAATATACGGTCCGGTAACGAACTCCTACCGGACCGGCACCGGGCCGAGGCCCGGCGGTTGCCGACCACTGCACTAAACTAGAAATGATTGTATTGGGCAAAGATCAAAACGTACTACATTTCTTTGACGGGCTTGGTCATTAATTTATTTAAAAAGCATTGTGGAATAATTTTCATTTATTTTTTATTTAGATATACGTATTTAAGTCGATTGTAAGCCGTACTGTTTTATCCTTTTTCTTCCTGTTGCTACATAGTACAACTATTAGTCAACAATTGTTAGTAATGGCACAAGCAGAGCGTATGCCGACATGTAAAGGATTTAACAAACGAATTATGCATACGTTTTCAAAAAAATATTCAGTTACATTTCAACCAAAAATGTTTGGATGGGTATTTTATCCATTCTGCAAGTAAAAGTATCGTGAAATATTTTAATTTTTGTAGGCTAAAAAGGAAGCGGAAGAACTGCTAAAAGAAGTTATTGGAAAGTGATAATCTTGTTTCAATCCAAGTTACCGAGCAAAACTTTTTACAACTGGTTTGTGGAAATCGTTTTGGTGGAAGAAGAGCGTTACAATATGGGCAAAACTTGTATTGTCCGTTTGTTTTGAAAATTATAACCAACAAATAAATTGTGCAAGACTGTTCAGCTCTTGTTGCCCTTTGTAAACGAAGAAAGAAAACTGAACAATAATTATGTCTCAAGCCCACTGCCCTACTCAGCAGCAACAGAAAGAAGTGTTATGAAACGCTAGTAGCTAACATCACAGCATGTTGCTTACAATCAATGGCGGCTTACATTATGTTTTTAACACAATAACAAGCGGTTTACTATCGGGTAAATAGGGCACCCGTGTCAGGGAAAAGAAGAGGGTATTAACTTAAAAAGACAACCTGTCAGATAGTTTAGGTGGTGAAAAACCAAACACACACACATACAAATTTTATTACATATTTTTTTACGAAGAAAATGCCGAAATCGTTGAGAAATATGTTTTTATTTTTAGATTGTTTATTACGATTTTTGTGTCAGAGAGTTTTGATTAGGGGGTTTACCGTATATTTGAGCGTGGTGTGGAAATTTGAAAACAGTGAAAGTGTCATGTTTTGTGTATTTTAATGGCGTTTGCTTGTGGTTGTACTTTGGACAAAACAAAGAGAAAAAAATGAGTTTTAGATGATAAAGCCCAATCTGGTTTCCTATAAAAAGCTTTTTATTCATGTGTTTTTTTTATAAGTTTTTAAACCGGTTTTAAAACAACAATTGAATTCTTGAGCACCTCATTTTCTAAAGACACAGGTCACACAACATGAAGCCACCATTAAAGGTAAAAATATGTTTGTTAATAAGACATGTTGATATTAAACCAGATTATGCAATTACTCATTGTTTATTCCTAACAAATGTCAAATAATGGGTTACAAGGCATTAACAAACCCCATGCAATTCACAAGATTACTATATATATATCATAAAATTCATTTGCTCATGTTTGTTTTTCACTTATTGTTTCCATTTTAGAGCCACAGTTGCTCTACTAATTAAAGTACAGTGCAATAATGTTTTTTGTCCGGTTTATTACCCTACCAAACATGGACATTTGTATTCAGGCATTATTAGAAGGCTTTGGTTTGGTTGTGGGAGGACTTGGTACCTTCTGTTGCTATGAGATCTACACTGAAAATCAAAAGTTTTATGCCAACTGTTTCATGCCACTGATACACAAAGTTCTTGATGCCGAAACAGCACACAAAGCAGCAGTAAAGGCCCTGGCCTGGAATTTATTGCCTGGTAGAAAACATCATGACGACCCTTCACTTGTAAGTATTTTAACTTATTTTACCTGTGCACAGAGCAATAGAGGCCACCTTTCATGGACTAAAATACACATAAAAGCAGATTATCCTAAAATTTTACTGATGGCAGCATTTACTGAGCTAAAGGATTATGAACCTATGCTGTATATCTTTAAGTGCAATTCAACCATGACTTTTCATTTGAAGGTCAAATGTGCCCAGCCATGTGCATTTTATATTTCCTTTGGTTCGCTTTATATTTACTTGCATTGTTTATGCCAAGTAAAAAGTAATTTGTAGTTAGCAAGACTACATGGGGCCCGAAAATAAATATTAAATTTTGGTGCAAAAGGTGCAAAATTGTTTTGTATTTTCTGTACTTTCCTTAATCCTAACAAGGCAATAACTCAGCAGAGATATATATGTGGTTTGTGTTAAAGTTTAAAATGTGTATTTAGAGACAGGTCATTTGGAACAAGGAATTTCAGAATCCAGTGGGAATTGCAGCTGGTTTTGATAAGGATGCTGAAGCCATGGCCGGATTGTCTAACATGGGATTTGGATTTATTGAAGTAGGCAGTGTTACACCTTTACCACAAATTGGAAATCCTAAACCAAGAGTATTTAGATTATATGAAGACAAAGCTGTTATTAATAGGTCAGCAGGTTACTTACTTTTCTCTTGTTTATACTTTTTTGTATCAAAAGTATTATTTAATTGGGGTTGTGTTAAGAATAACTTAAATTAAATAGCATTCGAATATATTTGTCATTTTATGCATCATACATAGATTTTTATTTCCCTTTTGGATAACATAAGAAAAAGTACACACAATTCTTGTGTGGGCAAACGTTAGTGACCAAACAAGCCCCCAACAGGGATCCCAATCTTTCCAATTATTTTACACTGTCTTGACTCTTCAACAAATGTGTTACATGATTTGACAGATATGGATTTAACAGTTGTGGACAAGAAGCTGCAAAACATAGGCTGAACAAATTTGATCAACACCAATGCAGAGGTTTTAAAAGAAAATATTGTACATTTGTAGTTTACTGCCTGCAAAAGCTAATAGCTAACATAAAACAAGCATTTAGCAGATCTAAACATCAAATTTTAATTTATTTGGCCAGTTTGATATTTCACACAAGTTTAGAATACAAAACTGTCATATTGTTTGTTAAAAAGCAACAAAGATATCATTTAAGTCCACCTTTTTTGTCTCATAGGAAACATAGTCTTAGGAGTCAACCTTGGGAAAAACAAAACTTCAACTGATGATGTAGCTGATTACATAACAGGAGTGAGGCAACTTGGGAAATATGCTGATTATATTGTCATCAATGTTTCAAGTCCAAACACAGCTGGACTCAGAAACCTTCAACAGAAGAAAAGACTAGAGACATTATGTAAAGCAGTAAGTTGTATAAAAGTTTAGCAAGATTTTTCTGTATCTTTGTAAAGTCTAAAAGTTCAACATATCATTGTTACTAATATTTTGAATTAATGACTTTAGTAATTAAGACAGCATTCAGTTTCAAATAAGTTATTTCAAACATCATTTGGAACAAACAAAATATCAAAATAAAATCATTGTTGAACTAAAAATCCTCTTATGCTTTCTTGTGTTTATCATATATTAACTTTTTAGATTCTGCAAGAAAGAGACAAGTTAGTAAACAAACCCCCTGTTTTGGTAAAAATCGCCCCAGACCTTTCTGATGATGACAAGCAAGACATAGCAAAAGTTGTCTTAGAGGTGACCTGCAGTCTGTTAATTGCATTTACCTGTCAGTGTGTGCCTGATAGCAGTGATACGATTCTAACCAACTGCATTAACCTTCTGGTGATTTATTGTACAATTTGAACTCCATGTTAACCAAAGCAATTTTGTTTGTTTTAGTGCAACGTTGAAGGACTGATTGTCAGCAACACAACTGTTAGACGACCAGAATCCCTGAGAAGTGTCCACAAAAAAGAGGTTGGGGGTCTTTCTGGTTTACCTGTTCGAGATGTTTCAACCAAACTTATCAGTGAAATGTACCAGCTTACAGAGGGTAAATTATGTTAAAATAGTTTGATGTAATGGCCTGTTTTTACTTTATCGGGTAGTTGTGATTGGTCATATTTAAACCTTGCCTGCCCATAAAAAGGGTTGTGTGAATTACTCTAAAACAAACAAAAAAACGTTCAAGGACCAGAATTATTATTTGTAGGTTTTTAAGGGCTTCAAGATTAATGCATGCTTGTTAAAGATTTAAGGGAATTGTTTGTTTTTTTTAATGGTTTTTGCTATCTCAATAATTCGCTGTATTAAAAATTTCAGGTAAAGTTCCCATTATTGGGGTTGGTGGAATTTCAAACGGTACAGAAGCGTATGAAAAAATCAAGGCAGGAGCTTCACTGGTGCAAATTTATACAGCTTTAGTATATGGGGGACCACCTGTACTGACCAATATGAAAAAAGATTTGGTTGAACATTTGCACAAGGATGGATACGAAAATATTTCACAAGCAATTGGTGCTGTGCACCAATAATTCGTAACTTTTTTCCCCAAAAATCATGTTTGTATTTTTTATGTTTATGCTGAGTAAGTTATATGGAATGCGCAATGTCAATTTTGACTATTGTTAGTTTCTGTTTTCTGTTTGGTAGGCGAAAGAGCATCTTTGAATTGGTTCCACTTAACTGGCATCACTATGCTTGACCAATGTCACATAACTCTCTTGAGCTCAATACTCCTGAGCTTCTACTATTCTGTAAACACGTCATAAAGCGGCCACTCTTCGCTTTTTAATGACCTTGTTGCTGCAGCGCATTTAACCCAATCTACCGAATTTACCTAATGGTATCGTTTAGAGGAGAAGTTCGATAAGTTGGACTGGTACAGTACCAATACCAGTGGTACTATGACTGGGGTAAATATGTATAATATTAGAACATTACGTTCTGTAATAGTTTTAATACTTGCGTTTCCTCCTGTTTTTCTTAACCTTACGTATTACCAGTATTATTTACCACAATAAATGTGACCTCAAAATGACATTGTAACGTCGTTGCTAAGAATATTGCCATTCGTTAGGTTTAACAACATGCAAATATAAACTCACAAAGTCGAAAGTTATTATTGTTTTTGATGCGAGTTTGCGCATTTCGAAACTTTAATCCAAGTGCAGGCTCCACTATGCATGTTTTAGTGTTATTATCAGTTATGTTTTGACTGTGCATTGTAGGTCACTTGACACTTGACAATTTTTAATACCTTATTAAGCTTATTGGATACATGCTGTCGCGCTTGAACAATAACATGCTCCTTTTATAAATTGTAAACCAAAATAACCTTAAAATTCGTCGCGTTTGTGCACCCTTGGGTGAAACACGTTTAAAAAGAAATCGTTGATATCAAAATTTACTCGTTATGCTTAGTGCTGTATGCGTTTGCAAGGTTTGGATTTTAACAGCGTAGTTTTAGCAAGTCAGAAAAACTCGAGTAATACCACAAGACATGTAAAAGTTTATACTATACGCTTTCTACTAAAAAGCACAATTATTAAGAAATCTAGGGCAACCAAACATTCAGTTTTTATCTGTTTATTTAAATATTTTAGCTAGAAAAGTTTTTTTTCAAATTCGTTTCCCGGTTTTTGCAGCCGTTTACTGATATGTACCATTTTCATGCACGGTTTCAAAATTAATACAATAAAATACAAAATTTCAATAATTTAGGTACAGGGGGTTCCCCTACGCATCCTGGATAAGAATGTATGGTCGAAAATTAAACAGCGACATTTGATTCCCCGCCCTTAAATTGTCATTTCGCTGTTGAAAAGACCTCATTGGGTCAAATTTCAAATCAATCGTCAAAAGAAAACAATGGAATGACATCGCTTTAAAAACAACCCGAAATCACACGTATTCGACATCAATCTAGTACTCAGCAATGCGGAGCTTACACGAGTGGTTGTTAGCGCAGCGGAGACGACCTTGTTTTCAGGCCACCTTGTAGTAATCAAGCAACAGGAAATTGGTCTACCCGTTGCATAAACTTCTTTGCTAATGGAAAGCTTGTTATTTGACGTTTAGGAAGATAGTATCATAATCAGTCTAGTGACAAATAGTTGCATATAAGTCTATTGACATGAAACTTAAAATGTTTTCATTGTTGAAATGTGTCTTTTAGAGACACAACTATTCAAATTGTTAGGATTGCTGAAAGTAGAAGGATGTATCCATGCAACAGGTGTGGAAAATACTTCGGGAGTCATTCCGGCGTGACGATGCATATGCGACGCCGTCATTTCGACAGAAGTGTTTGTGACAAGTGTGGAAACGAGATATTTGCAAGAAAAATGAAAGTACTTTAACATTTTTGAACTGAAATCATATACTAAGTGGGACCATACCCAGGTGGAATGGAACCTAACATTTTACCAAGCACGTAACAGATTGATAGCATTGTAACATATAGTAAAAGCGGCTATATAAAGCTTCCGATTTTTTGGAATAATTATGTTTATTGGACTGCAAGCTTGTAAGTACGAACTTTAGGCTTGATTGTTTAAAGAAGTTTACTTAAATCAGATAAGATTAAAGATACAATACCATTTTTTACATGCATTTTTTACAGGAACATATCAGCACAGAGCATTCACCGGTAGAACACTTGCCTGATCTTTTCAAACCTCCCGCACCAAAAGCTTCGAAAATGCTTCGTCCAATTGAAAATGTCGAGGAAGACAGCTTCTGGGAAGTTTCTAAACCACGATTGTCTCGCTTTGTTGCATCAGGTGCCGCTACCAAGTGCCGATTGTGCGGTAAAACACTAGGGGGCGTGCACGGAAGGGAGCAACACGAGCGAGAACAGCACCGATTCACTACACAAACCAAGGGTAAAGCCGAATTCATTTTTTTTGATTGTTTTATTAATCAGTTAAACATGGAGAAAACAGCTTTCATCGTCCCCATGCTGCGAATGCGTGGATAACCTGCAAAATCATTCTCACTTTCGTTTCCGTGTTTTTCGTTTTTGCAGGATCTCTTGCCTTGCGTCTACACGATTGGAACATACTAGAACACCTCGGACCTGGTTACGTCGACGATTACGTACGTCACGAGTTGATTCCGCCACTCTCGTGTAGTTTGGAATGCAACAATGAAGTAAACATCCTAGTGGACTTTCTTCTCGAGCAATTGCCTTTTCAAGTTTCTCATGTTATACGGGTAAGAATGGTCATCGCTAAAAAATGCTGGTCATTGAAATTTACTTTAGATGGCGAAAGCATAAGTTTACAAAAAATGCCACCTCACAGGGTTTAAAAACAATTTTAGGCTACCTATTGTTCAAAAAAATGTCAAAGGCATTTAAAAAAAACTGATTTTTTCCCAGTTTAAAAAAAGTGTTACTTTAATGGGATATTTGTGACAGGGCGGATCCTACGGCAAAGACACGTGTCTTCAAGGTCACTCTGATCTTGACATGGTTATGTTCATTCCAAATTTCCTGTCGCTAGGGGCGCACAAGTACCTCGACTCGCAACTTCGTACCTGCCTAAATGAAGTCAAACTACATATTCAGTCGTCGCCCCTAGCAACTCGCATTCTTATCAGTAAACTCACAAAGCACTCGCTGAGGTTTCAGTATAAGTGCTACAAGGACGATCATATTCATCACGTCGATTTGATGCCGAGTCACGATTGGCTTGGTTCTGCACCGAGTATGGGTAAGTAGTGTTTTTGGAAAAAGAAAGATTTATACGTCAAACATGCGCGTTTGCAATGCTACCTTATCTGTACTTTATCACGCTGACTGAATACATGTTTGTTGAAATTATTTCCAATACGGAAACAAAATTGTAGTAACTTGTGTTCACTATGTAGAGAAAGAAACTTCAGCGGTATTCGCCCACCTAGAAAGGGCTAAACTAAATTGAAGTCACCGACTTAGTTGGTTAAAAATAACGATTAAACGAGTTATGAATAGAACAGGCAGCTTGAAGGCGGATTCATTGCAAATAGAAGGCTTTTCGTCGTTTCTCGTCCACAACGAATAAACATGTAACAAACAAACTATTCGTTTTAAGGCGACAAAAAAGAAGTGTACGAAATGATTGCTAACAGCAAAAATCCTTTGGAAATACAACTGCTTAATTCCAGCTTGCTTCAGTTGCAAATCGACTTTGTGAGGAGACGGTCCACCAAGTTACGTCAGCTGATTCGACTCGTCAAACACTGGAGGATGACGTCTTTTGGTGATGCAACGTCACTCAACAAGTAGCCTACCCCATTTTTTATAATGGGGGAAATACGTCACTTGTTAGCTTCACCAAATTTGTCACTGCATCCCTTGGCATAATATGTAGCTTAACTGGTAGGAGAGTGACCATAATATTACGGTGTTTACTTCGAATCCGACCGTCAGTGCAAAATAATGTTGAAAGAGAAGACGAAATAATGTAGTCTACTCTTCCAGTGAAATAACCCACAACATCTCAATATAGAAAAATGGACCAACAACACCTCAATGTGGAAATATGTCATTGTTTTAAACTGAATTCTAAAGTGACTCAGTCGGTCGATCATAAGGATTTCATTACAGTAGCTTGCAATGCCGCTAAACCTATTTTTGTAGGAAAAGAGAAAATCCAAACCACGTGGCTTACAAGACACAATCGTGCGACTTTCGTAGGCGCGATTTAGTTTTATTGCTAAACGCCTCTTTTTCAGGCACCGACGTTTACCAAACTCTTATACCTTAGAGCTGATTGTCATTCACACATGGGAGAAAGCGGGAAAGCCAATTTATTTTAAAGTAAGTCGCACTTCACGTTCCAAAGCGTAAAAATCCGATCGTTAAAGCAAAATCGCCTTTTGGAAAAGTAAATGCATGAGAAGGTATCTCAAAATTTTTGTACGGTTTATACATGCTTTACGACATTTCTTGCAAATCTGAAACTGCTAACTCTTATAAACAGCTTCGACATGGCCTCGCTGCCGTTCTACAAACGTTGGTGGATTATGAGAATCTTTGTGTTGCATGGACAGAAAATTACACACGCAAAAATCACCTGCTGCAACGGGTTCTACAAAGTCCACGGTAAAGCTGTGCTTGATTTGTTTTGATTCACAAGTTGATATTCTTGTTCGACCAAAAACGTAACATTAAAAAAGTTGCTGAATTCGGGTGAGCATACAAAAATCTAAGCCATTTTCAAAATGCTGTTACTAACAACTAAAGCAAGTCATATTCTGCTTTTTATTTTTTTTGCACTAAAAATATAAAATGAGAAATAAATGTAATGCAGACCAGTTGTGGTGGATCCAGCTAATCCCAACAACAATGTGTGTGAAAGTAGCAACACATGGGATGAGATAGCCTACGTCGCTCAAGTCAGTCTACAAAAGCCGCTGTTCAAGGGAATAAAACTTGGTCAATGGAAATGACATTTTTTATGCAATTTATGTTGATGGGTGTTTTTGTTGTCAAAGGTTACAAAAAGACATATTTGCATTGTTATATTTTGAACTAATTGACTAAAGAAATAAAAACACATTCCAATGATAACACAAATAGTTTTTAACTCATTCAGTGGTGGCATATCAAAAATAAAAATAAATGAAAGAACACATGTAATACAGATGTCCTATAAAAGTTGAGGACCAAATACGTTTAGATCCCAACATACAGACAAGTGTGGTTGGTTTGTCATGCATAAGATTTAATTTAAAAGAACAAAACCAGCCATTGGTAATAAAAAACAGAGCATTTTGAAAGAAAAGTGTTTTCAGGTAAAACTCTTGGTGAAAACAAGGACAAAAAAAGAAAATTTTTAATCAAACAGGAAAAACGCTACATAGATTGTTCATCACTTTTTTCAACCCGCCAGTCCAAGAGTTCAAGGGCAAGGTTATTCATATGACATAAAACAGTGTGAACATGCTCCGGTGATAAAATCTAAAAATATATTTGTAATAAAATCAGTGTGTTGATTAGAAACATTACAGTAGTGAATATACCCAAAAATGTATGATTAGCATTTTATCACATAAATTTTTTACCATAGAACAATACATATTTTTAGGAAATCACCTTAATTTTTCCATCTGCATGAATGTTGGCAATTGTAAAGCACACTTGTTGCAATGGAAGGGCCTGAAATTAATCACATATAAATAAAAACCTTTGTTGCCACTACTAAAAAGTTGTATTGAAAGAAAGCGTTTCATCCAATCTCTAAAAATAACATGCTATGAAGGCCTAAAATGAACAACCATCGAAGCAAAGGGGTGCGGTAATACAATTCAAAATAGTTGTGTTTTGAGGTATGAATTTCATGTCAAAAAAGTGATTAAAAAGCCTACTTGAAACTTAATGCAAAAGTGTCGAAGAAGATGTTCTTGTAAACCATTGATTAGGCTTTGAACTTCTTCTACTAAAACAATGTCATCTGAACCTTTGTGGCATCTGTAAAAAAGATTAAATTAAACAGAAGACACTCATCATCATTCTCTACAGATATCGAATTCTACACATTTTCCATACTTGTCATATTCTGCATAAAATCTTTAACTCAACACTCATATGAATTTCTAACTGCTTAAAGCAAAACAATTCAAGTTTAAACACAACTTACGCATTCCAGAGTGTTTCAATTGAACTTGGTTCAAATTTGGATTCAATGCAATCCAAACCTGTGTGTTGAATAGGAATTTTCCATGTTATACTGATTGGTTTGCATGCCTCTTCACTATCAGTCATGCAAGACCACATACCCAACATCCATGCAAGTGACAGAGAGTTAAATGTAACCTTGGTTATTATGCAGTCAAATTCAGTCTGCAAGAAACAAAATTAAACCAAGGAAATGTAGTAAGTGGAATTTAACAAAACCCTTTTTTTTCAAAAAAATCATACAATATCTTACAAGTTGGATGCATCCAAATACTAACTTGTAAATAATAGACATATTACCAGATTTCATTGTGTGTTTTGTACCTTTAACCAATTAAACATAACATTTTTTGTTGATTGGTTTCCTTTGTAGAGAATCAGAGGCAGCACTGTAAATTTTTCCTTCAGGTCAGTACAACTGTTGTTGCTAGCATCCCCAATTAGATCTCCACTTGCCAGGGAGCAAAGCAACATTTCGGCAACATTATTTCTGTCCTTAGTGTTTACTGTGATTTTGATGGCAGGTTGATCATCTATAATATATATGAAGCCACCATGAATCCAAATTTGCCTGTGCTGTTACCAATTAGGGTGTCTCGCAAATCTCTAATGTCTGAAAGTCAAAGTTTTCAATCACTAACCTTCAGTAATTGCAATACCCTGGGCAATTGAAAAAATTGCTTTAGTTCCAATTTCCTCACTGGTAGCAATTCCCCCAACCCTGGAGGTTTCAACAGCAAGCACAGATGATAGCAGTCGTGACAGTTGTTGCAACGATTTTGGGTTGCTGTTAAATTTGTGCAGTGGTGAACAGCAAAACACATGCCATGTTTTATTGACAATATCTGTTAAATTAAACATACACCCATAAACTTTTTGCTTTTAAAAAAACAAACAATGTCCATATCCACTGAATATTTGGGTAGGCCAACTTTTTTTGACTCATACTTCATGCCTTAAGGCAGGGGCGGGCAACTTCTCCAGTCGGCGGGCCTGATATGGGAAAATAAGTACTTGGCGGGCCAGATTCCTGAATCGATACATTAATCGCGTATTTATCCAGTGATTTAAAACGGATTTTTGACCACCTAAACCAAATACATTCAAGAACATCACAAATACAATACAGTCCACTCCAAACAATCTAACTGATATAACATAAAATTATTCACCACAGCAAATTTAATGCATACACCACAGACTTAGATACTGCTGAAACACTAACTAGGCTACACATGTGGAAACAAAGGAAACCGTGAAAGCAGGTCACATTCATGGTTGGCAGTTATGTTGTAACAATGGACATAGGGTGCAATGGTAACAATGACGGGCAAGTTTTTTTTTCTATTGGGGAGCGTTACTGTCGGTTACAACTATAATTTGATGCAGTAAGCAAGTAGTGGGGGATTGCGGCAGACTGTGGCTGCGGGCTACATTATCATGTAAGCCTGAAACTGTCTGCGGGCCGCTCAAAATCCCGTCGTATGTTGCCCGCCCCTGCCTTAAGGCTACGTTATATATATCACACTGTGTTGGTGCATAACAGCAGATATGAGAAAAAACCCAGCATGAATAGTAAAATCAATAAACCAAACGGCAACCATTTAATGTTGTATCCACTTTTTCAGGCTGTTGTTTTATTTGGCTTTTTCTTCTTGCAACCCTTTGTGCTGTCATTACATGTCTACGTCGAACAGTTGTGAAAGGCGTCATCTTTGACATCATAACAGATCTTTTTGCAGATCCTATAACAACACTTATTAGTCAACAGTCTTTCTGTTTATCCATTTTTAACTATTTTTGACTTTGTAGCCATATTTCTAGGGTTTTTAATCAAATCAAATCCAAGATTTAGGAGAACGATTTTGCCAGGGAGACCTTGGATAGTTTCAAGTTTCAACAACAAAGAAAACCTTAACCAGCAGAGTTCAAGCAAACATTTCCAATGCCGAAACACTGAATGGAAATTCATAAAAATCATACATAAACTCTTAGAAGAAAAACTAAATTTATGAAGAAATATTGTAAACAAGTTTAAATTGTTTACGCAATATAATTTATAATACCATCACTTTTCTTTTGGGTGTTTGTACTTTGTGTATATATACTATGTAGAACTAGATAATAGGTTTCACATTTCATTTTGGGTCTGGTAAACAATCGTACGCACATATGTAAATGGCGTCACAAAATCATGAATTTACGTCGCAACACAGTTGAGGTCATATGATAACGTCATGCGAAAATGTACGTAATATACCATAAAACAAGTTACCAAAAACTGATTTCCTGCTGGCTGATTGATGCTGGGGGTCACTAGCCTTGTTTTTTCCGCTCATAGTTTGTAAAGTTTGGTTGAAATCTGACAAATGAAACGATTTTAAGCACAAATTTCAAACTGCACAGCAAATTAACCCAATTTATTCCACAAAATGAAATTGCAGTTCCGATTTATTCTTCGCGGGTCTGTAAACACCAACGGTACTTTAACCAAAACTATATCAGCACACAATAAAAATAATTATTTTACAGATGTATGCAGATATAGTACAAGCATAGAATATTAAAAGGCGTTTAGTAAAAGCTCTTTTTCTACGTTTTGGCTTCTAGAGTTTTCATTACTTTGACTTCTAGATGGAAAAGTATATTACGAGCCACATACGTCCAGCTATTCGACCCTTGTAGGCATGGGCGCCGGCAGAAAATTTTGCAAGAGGGGGCAAATTTTGGCTGATAGTTTACCGCATCAAGAATTTGTTACATATGAAGCCATAAATCGTGTACTTCACAATTGAGTTGACTAAAAGTTAAAGCATTGAACGATGTCACAAATCCCCGCGCTGCCAATTTAATTAGGTTTGCTGCTAAATATGTTAAATTGAGGTACACTAAAATTCCAAGGGGGGGGGCAAGTGCCCCCTCTTGCCCCTACGTGGCGGCGCCCATGCTTGTAGGTACAATGTGTGTAATCCATGAAAAAAGGGAGCGAAAGTCTGATGCTGACAAATGCGAAAAGGTTTTGCACCTCTTATCCAATAGTTCATAAAATAACAAAAAAACTCTTATCCACCTTATCCAATAGCACAATGAAGTAGTTAAGTTATTTTAAAAACTGTTTTGGTAAAAAGAGAAAAATCACTAACTGTTCCTGATCGTACCCTTTTTCGGTCAACAAATCATGGCAATCCGGCTAAGAGGTAGCACAACCTTTTCCGAAAGAGAAAAATGAACGTAATTATGGGAGAAACGAATGTTTTCACTTCTTTCTTTCACAAAAACTGTTGTTCCTAGGCATAAACGGGCGTTTCCAATTTGACCTCAGGTACGCATTCCGTTTTTAAAATCTTACTTTTGTGTTACAACCTTCATTTAACGGCTATTGTGATCTTCTTTGATATTCCAAATTGTATACGGCAACACAACGTGATTTAAAAAAACTTCATTCGCCAACAAACACAACAACGACAGACAATTACAAGAAACATGACAATTAATTAAACAGAACATGTTTTCCATATGGCTGACTAGCGGGTAAATATAAGAATCGTGGACTTGACATCATTTTTGGATCTTGCCGAACCATCTGGCGTTGTGTCTGTCGGGTTGTCGTTTGCCCCACCACGCCAACCTAGACAAACGTACAAGTTTCAAAAGGATTATTTGTGGTTTGTAATCGTACTGTTTTGCGGCTTGTTTCGACCGCCCTGTACAAAATAGCAAACAAAAACTACTCACATTTACAGGTTGGATAGCAAGGTAGCCTAGTAGAGCTACTAATGAACTCACAGTACATAAGTTTGCTAAACCCCGGTAAGTGGCGCACGCAAGTATTTTTAATGCAGTTTGTGTAAAAAAAATCCGGAGGTTAGGGCGTGTAGGGTTTGTCTGAGGTTTAGTAATAATAATATTAACAACCTGAAACCTAGTTCTTTGTGTTAAATAAAGTCCCTATCCCTGTCTTACGGTTAATTTAAATAACTGCGCTCTTTACGCCATCCATCGGTATTTAACAAAGGTTTTGTACTGTAAGTACTTGTGTAGTAGCTTTACTGAATAGCGAAGGTGAGCTTTCATTTTTCTCGCTCACAAACAAAATTTGACTAGAAAGCTTACCTGAAAAATCGCCACATGTGTCAGATAATGGACCTGGAGGTGTCTTGATTCCTCCGATGCATACCGACTGCTGACGACAAGCAGATGATCTTCACAACAAAACACATATATATTTGCATCATAAAATAAAAGAAGACTCAAAACATGCTTGACATTGAATTACATAAAAGGAGTTTATCGACTTAACCTAAGATGTCAGATTACTTTTACTATTTTAACGCGAAATATTATTGTTAAGCAAGCATATCCAAATAAGGATTTTTTTAAGCCACATGGACCAAAGGTCAACCGTTCGATTTCTGCAAAACAACGAATAGACAGGGCAAATACAGCATTATAAGCACTGACGTTGCAATCAACCCATTTTGGCCACTTTAAATTGGTATAAGATAAAAAAAAAATGAAGCTAGAAACTTTCTACATTAATGTAACATTCTCTATAACTCAAAACTTCTGCTCTATTAGCTCACTTTGTGGCGTGCAAATAAACGGAGGACATGACAAGCCGTTCTGTACACATGTCTTACATGGTTTTATATCATTTTAACTACATGGCCGTTAAGCATCTGTAATAAGAAGTGCTGGCCGTGCTCTTGGTTTCGATCAAAATGTGAGACTTACTTTACACCAGGGCAAAGAGCGTTGGGCATGCCCATCGGGTCAACAGGTCGGAAGTGAATGTAACCAGGAGTTACTCTTGCCTTCTGGTTAGGCGGAATACGGGCCATGACGTCATCGTTATTTCCCGTGATGTAGGAGACACTAGCGCTGATACTTTCAGGTCTTGAACAGTCTACATCTACAAGACAAGATGTTTTTGTGATTTAAAGTTTTTAATAATCCTTCTGTTTCTCCTGGACGCGACAATAGAGTGGTATATTTTCTACTATTTTATCACACGGGTGAAGGTAACAAAAACATGAACAGCGATCGAACCAGCAACTGTGCCCATTCCTGCCAATCCACCCAAAAGTAATCGTATGGAAGAGGCGACCTCCGTTTCTCTGACTTGCACTCCACTTCCCCTGAAAAAAATCAGCAAGTGAAATTGTAATGAGAATTAAGTATGCGTGATGGCGTTTCGGTTTTGAAACCAATGCAACAATGCTTTAGTGAGGCCTCAAAAACCTACTTGGAAAGAAGCATGTAGCCCATGAGGACATTTTGAGGGCTTCCGTCGATGTTTACGCTGTTAACTAAGTTATCAGTTGACGAACTCCACGAGCCTCGAACCAAGTTGTTAAATGGTTGTGATCCCCAGTTCTAAACAAATGATGACATGTTTATATATTTAATCGTATTCCGGGGAACAATGTAGCACGAAAAAACAAACAAACAGTCCGATTTTTGAACTTAAAACCTTGCAAAAATAATAAAACCCACCGTTACATCGTGACAGGCAAAATACACTTCACAAATTGATGGATCAGCCACACCATAAACATTGTAAGATTCATAGCGGCATGTTATGTTGTTGTACACAAACTGAGAGCTGTAGGACGCTGTTAAACCACCACTGTCCGCCCCAGTTCCAGATTGTACCTGGAAAACATAAGGTAAAAAAAAATAGCACAAGGTTTGTGTAGGTGTGTTGCAAATTGTGGATTTTAATTTTTTTCTATATGTTGTGGTCCGCACTTTTTTGAACGAAATGTGAAGAAAACTTGCTTCAACCTTCCTACGTGTTAGATTAAAAACCATTTAATGCGACAAAGCGACAAATCGTAAGTGGGATTCAACAAAAAAAAAACTTTTGTCTAAGTGCAGAATTTTAAAATTTTCCAAAGTTTATCTACTCCTTTGTGTGTATCTTTTTTAACAAAACCTTATTTCTACTTTAACGTCAGTGTAGTCGCCAATCTAAAGCTCTTTCAAGACGCTTGTGCGGCTTCACACATTGAACAAAATATCGTGTTGATCAAAGCTGATTCAAATCAGTAAGTGTATGTATGCTTTACTTGAAGTATGAACATTTAAATATCGTATTTAGGAGCCGATTTTTGCCGTTGCGGCTTTGGTACTCATATATTTGTGACTGCGTTGTGTTTATAAGGTTGACTGTTCTAATCCCGTCTCGACCACTTGCACATTCCTGAGCAACAAACTTAAGCGCCATTGCATCAACCAAGTGGAATCTGATGAGTTGAAATGAACAGTTCCATAAAGGCAAAATTGACCTCATTGATTGCAATGAGACACAAAACAAACATCAAATCCTACCCATGCCAAAACTCCATTACAATTCTTAAATTACGATTTTCATGAGCAACAAGAAAGAAATATTATTATCAAAATTAAGTATTTTTTAAAATAGACTATGACAAATACAAACCTTAATACCAAAGGTATCCACAGAGCCCCCACTGTTTCCAATCCACATCAGCATAATAAATGGGTGATTAATTATACTACTAACCTGTGTCCCAGACCCAAGGTCACTGAAAAACATTCAAGATAGCATCTTAACGTACATAGTAACATGATGAACCCAGTTTAAAAATGGGCCTAAACCCCGAAAAGACCACATTCAAGGTATTGGGGTTCATTTAATAGTAAACTAAGTTTTATTGATAGCAAAGCAAGGTTTTACTTACTAATAAGTTTTGCCATATTGAACAGGTTTCCAATGTTCATTACCAATTTGATAGTGCACCTAATGACATAAAATAATATGTTTACTATCAAACTCTACATGCTCTTCCGATTCTATATATTGCTACACAATAGCACATTTTTTCCTACCCTATTTCCATCATCATACATGTCATTGCCACCATCACTGATTCTCATGTACGCAGAGTCATCAAAGCGATATGAATAAAAACCAGAAATACCAGCTGCAATATTGGCAGCAGTATCATTGACTATCTGCATAAGATTGGACATTCCTGGAGTCAGGTCACCTTCACAGCACAAAGAAAAGTAGATAGTCCAATTTTCATAGCAGCACAATTATTTCTATATGTAATAAAATCCTAAAACAGACTCTTGCACTTTGCAGTATAAAATAAAAGCAGGGAAAGAACTCTGGGTCATAACAAGGTCAGCAGTCTAGTACTTCAGTTTTTGTTAGATTGAGAAAAATGGTAATGTAATTTGGCCAGTGCTGTACTTTACTTTTGCAACAATTGTGGCTTAAATTTAAAAAAATTCCTAAAGGAAAAGCTAAAAATAAACAAGTTTAGGCAAAGTTTAAAATCCAACAATCAAATCAAAGATCAAGCTTTGCCTCACCTAACATATTTTTGGACATATAATTACAATGTTGTTTCAGCTTCTCACCTGATGCGTTGTTCATTTTTAGGGGAAAATGTTTGGAATACAAGATCTGCAATGTTCCACCATAAGAACTTAAAAATCCCGAACTGGTGTAGTATTTTAAAAATGCTTGACTGCTCCATTGTGATATACTAACATCATTGGGGACATGCCAAAGCATTACATCACTTGCCTTCAAACATCAAGTATAAAAACAATATGGTGATCTCAAAGATTTATCTTATATCCACGAAGATGCTTACATGCAGGTTTTTTTTTAAGGTTTGGTTTGGGTGACCACACGTGTTTCATTTAAATACCAAAAAATAGCCATATTTGCTTAAACGAATTATTTATTAGGCTACTGGCAAATTTTGGGAAACCGCTGAAGAAATTTGGGGGACCGTTTCGGTCCCTCAAAACACCTTAAAAAAACACTGCTTACATGATTTAAAAAAATCAAACCACAAGCATTTTAAGGGTTTTATAACCATCAGTATATACTTTAAACTAGTCGATGCACATTAAGTAGAATGTAATGTGAGTATTGGGGATGAATAATGTGATCTTGAAAGTTTAAATTGTATTTTACAACTACTTTTAGTAATAAACAAGATTCTAAAACACATTTATAAACACAAAATAATCTGAACATGTTGACTGCCAAATATTTATTTGAAAACAATCAATGGGGGCCACAAACACGTTTTTTTGTGTATTTGCATCCATTTTTTTCACGGGGTTAAAACCCAGGACGTTTTTTAATGTATGTATATGGGTCAGGTGTGCTGGATCATTTGGCCAAGTGAATTGTTTTGGCCAATTGCATATTTCTATCTAAGTACCAAATTGCACTCTTGTTTCCAAATACAAACTATATTTTTCAGTCATAATTTGTGGTATGAAAAGTGATTAGGTTTTAGATTTGGAAAAGTTCAATGAAGTGTAAAATTGTGGAAAGTATACAGAAAAAGGTTATCCTATAAACTTTAAGCAAGCAAGCTTTAAGATAAGTGCACTGACCACTAGGTAACTATATGCAGCACTTTTATAGTCATCACTTGTGGCACCTTCCAATGAACCAAATGTTGAAAATGACTCCCAGTTTCCCAAACCTGCAAATATTGCCCAGATTATCTTATTTGTAAAACAATTAACAATTGGGATGTTTAAACTGAGACTTATTTGTCGTTCATAAGCCTTTCTTACCTGTTAGCAAAATATTCACCTAAAGGTCATCATTGTTACATAGATGTATGCCTTAAATAGTGGCAAGATGTAAGTGTTCATTATTTTGCTTTTATTGTTTGTACCCTTTCTAAGGTCAGCAAGGGACATTTTTTGTTTACACCCACTAATAACTATAAATTAAGGCACTTCGTTTAGATGAGAATGTATGACAGTCCATTGGTGTCCTAATTGGTTCAGTTTGATGGATTAAATACAATTGACCTACTAGAGTACTTTGTGGTCTGTCCCTGATCATTTGACCACCGATCACCCATAGTACACTTTCCATAGATATTGTTCTCATGAACACTAGCTACAAGAGTCCAACCACCCCCATCTGATTCCATATCACAGAAAACCTAATACAATAAAAAAATGTCAAATGCCTCTTTTTCCTCAAATACATATTCACATTTTTGTTTCAAACAATTGCATGAGCCTACGAATTTCGACAGCGACACAAAATATGTTTATTTTACCTTATTTTTGAAGCATGTTTTCAATCTCATTTATAGTTACCTGTCCATACTGTTTTAATTCACTTAAAAATATGGCCATGGTATGTTGCAAAGCCATCAATTACAAAATTTGTTACTTTTCTACAATTTTTGTGACTATTACAAAGAATGCAATTCTGATTCATAGCTTACATTAATCTTTGGCAATGGTAATCCAGTTGGTTTTATTTTGTAAATTCCAGATTTTGTAATGCCAGCAGCACTAAGTTTCTTGCATGATGGATATACAGCTGATCCTGGTGACTTGTTAACTGAAAAAATAGCGTTCTGTAAACAAAGTACTTTCCAGACTGCTTCTAAAAACCGTACAATCTGTAAAATAATATGTAGTTGTTGCCTTTTCAAAAACAGACACTATTATTATCACATACAAATGTTGGGTAACACAATGCTTCTCAAGCTTGCTGGATATGTTTACCTTAAATAGAAACACGCCGACTCTTCATGAATATAAATGAAAGACTAAAACATAACACGAGTTGAAAAAACATGTTTATTATGTCATAAAGATCTGGTCGTCTCGTAAAAACCTTTGGGGACTCAATTGATTCTTTGGACTCAAGAGTTGATAGAGACTGTGGTAAATGTGATTGTTCCTGAATCCTGGTACATAGCTTAAAAGTTTTTCCCGCCGTTTTTTCAATCGGGGAATAAACCCAATACCCAAATCGACAAAAAATATTTACCATTAAGGGGGGTTGGCTTCAACGAAAATTGCGGTTAAACTTTTGTTTGAAGTAAAACTCAATTTTACTAGATACCACAAAGAATAATTAAAGTACTTATTTCTCCTGGTGGTCCACGAAGTCCATCTGATCCTGGTGGTCCAGGTAGCCCCTAAAGAAATGTTTATCCGTAAACTTTACAAAAGTGGTTTCCAAACTTTACCAGTTGAATATATGGTCAATATAAATTAAACAAACCACATCTCATCGGTTACATATATTTGAGTTTGCTAGGTTTTGGGGTTCGCAAATCATGAAAAAAATATAACTGCAAAATAAATGTGATAAAAATCCTTTCTTGATCTTTAAAACAAACTTTAATCAGTATAGAGCTCACTGTGAATCCAATGTCTCCAGGTGGCCCCATATCACCTTTCAGTCCTTTGATGCTTTGAAGAAACTTGCCACCCTGCAAAACAACATTAACCCGATAACAACTTGTTTGTTGCAAAGTCAGTAGATTGTGTTTGCAATGAAACAGGATAAGTCATCCAAAACAACTTGTTTGCCATGTCGTCTGCCATTAGCCAGTGTGTTTCCTGTTGCCGCGCCGGAGATAGGAGAACGGTTACCTTCGTAAGTTTGTAGCACACTGTTATGAGTCATAGGTAAACCTTTTTGTTATGTTGAAACGCTTTCATAAGAAGCTGAAAAATGGTATCACCTTTTCATGTTTCGAATTTCTTCGCCAATAAAAATATTTTTTTTCATTATCTTTGAAAGCTAAATGTCTGCAGTCCTGACTAGCAGATTAATTAATTAAGCGAGAGGTCAGTAATTAATTAATCTGGTTTGTCTAGTACAGGGGACACTAATTTTTTAACCGCGGGCCGGATAAGTTTCATAATTTATCGCGCAGGCCGCATAATTTACATGCCCTATAGCGCCGTCTTTGCAAACTTTGCCCGCGAGTTGATTTTTATAGGGACGCCAAGATATGGTCTTTCTACAATCCCATTTCAAATGTGGTGATGCGAGATGTGACTGTGAAATTGTATAGTTAGTCTCTTTTTACGAGCAAAATGTGGTGATGCTTGTATATTACGTCACAAGTAACAAAAGAAGGCAATTGTTTTAGCACAATTAACACCAGTAGTCTTGTCTATGACGTAACAAACTGGCTGCGGATCAATCCTGGGCGTTGTAATCCAATGAAACTGGGTGATATCAATTCTACATATCGAGATAGGAAAACTTTGTAGAGTAGATTAATTTTTAAATGTTACCGGATCCGGCCCGCGGGTCTTGGTTTAGTGACCCCTGGCCTAGTAAAATGATTTTTCTATAATTTGCTTAGGATTTGTTACATTTATATAAACTCTAAAATTTTGTTTTTATAAATTCAAAGAAGAATAAATCACAACACCGAACAGCATTGCATCACAATAAAACTTTTCTAAGAATAAAACAAATTTGTTTGGCCCTCAATGTTTCTTACCTTTGTAGGTGAGATGAACTGACCACCCTCATTATCGTCGCACATACACAAACAATCGCCCATATCAACTCCTTGAGAAGACGTCGTAGAAAGTTGTGAAAATGTGAAAAACATCGCCACCACAGTAAACGCTCGACTCGCCATATTGGCCATAACTTCTCTACTAAAACATAATACATTATACATAAAATTCAACGCAAACAAATCAACATGCGAGAGGTCAGTCGTTTACAAAATCAGCATGTGCTTTAAATTTACGCGGAAAAAATACAATTCTAAAGATGAAGTAAACATCCACTCAATTGCAACCGCTGTGGTATTTTCTTCTTTGTCAAAAAAGAATAAGATGAATATCAAAGAAATGCGTGATAATTTTACTTAGAAGTTCAAGTGGTCAAAATATATATTCTCTACTCGATAAACGGTTACATTTGCCACGTGTCTGCAGCTTTTTAAACGACACACGACATAGCAAAACGCACAAACAAGCGCACGCTTTTTGATTTCTAAATAACCTCGAAGGGAGGCGATCTGCAATTTAACTTGGCTGCCCAACAACCTACTATTTGGTTCCACCTTAATATATAAACGCTTACAAAACAAGATCAATTTAAATCGTTAATTTCGCTGACCATTTGCTGTGGTGACTTGTGAAAACCTTTCCTTGAGCAGTGTTTTTAAACAAGTTAACTATTAAACAGCTTACGAGTCTTGTTTCTTATCAGTGGTGGTGTGTGCGGACATCAGATTGCAGTAGCGGAATTTGGGTGCTGATGGCGGCATTAAATGGGACACTCAATGTACGTAGAAAACGAAACAGACAATTTACGTAACAGAAATTATCTTTTTTGTGTAGCACTGAAAAAAGCTTTAAATATGTTTCCAAAACATTTAAAATGTAACTGCTTTTCTTTGTACTGCTACAACATTTTTTTATGTATCCTAATATTTGTTGTACATTGTAGTAAAATATAACCTCTTCAAGATGAGTTAATTCAATTGTTTTTCACAAATATTTGTTTAAAATAAACACTTTAAAAAAAAAATTAAAAAAATTGACCAGGTGAGCAATTTGTCAAATACCTTTTAAAGTAAAAATTTTGTTTGGTTGTTTCCATGTGGTGGCAGCAGAGATACACATGAGGTTGTTGTTTCCAGACTGCTTCTAAGTTTAGTGCTGGATGGGGAACGTTTCGATTGATAAAGGCCACCCAACGTTTCATCAAAACTCATGTAGGCCACATCGACTATTTTGCAAGTCCAGGTCAGTGCTTTCCCAACATTTTGATTTACACAATGATTGTTTTGTATTTTTTACCGACTAGCACGGAACAAGCTGAAATCATGTTAAACCTAATACATTTCCACTATAACATTCAGGATTTATTTTACCCACTGATTCGGTTGTTGAGTTTGTTCACACAAAGGAGATTGAGCCATGAGCTCTCGGTAGACCCACGAAAAAATCTAGTGGGAAACTGACTGGTTTATAACCATTTAAATGTCAATGCAAGAAAGGAAATAAAGGTAGATGAAAATTCGTCTGATGTAGCGTGCAACGTCAAGATCTTGAAACTGCGTAATGTATGCTTTATTTTGCAAATAGTTATTTTACAGGCTCACAAGTACCGGGATAGCTAGGGTTTACGCGATTCACAAAATTTATCCTGACTTTGTTCCATTGCATCGCTTGGAATCTCAGTTAGGTATTAAATAATCATTCTTATTTACCGAAGCCAACAATGCATTTTTCTTTTTTAAACTGGCCGAGAAGCACCCGCTTTTATAAGGGGCCTCCTTTTTGCAATTTTTCTTTCTGGATTTGGGTCAGAAATCGTAAATCAAAACTTGCATTGATGAAGATGCATCGTCTTTATTTAACATGTACACTATGTTTGTTATAGCATACAAAATAATCCATGTACAAAAATGCATATTCAATGTAGAATCCATAAGCAATATTTTGATGATTTTTATTCCACATGAATGAACCATATGTTCATCTTTGATTTATGAAATCAAACACAAAGAAGATGGGTTAAATATTTATCCAAACGTCACTGGGTAAACTTAGTCCGAGTCAAACTGAGATATACCAAATATTAAGGGCCTAGGCAAGCTCAGCAGAGGCGTTGCACCAGCAGTTTGCTTTGGGCGTTTACCAGCTTGACTAAGTAGCCCGTCACGCTTTTAACTCTTCGGAATTCTACACTGTCGCTCATCCGTTAATTTTTCGTTGCGGTAGAAAGAGCCACAAAACGCTTATTTTCTGCTAGTTACATTCAGTGAAGAAATTGGGACTGATTCGTGGGGAAGCATACAAAATCTCAATGGTGTTTTGTTACGTCGAAGTCGTATTTTGTGGCCGAACCTAATTTCCGGCCCATTTTGGGACTTTTAAGCAACTCGCTACAAACTAATTAAGTGTGTAAATAATGCTATAGTTCACCAAAAATGTCACAGATTGCTCTTCAATAAATTTGACAACTTTAAACTTCAACGTTATGAACATATTAATTTGTTATCAAGCCAGCGAACCAAATCAATTATTTGACCACAAAAATCCACTAAACTTAACGTGTGTTGCTGTTGCCTACTGTAGGAAGATTACATTGACTGTAACTATACCAATTGCAGTTGACTTTTTTGTTTTATAAAATCGAGAAGCCAAGCTCTAGACAATTTATCTGAGCTAAATTGGAATATATTCTCAATCCTTGCAAATTTATTCTGCTAACAAATATATGGTACTTTGCAGGTAAATTTGAAAACTATATGTTTGTTGCATTTAATGTGATACACATGTTAATTTTGAGCATAATTTTTTCATACTGGAATGCTCAATCACAATTGTATACATTTCATTGTAGCACTTGTTTCAGGTAAGTTTATTTAGGGCACATTTGGTAAAAAAATCAAATAAAAACATTAATGTTATACTTGTTTTTTGTGATCTTAAATAGCAGTTTATGCCACCTGCCAGCAATTAATTAATTCAGAACAAATGAAGCAGTTATTCGGAGCTCCTGAAAACCTTTTGTATTTAAATCATTCAATAGAAGTACAGTGATGGTAACCAGGGGCTATTGTGGTACACCCATTAGGCGGAAATGTTACAAAGGCTGGAGTCAACGTGTGTAAAGGTAATTTCTTTTGATAGCTAAAATGGGCTGGCAAATACAATTAGCTGGTTGAATTTGAAAGAGGCTTTTATTTTTTTAAGCCATGTTACACAGTAAATTGAAAAATGAAACAGAGTTTAGAATATCTGGAAACATTGGCTAAGCACAAAACAGTGATATAGTTCTAAAAATTATGCACAAAATAAATTTAAAACACACTTTAAAACAAATGTTGTTACTTCAGCAGGCGACTGGTCTACACAATACAATGTTGACCTGTTCGGTACCATAGCCAACATCAGTAAATTATAACATTAGTTAAAGAGTGAGATTTTTTGGAGCAAAACTTGTCAAGGATGGTACACATTGGTGAGAATCTGAAAAATATAAAAAAATATGTAGTTGTGTTTATTATGGTGACCTATTGGACAAGTACCATACATTATGTTGGGCTTTAAAGGTGAAAGGTTTTAATTGGTTGAACCTTAACAGGTAAATACATTGTAAAACAGCAACAAATCATGCTTTAATATTTGAAGGCTATAAAGTGATTACATTTTTAAACACTTTCTAACATCTTCTTGGCCAAA
Source organism: Phallusia mammillata (assembly GCF_965637545.1). NCBI lineage: Eukaryota > Metazoa > Chordata > Ascidiacea > Phlebobranchia > Ascidiidae > Phallusia > Phallusia mammillata. The sequence goes on along the minus strand of NC_137252.1, from coordinate 23,160,651 downwards.
ATTTAAAAAGGGTATAATGCAAGCCAGGGATAGTTATTTCCCTAATGCGCCTATCACCAAGCCTTGGTTTGCAAATTGCCATCTTGATTCCATTACAGAGAAGACATTCCTTGTTTGTTTGCAAGCAGCATCGACCACGAAAGTTCCCGTTCTAGTGCTACAGGGAAGGCTACCGTTGTAATTGTAACCACAACAAGGTATACCTCCACTGTGACGTCAGAACACCGGGCATTGGCCTGTCGCACACTTTCAACTGACAACAATGCATCAATGAAACACATTCCTGGTCCATTCTCTTTCCATCACAGCTACCGCAGGTCATTATTAATTTATAGCGCCTATGATCGTTTCATTCTTTAGTGCGGCCGATGAGCACTCGTTTAATTTGGGATGTGCGCAAAGTAGTAAATGTATTTTTTTACAATCCTATACCTGTTCTGTCTAAATTTGCAGTGTTTAAGTGGCGAGAATTTCAAAGTACTTGATTTAATTTGGATAAAGGTAAAAATAAAATCTGCTCTGTCACCAGCTGAACTCATTGCTTCGAGCACGACCCCTTCGAAAGCTTAAACTTTAACCAGAAAATCGGCAGCAAACTTACATCAGCAGTGCAAGGCTGTCATTGGGCGATTCTCACTCTCGCATCGCGTGCAGGGCGCTGCTCTGGAATGCGCAAAGAAAAAGGCGAATCTCTACTCTATATAGCGCCGCATTTTGCCACGTTGTTTTCAGCAAACAGCGACGAGAGGCGCCTGCGGCGAGCTCTCTCTCTTACCATTGTGCGCTTATAATGACCGCGTTCTAAAGCAAACTTGGCGCGACCATGTGTAACGACCGCGCGTCCGGACCCAGTTTCAACAAAGCAGCAAGAAAAAAGCAAACTGTGACCTCGTTTTTTTCCCAGTGTCGCACGATCTCAGCTAACCACTCCCTCTAGTCTGCAAGCCGCGTGGAAATGGTTTCCCGCCATTTTTTACTTCCTGTCCGGGTTAGCTGCGTCAGGTTGCTTTTACTATGCCCCACCACCAAGACATAAAAGCCTCCATGCTTCGCATACGTCTTGCTGCGGCAGCAAACGCACACGCACGTGCAACCTTTCACGCACACGCATGTCAAAGTAGGGTTTTCTGCAAAGCTTGCTGGCCCAGCTAAAGGCTTCGAATGCTTGAAATGTTTTTACGGCATTTGTTGCACGCTAAGATTTTCACTTACAAAATTGACCATTAAAATACCACCTCGATTTTTTAATGTTTAAACATTTAAAGCACCAAATGTTTTACATTTCAGCAGCACGACCTAATTACATCAAGTAAAAAACAATTTCGGAGTCCAGGCATTCATAAGTATTTCGCAATCGCAAGACTACAAGATTACACATATAAACTACCGGGTTTCCGTTGTAATTGCCGGGTGACGCGACAAGTCATCTACGATACTTCCAGTCAATTGAATTCGTATAGCTCTGGGCCAAACAGAATCGCAGAAGTGTAATTATGCACGACAACTTTTAACAACCAAGAACACGTCGTCAACTCGTCACACTACTAGCACTAGACAACGTGGTCAACAGCGCTGAAATAGGTAAGAATTTAAACAACTATTTCTCGTGATTTATGGTCTTGGTCTACCATTCATGAAGATTAAAAAACAATAGAATAGCATGTATTGTTTGACCACAATAGCTGACAGAAAACATTTTTTTTAATCAGTGGCCCGGGCCCGAAAGCAACTGAACTGCCCAATCAATACTTCCGGAAGTCGGTACCCTTTTTTCAACTACAATGCAAATTCACCACACAGACAACCTTTCACAGCATCTTAACTCACGAACTAAGTGTAGGCTATGTTTGGTATTTAGTAATGTTATTGCGACAAACCTACATACTTTGGCACAGGCAATAGCTAGTTGTCACATAGCAAACGGTTTAGATTACTTTCCTCCTAATGATTCATCGAAGCAAACTGTCATAACTTTTTAATATATCCTGTGAGAAATTGGCAAATCATAATTAAACAGTGTCCTACCGGATGCCAAATCACAATTTTTAAAGTAACTGTGAGCATCTAGTATGAAAATGGCAAGTTTGTTGATAACTTTAAAGTTATTCCCTATTTTTTAAAATTATTTATTTCAAAACAATTAGCGCCAAAGTTGCAAGGTATAAGAGCTAAAACTACCCGTACATTGTTTATGTTAACCAACACCGCAGTCAGTTGAATGGACCATGCGGCTCCGAAACTTTCCCGCCAAAATCGTTGGGCGTGGTGATCTCATTGTTACACATAATGAGTTTGTCTACTTTTTGCTTTGCAAAACAATAGTGGTATGAGCAATAATTCAAAATGTAAACCAATGTCACACGTGTTTTGCCCCCAAGTCTGCAATTAAAAATTATTTAGTTGGTACTATGGAACGAATTCAACTGTATGCACACACAAACAAGCTTTTAACAAACAGTACTCTAATCGCCAAATAAAGTAGATTAACCTATTTTTTGTTGACAATCGTATTTATTTGTTGCTCATCAAACCAGGTTTAGACAGTTAGGTATCATTCTTACTACACAAAATGTACATTTATACAAATTTTACAACAATCATTAATACATCAATTGGGAGAAGTTGACTTACCTCAAATCATAACTTCCATACTATTTACTGCAGCCCAGCAAGACCTCAAATGCTGACAGAGACAGCACCTCCACTTTGTTTAGCCAGCAGCTTCCAATCGATAGTCTGCCTTCGTCAAAGTAGCCCTAGGAATAGAACTGCCGTTTTCAGACGCGCCATTTGGCTACATATGTTCTTCGAACATGCACACACACACGTTGACGCGCGCGGTCGGCCCTGAGGAAGTCTGCAGGAAGCGATTCAAAGCGACAACCAATCATGGGCGTCCGCCATTCATTGCGTAACATTTGAAGCACAATCGCCTGGTTATGTGGAGTTACTAGTAATATGAAAGTTTTGATTCTTAAAAGCGCAAGGGAATTGCCCGACTCGACGAAGAATGGCTTGAACTTGCAGTGAACGACTTAAACATTTTGGTAGTAAAGCTAGCTACACATTTCACGTACAAAACAATCTAAATGTTTGCTCTAAACATCTAAGTCACCCCAAACAAACAAAAAACGTAAACAAATATAGATATGTTTAAAAAATGTCACCAGCAACAAAGTAATTGCTGACCGCAAAGTAGCCTGCACTTCGGCTTTCAGTCACTTCAAGCTGACGCCCAGTTAAATCCCATGTACAGAGCGAAGTGACGCTGGGCTGAAATCGACTTGCAGGGGTGGCCAGCTCGTGCTATGACGTAGCGGAAGCAATTAATCTCAACGCAGCCGTATTGGTACATAACTCACTTAAAAACGTTGCGTCCAGACTGAGCGACAATACGTACCCCAAAACGTTTTGTCGTGTCATTAAAGGAGAACGAAGTCAATTGTTTTCGATAGTTTTCCTTGAAGACATGCAGGTTTTAATGTACTGGAAACATTGCGAAGTAGATCAAATGTTATCGAAAATTGGACCCACTAGTATACTGTACGATATGTTACACTGATAAAAGTATATCAATAAACTCATGGATGAGACAAACACAAAAGCTTAGGATCTGAAATCAAGTCATTGCAAAACCGGTAACAGGCAAAACCACATCACACAACGGAAAGTAAACCAACTTTTTTATCCCCGGGTCAACAATGTTTGTTTATTGAATTGGGAACAAGGTCCAATTGGCTTGTGAGATGTGACACACTTGTGTCAGACCGACAAGCACCTCTTACACCCCTTTAAATCTATTCTCTTCTGACCGAGTTTTCTTAACTCACAAAACCCAACAAATCCCTGTTGTTCATCATTGCACTTCGGCTAACTTCTAAGAATGACACAATTACTTGTGAAGCCTGGTTTACCGAGTTTCGACTTTGGCAATGCCTGAAGTTTGCGATTAAAGTATTGTTAGCCTTTTTTCCAATATTTTGAAAACATTTTTTTTAATATAGTAAATAGCATGCACGCAATACTAAATTATTAATATTTAATGTTTCTAAACACTTTATATATAACGACTCTTACCTCAGGTAAACTCGTGAACTCCTATCTCACGTTCTCACACATCAATATATACTGCACCCAAACAGCAAATACAATTAGATCGTTGAACAATTTTGAATTGGAAGACTCACAGAGAACAACACCTTTAAAATTTCGCAACACGATCCACATACAAATAATACCCGCCCCATCGATTGAATTGTGATGACTCAGACATTAGTTTCTCATCGGTAACTCCAGATATAATGACTCATCGTTTTAAAATCCAGTGAATTTTTTCGACGAGGTTTAACCCTCGATCAGGGAGTTTTGTGTATAACAACCAGAATGTGATACCAAAGGAATTTCAGTGTAGGATGTTTATGAACACAATTGTGTCATTTACTGTGGTAAGTTACTGTGTGAATCACGAAAAAGGGATGTTAGTGATGAGTTGCGCGGGCTACGTTTTTCTTTGGTAAAATAACGTTATTTGTTTTAAATGGTCGTGTTTGTTGGTAAATTTACAGTTATTAGTTATAACAAGTGTGATGTAATATGCTCACACTACTGCCAAATACGAAACATATTTTAAACACATATAGCTTAACCGGAATAAATCAAAGGTGCTTATGACAATAACTGTAATCTTACTGGGGTATGTAGCTCGACTACGCTAACTACATTACTACATGCCAGCCTTGTTGTAAACCCATTCGCAGCGCTTGGCACCTATAGGCGGAATATTAATGATTGTTCTCGGCGGCGGTTCCACAATCGCCAGACAGATGACATTTCAAACAGAGATATCGTGAAACGAAAGCACATGCTCTACACATGATTAACCGCGCTTATTCTACGAAATATACGTCATGTAGATCTGTGACGTTGCGTTAACACGTGGGCTAATTTTTCAGAGGGTGTGTATTTACAAATAAGTGAATTCGACTCTGTGAAATTTGTGGGAGAAAGAAAATCATGTTTACTTCTTGGTAACTGTTTGTTGAATAAGACTACCAGTACGTAGGTTCGATTGAAAAACAATTTGCAGTCATTTTCCCAACGTAAAAAAAATTCTTTGCGTGCTGGCGCCAAAAGTGTTTGTAGCATTCTCAGTTTTTTTAGTTCAAAGTTCGGAAAAAATCGTTAAAAGATAAAAAATAGAAGAGTTAATTGTTTGTGAAAAACAAGGAGTTTAATTTCCAAAGATATCGCCTCTGAAAATTTTGCATCCAACAAGCAGCTTATTGCTCTGTCAGTTAAAACAAAAACTTGCAGCATAACGTCAATTAAAATCGAATTTTGCTTTTCTCAGACGAATTCAAAACGTAACACGAAAACACGAAAAATCAAATAGAAGCGGACCAATCGTTTCTGCATGTTGGAAAATTCGTTTTGCGGTTGTTGCGCGTATCTCGAGGACTTAATATTTACATTGGCTTCCAAGCAACGGTATATTATACCAACGCAACTGTCTAATTGTAGCTTTTGCATGAACCTTTAAAGTGCTAGGTAAGTTGTTTACCACCAATATCCTGTCTGTAAGTACTCTGCAGCCAAATAACGCTTCTAAACTTAAAAACGTACTGCTGCAACTGCTGTTGTTTTGTAATTAGTGCAACAGGGCGACAACTTTGACATGTTTGCAAACCTGAATATCAAATTAATGGATACATTTCGTAGAACGTTTACTCGACCAAACGAGAGTCAATAGCATTATTGCCTTTGAGTAAGAAGTAAATTTTTTGAGTTGAACCTTACAATATTATACTTGATATAATAGTGATACACAACAGATTAAAATGAGAAGAATGTTTTGACAATAAGCATTTGTGTTTTTCAAACCCATTTAGGTCAACATTCACTATAAAGTTGATTCACAAATTCACGCTACAAGCAAACACCTGGGGATTACCCACGTAAAAAAAAACACAATGCATGTGTCACGGAATTTCGTATCGTGAATACTTTGTCTTTAAATTGTCAGCAGATTGCCGTTAAAGGTGTTGATGTACGAAATCTCTTACATTATGAAGTATATATTCCAAGGCGTTAAAAGGTTATTATTCCGGCCTTTTGAGACTTACGGGCATAACAAACGGCATTGATTAGTACAACTTTTGAGGGTGATCTGCACTGGGGTTGTTTGGAAATGGGTTTAGGATTGGACTTATCAATTGATGTGGTGAAATATTAAGAGAAGGATTGTGTTAATTATAATGCACATGTGCTGGTTTTGCAGACTCTCCTTTATTTTATGTCAAATTTCCATTTTTAGAAAAGATATCGTAAAACAAAGTCGTCCAGTTTGCCGCAAAATAGGAACACAACGTGTCTGAGTTGTTTAAATCAGCGGCAAGTTTCAAGTCGACCTACTTTTCATTGCCTAAAAATGCAGAAAAATGCGAAACAAAGCTGAAATTATTCGTGCGCAAAAACTGGCGCAGACGGCAAAGAATTACGCAATGTTAGCCGCAATCGTCGTGGCTAAAGCAGAAAGAGACAAGCTTCGAGCAGATAAGAAACAAACAGCCCAAACTCCGGAATTTCAGCAATTTGCTGCTACGAAAAAAAGACAAATTCCAGCAGTGGAATTTGAACGAGCACAGCAGATAAGAAGCCTCAAGCTGTAGCGCAGACGCCGCATAATAAAGAAACTTGAAACTGCTCTTTGCTTTACGCTCTCCTCATTCCAGGAGAGCCGATTTTTTCTCACGATTTTAGCGCACTATGACGTCAGCTACAACGAACGGTTATAGATCAAAGAGCGTAGAGCTTGTGCAGTGAGGCGCAATAGAGCAGAACGCCTAACCCTTTTGCACTGGGCTGAAAACCATGGGAGGAATTCAGCGAGTGGGCGATTTTTCATCGCGCGGGAGAATTTTTATTACGTCATTCTGCAAAGTTTTATTGCAAATTTAATGACCGTTTTGGGTTTCAAGTTTATGTGAATTTAATTTCTACTTTTCGTCAACGAAAATTAAGTGTTGCAAATAAAGCATAGTTCTTTTAATTCGCACATCACAAACTATTTGATACACAACAATCGCAAACGGTTCCATCATAAACGTATATAACAGAAATTAAACTTAGCTAAGTTTTCACGTTACACAGGCGGGGGCATTAGCTTCACATAGTCATAAATGCCTTGTATTAACTTGTTTTGAAAACATTTTAGGGTAAAAGACGCAAGGGCACCAGCAAGCAGTTTTGTACATATTTTCCGCGCAAGAAGGGTGGTAAAAGGCTGCGAAAAGCCAATAGACCGTAACCACAACATTTGTCAGACCACCAACATGGACTACGTTTGTTGGCCCAATATAAAGTTCGATGCCGACAGAACGGCTTTAATTGACAACTTGTAATTTGTAGTATTTCGTTCACTTTGATTGAACTCAAACACGCCAGAAGAACTACAATCATATCATTTGATTTGTCTAAAGTTATAATTCCAAAACCATAGTTAAAGTTTCAGTAGCGACACCACGTGGTTAACTTCATTTTTGTTTCGATTACGAACCACTACTGTTATTATGGTCACATTCAACTTCAAAAACACACTTCCAAAATTTAAATTGTTTCCTGCAGACCACATCTTAACCAATCACCAACGTTAGTTCTTCCCGAAAAAAATTGTCTTCCCACGGCCTAGCCCTAACTCATTAGTAAGGATTTCTGTGTTGTATCAGGCAAAGGTTGTTATCACAAGTTATAAAACGAACAGGCAGCGAGAGCTGGTGCAATTGCCCCGTAGGTTGCTTACCTTGCTAACTTTCATTGTATTCAAAGTCCAAACCAATCCTTAATTTTCATTGATCCACATTTTTGTGTGTATTTATGGAACTTTCCAGTAAATTAAAAGAAATTAGTGCAAAGCTTTTAAAATCAGTTTACATGTAAACGATCTATGATTGGTGTTAGTCGAAGGCGTTTAAATGGTGCTAGAAGGCGTAATACATCGTCAAAGACCCGGTGGTGAAGGCTTGTTCTCACACGTTTGTTCAGAGTGTTCAATTGATCACACACCTTCTAAATGAAAACTCCCTGCCACAGATTATCCACATTCCTGACAGACCGCACTTGACAAGCGGCTTTCGCGCTGTACCAAAGTATTGTCACGTCATAATACTCAACGTTCTAAAGATGAGGTCATGAAAAAACGGGGTTGCGGTGTGAAAGCTATGCAGTGCCTGAGGCGGTCCAGATCGCTGCTCGAATTCTTTACAACGCATTCTAGGCGGTTGCACGGTTTAAAAGTTTTGTGTTACACTTAAACGCGGCGACATTCTAAAAATTGCTCTTCAGAAAAAAAGCGTTTTGACCTTTGCAGAGGTCACTTGTTTTTCGCGTTTTTTGTTTCATAATATGTCATATAGTTCGTAACCACAAGTAAGTTTTAAAATTGCCGCGAAATAACCTGATTCCACATGAAACAATGTGATTGTGTGATGCCACATAACAACGGCAATCAATCAAGACACAAGACAACGACTTGAACTGAAACAGATTTATTATTGTTGTTTAGCTTCATTTGCGAGTTTTCTGCTAACTTAAAATAATTCTACATTATACTTATATTCAGTATAAACTTTATTCAGCAAAAAAGTCAACCAAAACAATATCGTGGTAATTCTTTGTCATAAGTGTGCAGATAAGCTACACTTGGCATAGTGTAGGGCTGTAGGCCTACATAATCAAGCTTCAGTGGGACCTTCTCAGCAACTCCTTTTCTAAAAAAAACTAATGTTTGATGGCGACCAAAAATCAATATCCATTTCCGGGAAGTTGACTTTTTTGATCTCATTTGGGCGTATTTTGCAAACAATGCCAAAAAATCAGAGACAATCGTCTCTGCAATTCTCTTTAAACTGAAATTTTAATGCACATTGGTATTGCAACTTAGATTTTACAAATCTAACTGCTGCATGGGGCCGTTAGCCTCAAACCATTGGTTTTCGGCCTTACACTGATCGTGACGACATTTTCTATCCCTGCGTGCCAAAACCCTGTTGTAAAGGGTAGAACAAGTGATACACATATTCTTCTGACTAGAAAGCAGCAAGGTTGACAATTTCAAACAATTTTCAAGACACGAGTTTGGTCAAAAACCAGGGCTATTCAGTTGGGTCTTGTAAGTTGCATTTCATGATCTGACTTGAATTAGGAATAGCAAAAAGCTGATCGCGTACTAACTTAAAAGCCCTGGCGTACCATAGTTGAACGACGTTTCGCCTAAAATGAACCTGTAATATTTTAACTGCAAGAAAAGAGATAGTTTTTTGATCTTTTTCATCAAGAGAAAGTTGCTTTTAAATAAAACTGACTAATTTTGCTTTGCTTGTATTGTTTAAAACAACTAAAACGCAACAGAACGATTAAACACGGAACACAGTGAACAGTACTTTGTGTAGCAAAGCAGGAAAAACAAGGAGGGTGACAAAAAACTCAATACATATGAGAGTGCTTTTTAAAAACCATTAACATGTACGGGTTTTAGATTAGCCACAAATAATGCACACAAAAAATAAAAATAACCACAAATTTCGGAACTTTTAACACGATCAAAAACTCAAAACACAGACTCACTGTCAGCTATCTGGCGTTATTAGCACGATAATGTCTCCCCGAACATACATTTGCCTTAAATGACGTTGATATAGTTGAGGGGATCCCCCATGGAAAACTTCCAATGGTTTTCCTTTTCCTCTTATCCGATTTATCTTTAACGCCTTGGAATTCTGAGAAATATTTGATGAGCTGGTTGATTTTTGGACAACTGTAACACCAGTTGTTGCTCTGTGCTTCCCTCTGGTGTCAGCTGTAAGATAGTGGTGGCACAACAAATAATTTAAAAAAAAAAGTTTTAAATTCATTATAAAATTTAACGCAAGTTTACCTGCTCTTTTATTTTCCAACTTCAATGCTTCAAGTGCATGTCTTAGCTAAAATAAGACACAAAAGCAAAATTAACTGTTGGTCGAAACGTTATTACAGATTTGCAATACTAACTTGTGAAACAGAAAGAGGTTTCTGATGATCCTTGACTTTCCCCAGTGGCGCAGTGCGAAAAGTATCATCAATGTCAACCATGGCCTGAACAAAACACAACCACTAATAAAATCATGTTTGTTTTATATTTTATCATGAGTGAACAAAAATGCCTAAATGCAACATAATTATGTGAACCACAGAAAGTACTTGCAATTAATTAACATATTATAAGAACAGTGGTTAACAAGTCAAACAACTACACTTTCAAATACACTCGCAATATTTTAAAAAGTTTAAAATGTAGGGATACGCAGACGTTACAAAAAGATAAAAAAAATATCTTTAAAAAAAATATATTAGACAAAAAATGTACCAATAGCTATGTTGAAAAACTAATACATATATATTGTATTTGTGTAAACTCACCAGATTCATAAATCTATCAAATGCCACAATAAAACCAACCAGGACCCCGCGCAATCCAACAAAGTTTCGAGTGTAAACATGGCAGCGTTGTCGTTTTTCAACAAGTTGGTTCAGTAGGCTCATTGGCCCAAGTTGCAGAGCTGTATGGTAAAGAAACATTTTGAACAACAATACAGGTGCCCTCCACTGATTTCAAAGACTTCTTTTATATTTTTTAGCATGAAACAAACATCTGGAAACAAGTTATGGAGTCTTACCTTTCATAGATGTAAAAACATTTTTCGGCAACTTTGACTTTCTTTCCATAACTTTCTGTACCAATAAACAAATGTGATAAAGGTGTGCAAGTCCTGTACACTACTATATTTTTAAATGCTTATTATACTTTAAACACGGTATTTAACAAAATGCACACAAAGCTCAGAACAATAGATCAAAACTATTTCATTTGTTCTTGTTCCAAAACATGTTAAGTCTTTATTAACATGTTTTGGTCCTTAAGCGCAGCTGCTAACCTACACAATAAGTAATATAGTAAATTTTTTGTACTTCTTACCAGTTCTGCTTCTTCACCTTGTTCTTCATTTTTTGCTGCATCCATTTTTTTCCTAATTTCCATCATTTCCTTTAATTTGCTTAAATCCCGTTTTTCTGCTTCCTCAATCAGTTTTTTATTTTGTGAAAAGCTTTTGCTTTTTTTCGGCTCCTTTTTAACCTACATTAAATGGGTTCAGGTATTTAACCTAATCATATTTTGCTTACCATGCACTGTTGAGTTGAGTATATTTTTAACAACGATACCATGTGCCTTACCTCCAGTATCAAAATAGATATTATTATTTGAAACAATCTAACCCTGCATTTATTCTAAAAGATTTAAAACCAGAAAGACCTTAAGTCAGCTCAGCTGTTTATATTAGGCACAGCACTAGAAATTTATTTTTTACCAATTGCATGTTTAATTTAGTAACACGGGATCATGTTTTGAATATAGCTGGGCCCCTTTACTTCTAGGTATGTCTGGTATCACAAATTTATTGTAGAAATTACATGTGATTTGTCATTTCTTCATTATAACATTCTATATTGGTCAGTTTAACACATGATTAATGCCAGGCATATCAATAAGCAACACACATAAAATAGACTAGGAACTTTGTTATGACTTACAGTGTCATCTTTGCCTTTGGTGTCTTGTCGTTTTAACTTTGCCTCAAAAGTTGCAACGTTGTCATAAACTTTTACTTCAGCAGATTTTTTCTTGGTTTCTGTGTACAACGCTTTTAATGGATCAAAGTTGGAAGATGTCGGATCAGTTGACATACCGTATTTTGAAAAAAAAGCAGATTACATAGTTTTGATTCAAAGAAACTGGAAAACGTTGTCAAAAGGCAGTAAGGTACTTCTTTCTTGTTTCGCAAAAACAATGCTATTGCTTTTCTTCGCGCCATACTTGGGGATTTTACCTATAATGCAACTAAATACACATAGAAATCATTCTAATGTTGCTTGTTAAAATGTAACAAAAAACACCATGCTGTTCTTTATTGGAACAGAACAGTACTAACTTTTTTACTAAAAGGATTGGTATATTACTTTGTTTTAAAGGTTGAAAGCAAAGTGGAGAATGATTTTCTAAAAGAACATATTTTTAAAATCCGACATAAAATTGCCACAAAACAAAACGTTTATTTTACGTTTATTGCGAAAAAAACATTTGCACATCTTCATCGTCACTGTCTCTCAAAGTTTTGGAAAGTGTGTCGATATAATAGATCGCTTGGCGAAGTATGGCAATTTTTGAAGGGTTTCTGTTTTCAAACAAGCTGTCAGGTAAATGTTGCTTTAATTTTAGCAGTTGTCCAGTTACTTTTTGCATTCTTATTTTTTCACGCTCGCTGGCCGCCCTTCGCTTAGCAGAACGATTTTCAAGCTCTTCATTGGTCAGAATGCTTCGATATCTAACCGACCTCTGGTTGGTAGAGTATTTGCACTGCCGGTTCTCTCTCGTGGGTTCGTCGTATTGAAGTTGTTGGACACATGCTGTCGCTACGTGCTGTTTTGGTTTTTCAGCAAAATATTGAAAACGTTGATTCTGAAAATTGTTATCGGGGCACTGGGTGGCTTTTTTAGATAATTTTGTTTCGGTATTATACTGCTGATTTAAATAAGACAACAAATTTAAAGGCAGTTCTGCTAGAGTTCCAGGTTGTGCGGTAATATGTCTTTGTTGGGTGAACTGAGACATCTTGATTTCATTTGAAACTTGCGTAGTGCTAAGATCGTTTCCATGACAACTTGAATGATTGTTTTCCTGATATTCTGTCAGCCAAGAGTCGACAAGAGCATCAAAATCCATACCTTTTGTGTTCTTTAAAAATTAAACCACAGTTTAAAATAATGTTCAAAAATTAATATCACTTGGTACCAACTTTTTTAGCCGGTAACAAAATTTCTTTCAACAACTTTTTAATAACCGAACTCCAATCAAGTATTTTGAAAAGGTTGTTTAACGTAGTCAATAGTCGTAAAAAAGTTACAGTTGCGTAGACTTTCCCAATAGCATAGTTAGCTTTGCACACTTCATACTTTTAGTTTTTAGTAAATGGAATTCAAGAAACACCATCATACTTAGTGCCATCATACTTACCAAAAATATAGATCCGACTTGCTTCTATACAAACAAACAAATACAAATCTTTGTTTTGCCGGAGACATCTTATATACTTCGGAGGTTGCGAAGTAACTCAGTGCCGATTCGAATGTCATTATAGTCGCCAAATCGATTTGCACCTACGTAAAACTCCCTATGTAATGCGTAGCTGGCCAGTTCACTAAAACCGACAATAAATTTCGGTAATTACAGCGCGGTAATTGGTGTTACCTCCATTAGCACCTCTGAAAATACTTTGTTGGTTATTGCGATGGTGTTAAATATGTTTGCTGGTGTCTGATAGGGTGAACTAAGTAAACCGAAAACTGTAACATAATGCAAGTTAAAAATAGTCCATTTTATTGAAAGTTGAAACATAGTTTCCGAATGAGGTTTGCTTGACCAAGTGGGGTCCAGTACAATACATGGCCTTATTTAATGCATACATGAATATAGAACACTTATATTTTACTGAAAATATGATAAAACAGGCATAAAACGGAATGACCAATGAAAATATATGCAAATGGATAATTATTTTGAAAGACTTTTTTTCATAAACAACACAAGCGAGTGTTTGGTGGACTTTTATGTTGGTCAATAACACGTCAACGATCATCTTTCGTTTCGCCGCGATTCGTGACAAATATGTTTTTCTACCACCCGAAAGTATCACATCCTTCTGGTGACTCATCAAAGCTTAAAAGCAACCACCAAACTGTGCTTAGCAAGCAAAAGATAAGTTGAGTTAACCATTAAGCAAGTCTAGTTTTCTGCAGTGACATGTTGACCAATAAGATAAGAAGCTACATCGATGAACTGATTGCCCCATACGGAATGACACAGTGGCATAAAGACCTCCTTGTACTTTTGCTGCAGTGGCAGATTGCTGGATCGGTGTTCATCGAACGCCGGAAACAGTTTTCCATGTCTAACCTTTGATATTTGTTAGTTGGGTTGTTATGATAAGTTTCATATGATGAAGGTATGTTGGGGTTAAGTTTCGATACATGCTTCGGTCATGGTAAAAGGTTATGATGAGTTTTGGTGCACAAAACACGTTTGCAAGAGTTTGAGAAAAAGAAAAGCAGCATGTGTATTCTACAAGCAAGTGCCAACGAATTCAGAGTAGCAAAGACTCCTGATTATGGAGCGATCTAATTATGCATTACCAAAAAAAGGATTTAACTTACTGTAATTTGCTGAGGTTATTCTACCGGCCAAACAATGAGCCGTTTAAAACAGGGACCGCCCTACAACCACATATTTCGGATTACAAAAAGTAATATCTACTGTCTCGGACAAACATGACCTAATTGTGGTGATGGTTATCTTCTTTAGGAAATATTGTTCTAATCCTCAGATTAGTAAAAGATTTAAACTTCCACGAAGGAAGGAGAAGTCATGCTGTAACCCAGTTGTAACGACGATGTATATTTAGTCTTTTTTATATCAGTATATTTGCAGGTTTATTTGTCGATTTAAAAATTATATGATGTTTTCAGTAATTGTTATGTATAGTACCGAGGAGCTGTTTGTTGAAATTCTTTGCGAACGTATTACAAAATTAAATTGTTTTTTGAATTAAAAATAGCAACCTCAGTTTATGGAAGATCATATTTTAGTTAACCATAATGTGGTATGTTTTGTTAAAACGTGCCAAGGCCACATAGTTTACAATCACAACGCCTCTGTATAATTTCTCAGGTGGCAATAAAACTAATTATATTAAAATGCGTTATTTTCTGTTGGCCAGCCTGACTTTGGGCATTCTGCACAAAGTGGCGTCCGTCGGCGTCGATATGGGCCAATGTTCCTGTATGTGTGGTGCCGATGGAACCAGTGGCGTCTTGGGATCTACGGGAGTCACAAACGTAAGTTCGTTGTGAAAGAACCAGACATTGTCCGGAAATAAACCCCTAAAACCGATAAAATATATTGCTCCCTTTTTAACATATTTATCCTGAAGGATCTACATATAAAATATAAAATAAATTTGAATTCTATTTAAATAAGATAAGCATCTGCACAAATTAGTGCAATCTTTTCGACTCTAATCAATTCAAACTGGTTCCGAACTGTTGCGGACCGCTTAATTCTTTGTTTATAAAAAATTTGTATCGTATCGGATGTTTTCGCGTTTACGACATTCGTAACAACAACTATTTCTGGAAACCCCGCTGGTTCAATCCAGCTTTTCAGACTGTGTTCCGGCGCAGACAGCTTATCTCGTGTAAACTAGTTCGTGGCAGCAGAGAGTGCAAAACTTTAAAAAGCAAATAAACGTTTGTCAGCAATCTGTTGGGTTGGTGTTGCAAATTTTACTTGCACATTCGTCAGTCAACCGACTTGAATGTTGCGATTGCGATATGTGCCGGAGCATACCAATGATTTTGTGGAAACATTGCCCCAAAATGCAAATAACCCTAAACTTCGATATTGTGTGTAAGTCTTGATATTGTTGCACATTAAAGCGGATTAAAGATTTGCCAAGATGGCTTTAATGTTTAAGTTAAAAAGCGGTTATTTCGCTGAAGAGAGGTAGGGTTGGGAAGTAATTTTTTTTAATTAAAATTTTAAACTAAGTTTTTTAACTTAGTTTTATTAAATATGTCACGATAACACCTTACTCCGACTTTAGGAGATACACCGTTTTAAATAGGTGGTGGTGCTCTTTGCGCCACTTATTGAAATTCAGGTGAATGTACGGCTGACATGAGGTGTGGTGTTCGTAGATTTTTCGCTAGACATACCAGCGGGAATGCAGGAACTTTAGGCCACAGTTGACACAAATTATCATTGGGGGTCGCCAAGTGCCCATCAGATCTGCGAAAAACACCTTGATCTTTAATTTGATTAGTCATGCGTTCGTGCCTTACAAACATTTTATTATTTCACAGGGAGCAAGTTTTCTGGACCGCGTAAGGGGACCGAAAGGAGAGGTTGGAAGACCTGGTAAACCTGGACCGATGGTTAGTGCAAAAGAAGTCAAATTCGCTGTAATTTGGATATTTGGTATTGTTTTATTTTTTCAGGGGTTAGCGGGTAATCCTGGGCCACAAGGTCTGAGAGGCGAACGAGGTCCAGGTAAGGGATTTTAACTAAACACCGCGTTTCCCAATTAGTTTCATTTTTACTGGAAAAAACATAGAGAGGTTTACATTCTTTTTTTACTTCTACTATTTAAAAAAAAATGATCAACCAAACTAGAAATAGACTGAGGTTGCGAGTTGAAACCTCTCCATACGCAGTATTAATGTTTGTGTACTTAAATTCGACCATGGCAATGTTTTGTAGTGGGTGGTGGCGGTGGTGACGGTGCAAGAGCAAACTCGTGCAAGGACCTAAAAGCGCAAGGAATCGTCAGGAACGGAATCTACAAAATTAAACCAAACGAATTTACAACAGCATTTTACGTAAGATGAATTACAATACATCGGAACAGCTTTCATCAAAAATAAAACATGTATTACTTTAAACGTTTTTGTAAACGCTCCTATGCAGCACAGTATTAATAAAGAAACAATGCTTCTAACTAAAAATCAGTCAACGAAACGTTCTGAAACCAAGAGAGAGAGAGAGAGAGAAAGAGAGAGAGAGAGAGAGAGAGAGAGAGAGAGAGATATTTAACCTTGTCTCTAAATATTTTTTAATACCAAATCAACAAAAGGCGAATTTACTTTAAAATATTTTTTGTTGACCGTTTTTTAGTCGGCAGCATTAGTTCTTTATTACCACTTTTTGAACCTAATAATTATCCTATGCAACGAAGACAAATTCTGGACGGAAAGCTTTTAATTTTCGCCAACTTTTAACTTTAATCGTAGGAAAACTTATCCTTCGATTTAGGTTTACTGTGATATGGAAACAGCCGGAGGTGGATGGACACTAGTCGCAAGCATTCATGAAAACAATATTGATGGAAAGTGTACCGCTGGGGACAAGTGGTCAAGTGAACAAGGAGTCACTGACAAAAATTTTACAGGTTAGTAAATGCTTTCAGGCCTGTTGTTGAAAATTTCAACAAATATTCTCTCCCCTGGTGAAAACTCCTGTTATTGCTTGCTCCGTTTTACAGTGTTGGTCAAGTTTTCGTAATGCAAGCATATTTATGTGCTTAAGATATGGATAGATATAAAGATATAAAAGTACATTGCAAAATGCAGGGTCGGGAAATTGGCAGAATTTCAACGTGTTTGGCAACGTGGAATCAGCAACAAGCGCCGACTACAAAAACCCGGCTTACTATGCTTTATCCGTAAGCACAACAAATGTTACATATATTTATTACCCACTTTCATAAATGCTTTGTCAATGGCAAATTGATTTCTATTCGATTCCAAAATTGCCATCACCTACATTTATGTTTTTCACTCCAAACAAATCGAGTTCTTTTTATAGCTTTAGGAAGATCGAAAAGCTAAACTGTTTCAAAAAGCTAAAGAAAAAACAAGCACCAAGCAAAATATGTATATGTTCTAGGCCAGTGACGTCATGGTGTGGCACGTGCCAAACGACATAGAAGTGAGTCAGTGGAACACAAGAGCCTTTCTGAAATATTCCACTGACAACCATTTTCTCAACGACTATGGGGCGAATTTACAGTCCATGTTTTCCAAATATTATCCACTGGTTAGAGCTGAAGATTCGGGTACGGTGGATATGCTGTGTCAATATATTTTGTTATGAAAGCTTGTGTTTTACCCAACAAGGTGTGGGTTGGAATTGGAACTGTAAACTTATTTGCCTTGACATTCAAAATATCAGTAAAACAACTTATCAAGCAAGCACTATGTGGCTAAACAGCAGTTGCTTCAAAAAACTTTATTTTTATTTAATTAACGAATACTTTATTATTTGTACTAAAATATTGTTGTTATTTTTACAGGTTCCGCTCACGAAGGCGTAGTCAGCATTCTACGTCGTCTAAACGCTTCAGCATCAGCTGTTAGAAGCCTAATTCCAAACTGGTACAATTACAATTATGACTTTAGCGGAATTCAAAACCACATCAGTGACGGCGGTGGCGATATGTACGATACCGGAAATAAGGTATAACTAACAACTAATTTTGTATCCATACTTCATTTTGGGACAGAACAACAACTTTGAAGTAGATCTGGTCGTAATGCGCTACAAGACTCCTTTTTTATTGTTTGTCTTTTGAATTGTTTGGTGTTTGCCATAATTTGGTTTAACCTATACTGTGTTTTAACTGAGTTTAATGTCAACATGAAGCAAGAAATTCTGACTAAATGCGTAACTTCAGCGACAGACAGCTTTCAAATGTCCCTGTAAATTTTGTTTGTGTACTTTGTTTCCTAATATTGATGTTTGTTTTAAGGTTTTCTACAAAATCGGCAACCAAAACTTTAATCAGATTGTATACAGAGAAACATACAGGTAAGTACCAAAATGTAACTAACACAATATGTTAAAATAAAAAGTATCATTATTAAAGACTCACATACGAATGCATATTTGCAAAAAAACATTTTTAGGTTAGAAATCCACTTAACAGCTTGCTATACATTACAGGGATCTTGAAAGCGGTGTTGAAGTTTCTAGTACAACTGAACATCCATTTATAATGCTGATGTGGATCGGGAATCATGGTGGGGCAATAAGCAATTTTCAAATCAAGGTGTGCAATTGTAACTATCCATAATGCAGAAAAATATGCGAAGCAGGCAAAGTTTGCAAATAGACTAAGAAAAACAAAACAAAACTCGTAACTTCAAACGGAATCGTTGGAAGATTTATTGTTTCACTTTTAAAAAAACTACCAAAATGTTTCAATAAGGAAAAAATAAAAATAGTTGTAAGGAACTTATACTTTTTACATACATGTACTATTTGAAGAAAAAATTCTACACATAAAACATTCACTTTTTTTAATGAAAACTGCGGACCACCGATTAAAGATAAAAATTGTTACATAAAATTGTGACCTGATTTTGCCACCAATCCTTCTTACATGGTGGATGAAGAAAACACTCGGCTACTTTGCACAACAACACTTACGAATGCTAAACAAATGCATTATGTATTTTTTCCACGTTTTACGCGGAAAGCGGTATTTCTGAAAAATGGTTTGGAACTGTCAAAATCCAACTAAAGCTTCTATGAAAAAAAACCTTCAGGTCCAATCAGGTACTGGGGCAGATGGAGGTGGCAGCCACGTTTCCTACAATGGCGACATTACTTACCAGAATCTGAGAGCTCAGTATAAGGCGTACAGCGTTTACGATGCCAACGACCCATCTATTTGCGAAGTGTACTTCTACATTTCAAACACCCAGGTACTTTGGTGGAATTTTATGTTTGCTTGTATGAAGATGATGATGTTTGACATGAAATTAAACATGATAATATGCGCCAGTTTAATGTGTCAATTAGGGAAGACATATACCAGCGGTCTGGTCTCCAACCTTGCAAAAATAATGCGTTTCATTAAAAATATTTGTTACACACAAAAAAAACCAAAATAAATCCTTAGTTATTATAACTAGACTATTTTATTGCGGTATCGGATCTACGTTCAGATTGTAATGTTATAGTGCATATTAAAACTATATTTGTTTCCAAATAAAGAACTGGGGTTCGGTGGCACCAACATCATTCACCTCCGTGGATTGGAGCACAACCACTGATAATCTGCTTAATGTCGTTCGAGCTGACGGAAGTCCACAGAACATTCTTATGGGATACACATTGCTATCAAGGTAATTTTAGTGTAGAATGATAACAGTTCAAATCTGCTATTGGACGAAGCAAACAGATGATCAACGTACATATACGTAAACATACGGGTGATGACTTCTGAATAATTTGACTGAAATACTCAATATTATGACTGAAGTACAAGTCTCGTGAAAAAGTCGAGGACCAACATTTTGAAACCAAGTCCACGCATTGAAATTCGTAATTTGATAAATTGAAGACTGTGGCAAAAATACTTGTTGACAACTGTCTGATAAACATCGAGAAATGGGTTGTTAGTCCACTGTATTTATTTTATGTTGTCGCCAGGGAGGATGATTATCAAGTAACCGACAGTCACGTTCGAGCAGCTCTGCAGCGAATGATGCAAGAAGTTGCAAGATTCAACACAATTGAAAGCAAGTTTTTTTAATGTGCTGCGTTTTTTAATGATTACGCTACTAAGCTTGCTGCTCCTTTGCAGTTTGGTCTGTCATGAAACATAAAAAAAATATTTTTCTAGATTTTAACTGCAGCAGAACAAACGAAAGTCTTGTTGCCCCTGTAACTTTTCAGCATGGTGATGCCGCTGCCGTGACATCACGGATTCCACCCTCTATGCGAGCCCAATCAGCACCAGGTTACATTCATTTCAGAGCATACAGCCCCAAAGGAATTCCCAATGCGTTATGCCCAGGTGTACGGTAAGCACAGTATTCGGGGTTTCCAATTAACAAAATGTGCACAATGGTATGATAAGTTTAGAAATTCGGCTGCGTTTTCACGGTGTAGCGTGGTTCTTAATTGTAAAATGGATAGTTTAGGCCAGTGGTCTTCAACCTTTTTTATAGGCGACCCCAATTTAAGGGAAAAGGAAATCAGAATTTACATGCGACCCTATTTTTTTTTCTACACTGAGAAAAATGTTTTAAGTAATGCTGAACCGAAAGAACAATTACACAAACTGTACATAATTACAAACAAATATGGCGATACAAAAGTATTACGAAAAAGTTTCATTTAAGACATAAACCCAATTTTCGGAACACAAACTTGTCAAATTGTTCAACATTTAATTTGCACTGTTAGTGAGATGGTTGCACCTGTATACTGTCCACAAGTTTTTGAAGTCATGACTTGACTTTGCGCAAGCTTAACCGCATGTCATGCCCCACTTCCAAACGATTACGATGTTTCGTTTTTAATACACTCATTGCACTAAATCCTGCTTCACACAGCCAGGTGGTTGAAACGGGATTAGAAAAATTTGGCATAGTTGGGTACGTTGCATAAATAACTATTCACTCGTTCTGGTGTCACCTTAAATAATACAAACTTATAGTGTTGAGTTATAATACACGTTGTCGAGACCCATTGTTACGCGATAAAGGCATTTTCTGTTTTTCCACTACCACGATTTAATTGCAACAGGATGTAGCAAGCTGTACTACAAAACAAGAGCAAAAGTTGCGATCTAAAAGAACATAATATTAGTTTCATTCTCTGTAATCAATTTTAAAATGCAAAAATTAAATTCGGCGACTTATTGCGACCCCGGAAAAAGTTTAGGCGACCCCACTTGGGGTCGCGACCCATAGGTTGACGACCACTGGTTTAGGCTATTCTAAGTAGAGGGGGAGCTCCTGATAAATTTGCGCTGTGCTTTTGCTGCAGGTCTGATTCTTGCACCCCAAGTGGCATTTGCGTCGGAGGAGTCAACACAATCACGGACGATCAAAGCGCTTGTGGCGACTTCGCAGGTTTGTTGTCTATTTTGGAAATTTGTCGAAGAAAAGTGAAATGAATACACAACCAGTGAACCATCACATGTTAATTAAGATACAGACGTTGTACCTTAGCTGTCAGATTTCTTTACTGCTGCTGGCAAGACGTTGGCTGTCGGCTAGTGTAACCAAATTACGGCCCATCAATTTGTTAGAAGCAACAAATTATAAAGCCATATCCCAACCCTTTTGTTGGATGCCACAACTGGAGACAAACCGCAGAGTATCTGGATCCAATGTAACCTAGCGTCAGCCTGTGAACCAAAGCGTTTTTGGCTTATTGTCATGTCAACATTATTTCGGCACTTGTTTATACGGCCATAGTCTTGTCACCAGCAGCAAGTCGACAGAGTGTGGACTGTCTGCATAGTTAGTACAACTTTATTTAAAAAAATACGCGATAATATGTTTGCAGGTTGGGGAGGTCTCCCAACAGATAGCCCCACAAAAACGACCCCGGATGGTGCTGCTCATTCACTTGATGACATCAATTCAAGCATTCTCCTTTTTACTCGCCAATATCTGGTTCTACCCGCAAAACAAGCCGGGTAAATCTACCAACGTATTTGGAAGTGGATATTGTATTCGTTGTGTTAATTCGCATAAATTTTGTGCCAAACGTGTGTAAATAAATGATGCTGAATCAAGCACATGGGTTATTTTTCAGTTTTGAAATCTTAAAACACAATAGCCCATTTTTTCCAATGGGAACACCATAGCAACCTTTAAACTTATAAAATGAAATGCAAATCATAAGTAAAAAAATAGTAGCAGTTCTATCTCTGCAAATATGGTCTTGGGTTTATATGTCATGTTATGGAAGTATGGGGAGGAAACGTATCTTTTTGGTGTTTTGATTAAAGGGACGACTCAAAGGTCCAATTAGTGCAGCTAGTTCGAAACAGTGTGCACTTGCATATTCTATCGGCACATCGCTTTTATTCATTGTATGACTTGCGTAATTTCTAAAAGCCATGGCGGACATAGTATAGTATACTGTGCAGTGGTTGGATTTAGCCGGTGCTTTTGAACCGCCTCACATAATTTTTTGAGATCAGCGAACCGGTTAGCATTACTGGTTACTGTCAATGGACTTTTTGTAAAAAAACCAGCTAAAAAATATGACTTTTGTGATAGAACCGGCTGAAAAAAATGAATCCCACCACTGTACAGTAGTAATCCAGTTGGGTTTAGTTTTGTATTCTCAATTTAAAAACATAAAGAAAGAACTTTGTGTAGGGGCATATATATTTTTTACGCCAAAAACAAATACAAATAAAAAAATACAAAGGAGCGCAAACTTTGGGAACACATGTAAAAAACGAAAAGAGCAATAAAATTGGAAAATATTAGTATGAAAAAAAGAAATTTAATTTTGACAATCAAGTGCTTGTTAAACCTTCGCGTTGGAACGAATCCTCGGATTTATCGACAATATTCTGAACATCAGTAGGATCAAAACACTGTACAAAAAAGATCTTTAGTAAATAAAATGTTGTGGTTTATTTTATTCTATCGCTGCAACAACCCCATGTTCAATGTTATCATCAGCTTTAAAACGACATGGATCTCTATCTTATTACCTATGTGTTAAATAAAAGTATGGAAACATCAAAACCTCAAACTCACCCGTTATGAGTTAATGAAATTGATGACCTGGGTTTGAACCGATCCAGGGTTGCTCAGATCGTTTAGCCACACCCTGTTAGATGAACCCGCAACTGAGTTAAATTCCGTTGGTAGCGTTGAACCGAGCGCAACAACAAACAATTCGACATTGTTTATTCCGGCAGCTGTTAACGCCAAAGACAGGGCTCTAAAATATATTAGATATGATTTATGAATTAAAAATAGGTGTTATTGCACCGAATAACAAAAAAACAAAGTTTTGAACAATTTCAATTTTTGAGTCATTTGAGAAAAGTGGTAACTTACGTTAAATCTGAAGGAGGTGCATGAGCATATATCACTGCACGTTTCCTTGACCGTGTGTTATCGAACATTAGTGTAGCGGCAAATTGTATTGCTTGGGAGATAAAACCATTTCCGCCTCTAAACTACAATGCAACAAAGAAATTTTTATGCCCATAAGACATGTCTAAATCTTAAACATGGAGCAGGATCTTGTGACTGTTCCAAAACGCATATATTTTTAGAGTAATCTAACCCATGAACGCGTTACTTTGAAGTGTTTGACTCGATAAATACGTTAAATCGCTATATTTTAGGAGTTGTAAACTTGGTAAAATGGGCATGATCCGCATCGAGAATTGACACAAGAGTCTCTGAGAAAATGGTTCAAGTCAGGTTGTCAATGCCTTAAAAAGCCGCGGTCAAAGCAATTGGGTAAATAAATGTGTTAGTTCGGATCATGAAATGTAACAAACACACAAAGTTTACCTTTACTATTTTCAAATGGGACATGTTATGTAAATCAAAGAGTCAATGTCAAGCTGTACGCCTGCCATTTTTTTCAAAATGATCCAGGAAAACCAAGGGTGTAACACGAAACTTACTACAATGGACAATATCTGCGTTTGTACTGCCGAAGTTGTAGACGAACTGGGAAAAATTTGAGCAATGGCGTCGTCATCATAGCGCAACTGAAACAAGTAGTTGTATTTACAAACAAACATTCTCTTATTGGTTGATCTAAAATGTGAGCTTGGTGCGTAGAACAACAACTTGATCAAAAACTCACAGCTCCAACTCTGGTGTTTCCAGTGTTGATATCAAGATTTCCAATCAGTTGCGAAATTCCAGACAATACAAGTTGAAAATTTGACGAACCAAGTGCAGTTGAGCCGTCAATCAAAAACGCAACATCAGTCAGTACTGAACAAAATACATGTATATTTATAAAAACACACGCTGACTTGCGCGAAAGTTGAGACAATTTCACATATACTTGCGTCAATCAATTAAAGCTGGTTCGTAATATGATATTCGAAAAAAAGATCAACCATCTGCACAGTCAAGTTCCTACAAACTTACTGGGACACATTTGTTCGTTGCAGGATTCTACTAATTCAAGGCAAGATTGTGGCAGAGAAGTCGCAGTGCCCAAACATACGCGTGTTGACGTAATGCTGCCACCCCCACACGTCCTAGAACACATTCCCGGCGTGTATGCGGAAAAACTTGAACTGCACAAGTGTGTATTGCATGCAACCGTCTAAAAAATAGAATAAAGATAAAAGAGATGTGATACAAAAGTAAACGATATTTCCCTTGATTACATTTGGTGCCACTACGATATTTCGGATATTTTGGCTGAAA
This sequence comes from Phallusia mammillata, assembly GCF_965637545.1. NCBI lineage: Eukaryota > Metazoa > Chordata > Ascidiacea > Phlebobranchia > Ascidiidae > Phallusia > Phallusia mammillata. The sequence goes on along the minus strand of NC_137252.1, from coordinate 23,135,781 downwards.
TTATTCGTATTAATATGTTTATTACGGATTTATTCAGGTTATACCCTCTCGAAAAAAATACGAAAGTTATAACGTGTAAGCTATCGCGACGAAATGCTCAAATGTGCTAAGTTTTGTCAACATTATAGCGCTAAAAGAGTAAAAAATGCTATTAGCAAATAAAGATATGTCTTCTGTTGACTTGCGTACCTGCGTATTTGATCCAACACAGTTGCTATTGTCAACAGTCACCCCACCATTCAAACAAATTCTCGTATCCAAGCGTGTTCCGGCTAAACAGTCGGGATCTAAACTATCACAAGAACCTTCCATCCAATCTCCCCAATCAGCATTACAAGTTGTTGAGCAATCTTGTGTTTCAGTAGTCGGGCCATCACATCCAATATTTCCAATAGCTCTGTTTAAATATGATCCATAAGTTTACCTTATTGTGATGAATATAAACCTAAGTCAATATGCGTTGTTGTAGTTAGGGGCAATCATTCCAAAGTACCAGAAACTAGTTCTATACCTTTAACTTCAGCTTATCTTTAAAATTGTGAATTACCGAACCGGTCAAATTCAGTCGATTGTCTCAAGCGTTTTATTTCAACGTTATGACGGACCCCTTTATGCCATCAAGTTAACAGACCAATATACAACTAAATCAGTAGAACTAGCAGCAAATTGACATGCTTCGGTTTTGTCTTCTTACCATATATGACAGAATAGATTATGATATATTGTCATGATTTTCAAAAAAGTAAACGTTATAAGCTAGCCATATTGGCTTGATATATACCGCTGCCTAATTAATGAAGCAACATATTCCAAACAAAACACCCAACAAATCTCACAGACTGCAACCAATACCAAGATCTCTAGCACATAAAACCTGAATTGAGTTTAGTTAACGAAAAAATGAAACATTGCTTACTCAGGCGGGATACAAGTTCTACTTCGACTTTGTGTTCCAACAATAGAACAAGGAGAACCAATACAAGGCCCAAAGGGTGTCCAATCGGTCCAAGCTAAAAATTAAAATCGCATTTGAATGATAAAAAGTTGTTTAGTAATTGTTGGTATATATCCAACATAGTACGCCAGCATATACACATACTGGGATCAGCCCTGAACCTTTCATGTATAGACCAGCGATCACGACATACTTATTTGTAAATGACCTTAGTTGTTAGGATATATTTTTATCGGCGGCCGTATACAAAACTTGCTGCGCTTACATCGAAGGTGCGTCATCTGGTGGCTGCTTTTTTGCATTACGTATACGATTGATTGGAGGCTTTTAATTAACAACAGCTACATTTGGGTTTAAAAAATTATAACCAAGTAATCTTGCTGCGTCATTATTTCTGACTTCCGAATATAGTCACTTGGCCATAAAAGAAGGACATTAAGTAGGTCGCTCGAGTGTGAAATAATGCGGTTTATAGCCAAACACTCGGTAATCTTTCAACTGTTATCCGATCAATAAGAAGATAGTCGAGATTTGGGCAACTTGTAGTACCGAGCAAAGCATCTTTTTCTAATTCATTACGCGAATTTCGTAACTTACTTGGGCAGGCTTGTATGTTGCAAACTTCACTTTTTTCAAGGCAAGACTGTGAAGAAACTGTGGAAGTGTCCAAACAAACTCGAGTTAAGAGGATGCTTCCCCCACCACACGACTGAGAACAAGTTCCGGGTGTGTATGCAGAAAAACTTGAACACAAATGTGTGTTGCACGGCACCGTCTAAAAGTTAAAATTGTAAGTTATTTAATATTTTTGTTGTATCGTGCAAATCACGCCAAGTTAAGTAATTGACTTACTGGATATGTAAGTAAATTAAGTAAACTAATCATACAATTTGTGATTGGCTCAACATAAGCTTTGATGTTTCGGTTTATTTTAAAGACCTGATACCATCAAATCGTGGCCCTTTTAGCATGAAATTTAAAAAACATGTATTTGGTTCACATTTTACTATACATACCTCTGTACTTGATCCAACACAGTTGCTATCAGGAACAATCGCGACACCAACCATACAAACTCTCGTATTCGTGCGAGTTCCTGCTAAGCATTGAGGCTCAGCACTGACACATGACCCTTGACTCCACTCTCCCCACTCAGCACCACAAGATGTCGAGCATTGCTGGGTTTCCATCAACGATTCACTGCAACCACTAAACACTTCTATTTTAAGTTTCAGCGTTTTCTCATGAAATCAATAGAAAAGAAAAAAAGTGGTACACTACAGCAGGGGTCGACAATCTTTTTCGCACAAATGACCGTTTTTGAAACTGAATTTTTTGTGTGGACCGGCCTTAAAAAAACTACAAATATTCAGCAATTAAAACGCATATATTAGTTTATCATCCCATGGAGACACAGGTATTACTTTTATACAATTACCTTGCTTCAAGGCAAATCCTACTTCTGGTTTGCTGCCCCGTGGAACACTGCTCTCCCACGCACTGCGACCATGTCGTCCATTGCGATAATCCTGAGTAATATTATTAGCACCATGAAACTAGCTTTCAAATTTATCAGCTGCGCTACCAACATTATTATATCCAGATAATGCATTCAATTCGAACCCCAAGCCTAAAGGTTTTATCGGGCTACATCCGGGCCAACAAGGCTGCATTCACATGGGTGTGTCCTAATTAGTATTCTAATTGGAGAACTAGAAATATGGAATACAAGAACAAAAAACAACAACAAACTTATCCCGAAATGAAAAGAACAATTTGACAATGTAATATAACTACAGTTTGTTTAGAAAATGGCTAAAATACGAAACGTACGTGGACAAGCTTGCTCGTTGCACGATTCTTGCTTCGACAAGCACGACCAAGGTGGCGATGACGTCACAGGACTCAAACATTGTCTTGTCGACGTAATTGTTCCTCCACCACATGTTCTTGAACAAGTACCGGGGGTAAAGGGTCCGTACGACTCACACAGGTGTGTGTTACACTTTGCAGTCTTTAGAAAAAATACGGAAAGTTGTTGTATACGTTTTTATTTTTATTTTGAAAGGAAATTCGTACATGGTTGATTCAAATTTACAAAATCATGTTAATATTTTCCATTTTAATATCCATGGAAACTAAAATATTCGATTGATTCGACATTTTTTTCAGAAAACAAAACACACACGAAGTGTTAAAACTCATTTCTGAAGACTTAATATGTAATGAAAATCAGGAACTAATTTACAAAATAAATTAAATCGAAATACAAAAGTAAAATCAAAATTAAATGTAAATAATCGTGAGATAGAGTATTTCAGAATGTGAGCAAACTTTACCCTTATCGATTCTCCGATGCAATTACTACTTGGGACTGGCACTCCACTCAACAAGCAAACTCTGGTTTCAACAGTGCTGCCAATAAAGCACACTGGATCAGCACTGACACACGCGCCTGGCACGAATGGGCCCCAATCGGCGCCCGGACAAGGTACTGTGCACATGCGGGTCTCTGAGGTCGGACCACTGCATCTGAAACAACATTATTATGGAAAAGATTGGAAAATTTTGGTTTTGCTTAATCATTTCGGGTTCTTACTTCATGTGTGGCAGATAATCGTTGGTGCATGACCTCGTCCTGGTTTGAGTCCCGCTAAAACAGGGACTTCCCCCACATTGAGACCATTGACTCCAATCTGCCCATGAAGCTCCGTCCACTGAAATAGCAATGCACGAGTTAATTAGGGAACTTTGCAAGCAGTTTAAAATATTTGAACTGGGAACAAAACTTTAGATGCAAGAAACAAAATTAGAAAATTAGGTCAAAAAAGAAATAAAATGTAGTAAATAAAAAAATGAAGTTCCCTAAATAACTCGTGAAATACGAAAATTTGATTAAAATTTTGAGTTTGACTTAAATTACGCTGCAATGGTGCAAAATTTTTGCAATGGTGCAAAAAGCTTTTATGAAAACGACAGTAACGAAAATTTAAACGAAAAGGTAAAGTTATAGGAGTCTGGTCGAGTGGTTTTCAACAGTGTTTCTATTTTTGTCATTTTTTAATTAACATTGTAACGCGACAAGTTACTGAATAATGTTGGATTTACTGTCGCTAAAATAAATAAAAAGGGATTTCAGAAAAATAATAACCGTGTTTTACAGATCCATAAACTGTCACCGCAAAATAGAAACGAAAAGAAACTAACTGGTGATAAAAGTACCAGGATAGTTGAGCCAAAAGCGAACAGAGCGGAAACATTCGGCTTCTTGTACTCCAAAATTCCGGTTCGGTTGCCAGCAACAACCGAAACGAACACACTGTGATCTAAAAATAGTAAAAAATACATTTAAGGTTCGCAGCAAACAGATATTAAGCAAATCCACTATTTAAGTTTGTACAACCAAATTTAAAACCAGATTTGGTTACATCTTTATTGATTTTTTAGTATAAATGTTATATTAATAAATTTGTCGTTCAACTGGTGTAATGCTGAACAAAACGACAAATTTATTAATATGCAACCTGGTGGACGAAACGCCTGTTCAGTATTTACTATAAATGTTATAGACAAACAAAAAGTTGTACTGTATCAAGTAATTAAAAACGTGTCTTTTGTTGTCAAGCAGGAAATGAAAAAAACATGGAAATGAATATCCATACCTTGTTACACCAACTTTGCCGCAACGGTTCCGGCTCACATAGCACGAGCTTACGAAGCGGAACGGGCCAAGTCGTTCAATTTTTTGGAAAAGGTGAGGTTTGTTTCGATCATCCAGTTTTGCAAAGTACGGATGAGTTTGCGGTTTGTATGGGGCAGGTACATACGCTTTACAAAAAATGCTATTTTAGTAATTTTTATCTTGATGCAGCCTTTGACAACTACAAAATGGAATTGGAGTAACCTTCCAAAGCATTACTGTGCATATCAACTATTATTTGCATAAAACAGGTTTTGACCCAATATGCTTGACGAGACATTGTAGCGACCGAAGTGATGAATTGATAGGGACCTAAAAACACAACTTGGACAACGTTTTTAAACTTACCAGCTTTAGCTTTGTAACAGTTGGGCTTAGCAAATTGATCAAAACAACATCCATTATTCTGACACAAGTGACGAGGAATAAAAAGACGATTTGGAATCCTGCATTCTTCTCGCTCATCTGGTTTTACTCGGCATTCCTGTGGAGGGCACGTCCCTAAATCGGAAAAGAAAGACTTTTGTTTTCAAGGTTTGTGGGTTTGTAGTGTTGGACACAAACCAGAGTCAATTTAAGTCTAACTTTTTGGAAATTATAATTATAAACTTTTTGGAGTTTTTTTTATGATTTAAAGTTTTTCTACATGCGTAATATATCCTAAACGAAAAATAGGAATTTTTGCAAAGAGGAATTTGCAGTGGTTTACTTGTGTCAAAGGAAACTTTACACAGCGGCTAATACAGTCATAAATCAACACCGAAATCACCAAGACATCAGTTGCTTGTAAACTAAAAGACTTGAACGCGAAGACTTATTGCCCAACGCTGTGGGTTTGTGCACATCGCAAATAGCAACTAAGTTGAGCGAAGACGAGAAAAGAAATCTATGAAATCGCACCTGTACGTTGGTAGCACCTTGGAGCCTGATAATGCAGTGGGTCGTCATAGTAACAGCATCCAGCGTCTATGCACGAATTTTCTCGTAGGTCTTTTCCTTGGGAACATGCACTTCTGTAGTACCACGTGATCCAGCATTTGCAGTCATCAGCTGGAATCAAATCACGTGACATTAAAACAGAACACATTTTTGAACATTTTTTTGAAAAGTATACTGAACGTTTTAATCACTAGCTAATGCTGTTTAAATGTTGCGACAGGAGGTTTGCCAAAATGTTTGAAATTACTACAACTACAACATTACGTTAGCAACCGTTTTTAAAGAAATTGTCATTTTTTGACACAGTTTGTGCCAGGGTAATAAAATGCAAATCTAGCTACAATTTGTGAAACGCCACATGTAATTTGTCTCGTGTTCTATGGCTATAAAACCACATGCTTACAAACAAAATGTAGCCCCGGTGTCACGAAGTTACGCATCAGTTGCTTTAATGTGGCTAAATTGTTGTTAATTGGTCGCCAGACAGCCACTGATAACTATTAGCTAATCAGTAGGTGGCCTATGTAGCCGGGCAGGGCTAAAATTTGGCCGGCAATCAATGAACACAATTGGTGAATGGCGCCAGTACTTAGTTATGTAGGCGGATCACGGTTTAAATTTGGCGTCGAATGTTAGGATTCTCATGGTTGTGACGCTAAAGTGTCAGTTTTAGTTCGGTGCCAGGTGGAATCAACCAAACGAACTTTAGAAGGCAAAAACACCAAACTTGTTTATTACACATGCTGAAAGCATATATTAAAAAAGGCCCCAAAGTTGGTGATTATTCTTATAGGTAGAACTAAGAGGATACAAATTTGCCTACGCTGACAGCTGCAATTTCTACATTATACTTCTAAAAGTGTGTTATTTTTAAAAACAATATCCTAAAAGAATAAATCAAAATTGTTAGTGCAACCCACAAGTCCCCATTATAGTTTCGTGCCAATTAACATTGCATACTCTATGTCGTCACAGACAAGCGGGTCCCCAAATGTTCCCACAGTAAAGGCGTGCGTATTTAATTGCCGTCACGAGGCGCAGGGAAGTCGGATTCAAAGAGAAAAGTCGCGTGTGAATTAATTGGTGCACTATGAGGGAATTCCCCCTTCGTCGCGTAACTGACCATTACTATTATTAACTTGATTCGCACTCCTAAAGCGGGTTGGTAACAAGGATTTTTCCAAGACATTTATTGGCTTCGTTTATCTATTTTTGAACTTTGTGTGTAGGAAATACAAGAAAAGTGTTTCTCCCACATCCATAAGCTAAGAAACATACCTGATTTTTTTCTGTTGCTGGGCGAGATTAGTCCTGAAAAAAAAGTTCACGCATAACCTTATCGTCCTTATTTGGGTTAATGCGAATTTTTTGTGCACTGCTATAGTTGATTGCACAATATGTTGATTTAAATCAGCTTCAAGTTGTGCGCCATCGAATTTATGTGCATGTATATACGACTATTTACGATTAAAACACACCAATTTTATTCTTCGTTTTAATTCTATTTATTTGTTTTAAATCGTAAAGATATTGAAAATTGTTTCAAATTAGTTTCAATCTTCCAAAAGACATCTCAAAAAACAAAAGGTTTAAAGTTACATCTCATATGTTTGTGCATGTTTAAATTTATTTTGCAAAACTGAATATTTACTATAAATAACTCAGTTGGGAAAGAACAGCCTTTGACATTTTGCCGGCACAAGTTAACATTTACATTCGCTTAAAGCACGTGGAGAAGGAGAATGTTTATTACGTTATAAACGTTTGTCAGACAAAATACAACCGGTCACTTTGTTAGCGATAACGTGTTTTGTGTTTGTAAATGCCGGAACGCATTTGTCTGCGGGCTAATAAACTCACCTCTGGTTATTAACTGTCCACGAACACATAACAACAGAGTGAAAAGTATCCAAAGTCGCATTTCGTGTGAAACTTCGTTGCAATTTGTATGACTACTTCGCTATTGGCGCAAAATATCGAGGCTCCTGTCAAAATGAATAGAGTTGTTTTGCATTGCAAATAAAAGATATAATTTTTATGTTTGATTTCATCCTTATTTTTTAGAGAAAATACGATTTATATTAAATACTTTTTAGACACACACTAATTTACCAAGGTTTTCGTTTTTTGTTTAAACGGATAATTTATAGATAGCTATATACTTACCCTTTTTACAGAAGTTTTCGGAAAGAAGAGTTAGCCAAGCTTCCTGATTTCGGGTGAACTATCTTACGACCAGAGCTTTATATTTTAAAAATAACCTTTCGTTCCGTAGCAGTTAAATCCTTGTTCTACCTGTTTACATAACAGCAATCGGCTTACACGAAGGTCGAGTCGTCAATACGCCAACACATGAACTAATTGCCAGTCTACCTCGTCCAAGGGTTATAGCAAAAACTTAGAGCCTCTGGCTAATTGGCTAGTTGCCTTGTATGAACTGCATGGGGATTGAGAGGGTTTAAACCGGTAATGATGCAGCATTTAAATTAAAAAAAACTGTCGTATAACACACAAAGTTTACATGATACGTAATACTTATAACCACGAAATTGATATTTTAACAATTTAAATGAAAAAATGTCGCTCATAACATACGAAGTTTACGTGCTACGGAATAATTATAGCCACGAAATTGGATTTTTAACAAGGGGGTATTTCCGATAGCCACTTTTTGAAACCGCAAGCCAACTTTTTAAGCGCAATTAATTTTTGATTTGCACTTTAGATTTTTGATATATTTCGTTAGATGTTGAAACCAGAGCTCCACAGCCTTATCGCTATTGACAGTCGCGCCAAAAGCCTTTTCTTCATCAACTTTATTTTTTTATGTTTGTAAATGACTGGTAAAGAAATATTATATATTTCATAATATTACATATACTAGTTTCCCAATTAAACAATAAACCTTCATGAAACGGCAAAGGACAATAAGCTTGTCCAATATTCAAACCTAAATCGCGTTTTCTGGCCAAAATAAACGTTACGCTAACAACCGCACGTGGTTTTATACGACCCCAGCTAGTCTTATAATAGTCTGGGATCAGCACGAACCCATAACCGAGCATCTACATTACAAAATGACTGCGCTAATTAGATACATTTGCATACTGACCACTGTATTATAAACAATCGTCTCGACATATTTCCATTTTAAACTTAGCCGCATCCTGGCCAAATAAAATATGGTAATTTTGTTATTTCTTACATAAACTTTGGCACATGTCTGACTTTTCATAAAGTTTTTTTTTCGGGGGACAAAGCACCGTTTAAAACAATATAGCTTTCCAGCATTTTGAGTGCTATTACGTTTTGAGTCAATACCACATAAAACAATGAGTATAGTCTACAAATATAGTTTGAATTAAGACGAAATCAGTTTATTCCTTCAACTAACTTACTTTTTTGTAGTTTCAATGGTTTTAAACATAGAAAAAAATGCAACTGTTTTAAATTGTAATGCTTTTGACCTTGTCAGACCAAGGCAACGATTTTTTCGAAACATCGTTTTTAAGCAAACTTTCGTCTCCGTCTTTCCCGTAGTACAACTACAATTACCAATTCGACCTGATGCGTTGTCCCGAGCCAGAGCACTTATGTTCCCCTATATTTGATGTGGCGCTAATTAAGCGGCTATATGAGCTGTGACTTCCCATGGTTACGTCACATGGGGCCTACGACCATAATCACTGCGAAAAAAGCTCTAAAGGGATTTGTAAATGTTTCTGCGTTCACAACGGTAGTAGTATAGCAGTGTTTTTCACTTATTACTTTAAAACTTGCTGCATTGCAAAATGTTAAGTAACATATATTTTTAGTATTCGAAAAATTGTCAATGCAAAAAGTAAGTATTATGTTTTGGAATGTTTTCTGTCATAAACCAACGTTGACATAACATACAATCACACTCTTGTTATGGTGGTAATTTCGCTGAAAACCAAAGTTGGAAATTTATTTAAATCTATAGACTAATTAGTGGAAAAATACAAAAAAAAACTATTCGAGAACAACCAGCGACGTTAGGATTATATTGGTGAATATAGCATCTAAACAGCGTAATTGTTTTTCGCGATTAGACACGTAGCCTACAAGTAAGGACATGTTATTAAAGATTAAAGACGCGGTTAAGCTGATTACATGTAACTTTGTTTGATTCCGGCTTGTGTTTAATCATATGCTCTCCACGTCAGAAGACCAGAGGTTATGTTCGAAAAAATGCGTAACACGACAAGCCAAGTCAAGTTTTGGACTTCTCAAAGCAATGTTTCAATTACAATACAAAAACTAAGAGTTTAAATTTCATGCATATTTGATATGCTCTAAAATGAGTCTGTTTCTGATTTTGACATTCTGCATTTTGCAATTAAAGGTCAATAGGGTCAGAAACGTTTCTGTTTTGCAAGTTTCTTAAACAAATTAATTTGATGAAAATTATTGTTCTATAAAAGGGTAAACGTGCCAGTTAATTAGCTTGTGGCTTCAGAATTCGACATTGATTTTGTTTTAATTGATGTGACTTTATTGGAATTTCCGAGAAGAAAATTCAGTCAGGTTATACATAAGTTTCTATTTGATGCAGTGAAGCCGCCTCAAAAGTTTCCAAACGAACCCAAATATTTGACGTAATCTGCTGGGCAAACCTGAAAGAACTTTAAATAATACAAGCCGCAGAGTACATAAAATAGCCTATGTTGCAAAACGTGGCCTGCATTTTGTTGAAAAAAAAACGAAATTTTGGGCAAATGCCATTAATTGATCGATTGCAAACATTTCAACATTTAATTCTATCATACATTGTATATGTCCGTTTTGGCCAAATTTTTGCAACACTAAAATACCGCCGTTATAGTCGCAGTTTGCCAAAAAACAAACTATTGTGCATATTTTTTTCTACGTGCATGCCTATAAGTTCAATAATAGTTTCTAAATCAACCGTTACAACCGTTGTTATGCGAAAAGTTGTTATGAGAGAAGTTGTTATGATACAACCGTTGTTATGCGAGAAAACATGTTTACAGTAATTTTATGACATGAAAACCAGGGGATTTCCTTGCACTGTATAAAATGTGAAAGCAATAGATCCAGCGAAAACATGAGTCCAAATATGGAAATGGAAAAGTTAGACAAATTTCCGGCAATAAAAATCTATTTTTTGCATGTAATACGAAACGCATAAAGCTTTTTTCAACGATTTGCCAACACGAAAATTGTATAATGTTTCTTACGTAATTTTGTAAAAAATGATGACCAAAATGTAATATGTTTATAGGGGCTTATAGCTACAGCGCATCGGATACTAAATTTGGTTGAAAACCTCTTTTAGGGAGTTTTTAGGACTTAAAATGCGGTGTTTGGATAAAAATGCGAAAAAGATCGTAAGTACAGCGTGAGACATTTTGCAAAAAGCGCCTCATTTGGAAAATATGATTAACAAAAGTAAAACAAATAATTTTGCAGAAACAGGTCGTATGATAACAAAAACGTTTACTTAAACACGAAGGAAATGGCCATCAGACGGTTTTACTGTTTGTTTCGCACAACATTTGTTTTCGGACAACGAGTCAGCTTACTTTATTAACCTGCGCTTTTGTCACGTGAAAAACATTACAAATATTCTGTTGCTCATCTGGTCACATGATTAAACTTTAAAAAACCCATGGAAGCTGCCACATGAAAGCATAGTAAATTACGCTGTGTCATCTCACGTCAGTTTAAAAGCTTGTAACTACGAAACACTATTTAAGACACATTTTAGACCGACTGGGCCTGCATAGAAAAGCGCGATACCAATTGGTACATCATTTGCCATTGCAACATTTCTATAAATTTTGTTATCTCGAAGTGAAAAGTATAGACATTCGTCTTTTGGCTTATATTATGGAAAACGTGCATTTGTCGATATACAAGTATCATCAAAACGACGTAGACAGTAGGTTGGCAACAATGGTATAAGTATAAAAAAATAACTGTGCCATAGAAATATGGTATTGCTGTCTGTTAATACAGTCGCGTTTGAGCAAAGTTCCATCATTGTAAAATGTTTTAGGATCAAGCTAGGTAAATAAAATGCTGAGGTTCAAAAGTTTGAGAAAACTAAATTAGCATCGATATCAACAACTATAAGTTATATCAAAACAATATAATAGGAATAAAAAAATGATTCACTATCAACAGAAAACTATTGTAACATAAAACCCACTGGTACGTGACGCTCTTGCAATAAAATTGCTGAGTCATTGCAGCGATTGTTCTGGTCTGCAGAAGTTTGCTCTGTCATTGTTGTAAATAGGTTGTAAAAAGTGTTACAACTAAACTGCTTTTTGTTCGTTTGGCGGTTGCGTTGTATTAAACTAGTGGTATGGTACGTAGACCTATTGAAACACACATTTTTGTTTTTTTGATGATTTTGTATAGGTTTGCCAGTTTCCTGTTTCATGAGATAAGCCAGCAGTGCTGTTGGAGTTTATGTTTGTAGATTCAACAATCTTCATAATTCTATTTTTACCCAGTTTAGATTACTAAATAATGACTTTGTTGCAGCAAATTTAAACGTTCATTTTTTAATATTGTTTTTGTAGATTTTTTATAGTTGTATTATGACTTATGTGAACTGTTTTACCAATATGATATGTTTATGCTTAAAGGATGAATGACCTAAAGTTTTTCATAAACTTTAACCTATATCAACTTTATGTTGTTGTTGTTGTTTTCTGTGAAATAGGTTTGTAATTGTTATAAATTTTTACTATTGCAGAATTTTTTAGTGCAAGTTTTCTGTCACTGAAAAACACCCTAAATACAACCCAAAATCTCTATGGCATCATCAGCTTTAAAAAACATGCATGTCAAGATCATTTCTGACATCATGTGACCTTGGTGTTGGGTTGGGAAAAGGAACTTGGAATCTGCCATGTCAGCATGTAAAGATAAATATAATTTTAAGGTCAGTACTCAGTTCCATGATTCCACAATCGCAGCTGTGTTATGTTTTAGATCAGGGGCATGCAACATTTTATGTCATTGGGCCGTATAACCAATTTTGGACCCCAAGCCACATAATTTTTTTCCATGTGCATAATAAATTTGAAGTTCTTCCAAAGCATCAATACATTTATTTTTTACAACATACAGAGTTTCAGCGCAACACTGGCTTTCACAACAAAATAATTGTTTACTAGACAAAGGGAATTGTTATGTCACATTCGATGAAGTAGGCTAATTGCTGTAACTGCTGTATGATCCACCGGTTGGACAACGCTTATTTAGCTTATATTTGTTACATACAGTATAGCAACTTAAGAGATTTTCCAAAAACTAGTGAAAAATTTTGCCAAATTCTCAAACGAACTCCATTTTTTTATCTTAATCAGTGTGCTGGTGGGGGCCACACTAAATAGCTTGGCAGGCTGGACTGTGGCCCGCGGGCTGTATGTTGCACTCCCCTATTTTAGATCGACTACTTTCATTTTTAACTAACCAGACACAAGTAATTTGTTAGGTGACATGGGAGCCATACCTTTTGCGACCCAACATGCCCCCAGAAGGGGTACCCAAGCCTCCACAGTATGGAGCCAATTCCGGAGGGTAAATATTTGTGATTTTTTTAGTTTTTGTATGATTATGATAGTGTAACAATAAAAATTGATATTGAAAACTTGTATAAATGGACTAATATAAATACTTTTGCTATTGATAAGGGACTATTTACAGAAATTTTGCTGTTTAAAAAGAATTAAATTATTTTGTTTTAACAAAAATATAAATCTTGAATATAGATCAAACCGCCTTAAGAATGTGGGAAAAGAGGTTGGAATTGATTTTACATACAAACAATCAAGATTTCCAAATACTATTGTTGGTCATTGTGCATTGGTGCTTGCTCTGCAGAAAGACCCAACTGGACAGTTGCAAAACAATGTAATTTTGTTGTGTAAATAAATGATATATTACCTACTCCAGATACATGTATTTTAGGCTATATCTACTTTGTTCTAAGAAAGTTAGGTCGACTGTTTTTACACATTTTTATTACTGTACATATATCTTTGTCAACTGAAGTACAGCTTACATAAAAAATAAGTTTCACAGGATAATGCATACTTATTCTTCCATTTACTTACAGTTGCAGGAAGCTTTATTTAAAAGTTACTTCACTGATGGCGATTACCCTGATGTAGAAGTAGTCTCTAGGCTCGCAGCTGGTGTTGGAATGGATGAGGCAGAGGTGAAAAACTATGTCTCTAATCCTAACAACCAACAGATGGTTAGAGAAAAGGCAGCCGAGTCTGGCCAGATTGCAAGGAGTGGTAAGTCACGGTTTAAACTCACAAAAAGCAATGCTTAAGAACACTAATTTTAAGTGAGATTTTTTTGAACTTACACTAGCACTTGTTGTGTTTGCATGAAGGGTAACTAGCATTTTCAATTCACTTAAAAGTTTATACTTTTTTAGGTGTTCCTATGTTTGTGTTCAATGGGCAGCCAGGATTTGCAGGAGCCCAGCCTCCTGCAACCATGCAAAGTATGTTTGACAAAGTAGCAGAAAAATTCCCAGTGCAATCTCTCTAATGTGTTTTTTTGTTGGAACTTGGCTAAAGAACAGTTTATGATGAAAACTGTGCAAAACCAGTGTTTGGGGCGCCAGTGTTTTAAAACCACATGTTCTTGGGTTAAAGTGCCTTCAAAAATGTTTTTGTTACAATAAAAATAATACTGAAACTGGCTTTAACAGAAACAATTACATGTAAGAACAGTTTGTAGAGTGTAAGAGTAATGGTTTCAGATCTTAGGTAATATTTAGAGTGATGTGACCTAAAAGCTTTGGTCATCTCACAAGAATTCTTTTGGTGTTTAAAATGTCTATAGCAGCCATCGAAAAATGTGTTTGTCACTATATTCAAGGCTGTGATCCTATAAAAACCCTTAAAATAATAACTTACGTTAATAAAATGGTTGCTACATTTAAGTTTAATTCACATGACTAGCTCTTTAAAAAATATGGAAAAGTAAACCAAGTATACATTAATTGTGAATATATTTGTTGTCTCAATAATCCTGACCAATGGTAACCTAAAATGGGTTGGATTTTAGAACAGTATGAGAATTGAAAAAGTTTAATAAGTGCGGTAATTGGCTACATAAACGTAATACAGTTTATTAGCTTTAAGCAACAGAGATCGACACTATAAGTCCTGTAATGTAAAATAGAAGTTAACACAAAATGTCAAGTAAACGCGAAAACTACAACTGAGGAAAGCAACACGAAAACGAGAGAGTTTAAGCGGAACTAAGGAATGTAATTAAACTGCGCAGGAATACAAATAACCCTTAAGGCACAGAGTGAACAAAATACAGAGCGGAGCCCACGAGCGTAAATTACTTAGTAGCTCGCTGCATTCTCCCTCGGTAAAAATAATGCTTACAAAACATCACCACAATACATAACTACACAGTCCACTCGCCATAACGAGCAGGCGACTTTCGTTCACGGGTAGAACGACGAAGACCAGGTGGTGAGTCAGCCGATTCAGTAGATTCAAGGGGCGCGGGACTGTCCACTTCAACAGCGATGTCATCTTCATCTTCTGCGGAGCTTGAAGAGTTCGGACAAGGAGCCAGGTCAGAAGTTGAGACTGTGCTTTCCCGTACGATGGATTTGCATCCAGCAAGGTCACAGGATCACACAACGGGTCTCCTTTCGAGCCGACAAACCTACGAAGAAGTACAGTGCCACCGTTCAGTAGCCATGAGGGCATCGAGGTACCAGACAGGACTCGGCGGGAAAAACTAAAAAAGCGTTCGTGCGGCGTTTGATTAGTGGCGGTGCACAGTAGGGTCCGCATGGCATGTAGAGCATCAGATAACACTTCCTCCCAACGGCTATCGGGTAAATTGCGGTTGCGAAGCAGAAGTTTTACCGTCTTCCAGACAGTTTGGTTTGTCTTTTCACATTGACTGTTCCCTTGAGGATGATATGGCGTGGATTGACTAGTAGCGATGCCACGCGAGAGTAAATATTGACGCGTTTCCTCGCTGAGAAAAGAAGTTCCTCGGTCGCTGTGAATATAGTCAGGAAAACCAAAAAGGCAAAATAGGTTGGAGAGGCAATCGATAACGGTGGACGAAGTCATTCTCTTGCAAGGAAAAACAAAAGGATACCGGCTGTACTCATCTACAACGATTAGAAGATAAGGATTCTGGCCAGGTACTGGACCTTTGAAGTCCATACTGATCCTTTCCCACGGTTTGGTAGCTTTTATCAGTTCTCTTGCCTGAGGCTTGTAGAAACGTGGCTTAAGTTCGGTACACACGCGACATCTATTACCAACCGATTTAGTTTCATCACTAGTATAAGGCAAATTGTGAGATTTAACAAAGTGATGCATACGGGCGTATCCGGGGTGTCCAAGTGATTCATGCAGTGCAAAAAGATCTTGAAGAGACTTTGAAGACACACATACTCGAGAATCCGCATCGGGAACAATATTCAGTGTACCTGGTCGGTGGCGTATATCGTAGGAATATTGGCCCAACTCTAATCTCCACGATATCATTTTAACATTTTTAATCTTGCCCCGGTTTCTTCGTTCAAACATGTAAGCGACTGATTTTTGGTCCGTGATTAAAGTGAAATGCCGACCCTTTAAGAAATGCGACCACTTTCTTACAGCTTCAATAATAGCAGAGGCTTCCTTTTCAATAGCGGGGTAATTGCGTTCGCAACGGTTAAGTGTACGAGACATGAAAGCCACAGGTCGTCCCTTTTGCGACAAGACGGCAGCTACAGCAAAATCAGAGGCGTCTGTTTCCACTTCAAAAAGACAGTCGTCAAGAATTGCACCAAGAGTGACTTTGCCGAGCTCATCTTTTAAATCGTTAAATGATAGAACGGCATCTTCGTCTAACGGGAAGTCTTTTGCATTCAAGAGAGGTGCTACACGTCGTGAAAAATTCTTAATCCACTTAGCGTAGTAAGAGAACATTCCTAGTACTCTTTTCAGTTCCTTTGGTGAAGCTGGAGGTGACAACTCTAATAAAGGCTGCAAACGATTTGGGTCAGGTCGAATTTCATTAAAGGAAATACGATGCCCAAGAAAGTCCAAAGTAGTTGTTCTAATTCTGGACTTTTTTTGATTTATAGTAATGTTATTTTTGCGAGCAGCTTCAAGAAGACGACGAAGGTTGAGATCGTGTTCCTCTAACGTAGCGCCGGTAACGGTGATGTCATCAAGGTACGCGTATACCTTATGCAACTTATTGTCTTGAATAAAATCATCAATGGCGCGTTGGAAGGTAGCCACGCCATTCGTCACGCCAAAGGAAGCCGTTTGTATTGATAAAGTTTACCACACGCTTCAAATGCGGTATACGGGCGTTCGCTTTCCAGCAATGGAACTTGATGGTAAGTAGAACGGAGATCAAGACAGCTGTAGAATCGATCTTGAGCAATTAAATTTACAATTTCCTCAATCTTAGGTAGAGGATAGGCATCTAACTGAGTATATCTATTGACCGTGACAGAATAGTCAACGACGAGTCGTTTCTTGTGACCTCATGAAACGACTAACACCGGCGCTCTCCAAGGAGAACGGGCAGGTTCAATGATATCAGACTTCAGAAGCCGTTTTATTTCCGCATTGATAAATCGCAAGTCTTCTATGCTGTATCGGCGAGACCGAGCGGCAATAGGTGTACAACCAGGCAAAAGAAATTCGAAAAGTCGAGGAGGCTTGAGCGTTGCAGCGGGTAAGTCCAACAAAGAAACGCCCAGAGACGCGATGCGAAGCGGGGGTTAAGCGCCTCCCATAGAAAAAGTCACTTCTTGATGTCTCTGGAGAAAATCTTGCCCAAGAATGACATCAGCACAAAGGTCTTTTAAAATACCGAAAGTCAGCGAATACGAACGGCCAAGTAAATAGATTGTAGCCGATGTAGAGCCAGAGGTGGCAATAGATAAACAAGAAGAAGCACTAGTAATGGGCGTATGAGGGCCGGATGTCTGTAAGTGAAGTGATTGAGCTACCTGTTTGCTAATAAAGTTACCGGAGGCACCAGAATCAATTAAGACTTTCACTGGATTAGACTCCAACGAGCCGTCTACGAGAGCGGGTCCCAGACTTAGGGGAGCCTCAGCGAGAGAGTGAGGTTTGAAAGCGTTTGAAATATAGCGTCGTGGAGAGAAACACACAGCTGAGGTGGGACGGAAACGAGAGCTGCTTTGATTAGAAGAGGGGCTGCTACGACAAACCTGGGAGAAATGTCCTCTTTTCCCGCAGTTATAACACACAGCTTCAAGAGCCGGGCAAGCAGATCGGCTACGATGCATTGCACCACCGCAGAAATAACAAGATTTTGCCCGGGGTCGATTTGTACGTCGAGCAGTGGCCAGAGGCACATCGTGGTACAAATGAGCAGATGAGCTAGCGGCGCTTTCTGTACTGCCGCCGGCGCTTTCCGAGGGTGCGGAAGCAACTAATGAATTTTTACCCATCAAGAGAGATTGTTGCTGTGATTTGGCAAGATTTTCAGCGATTTCGGCGGCTTTAAGTAGGTTTAAATCTTCAATTTCTAAAAGACGCTGCCTAATCGAAGAAGAAGAAAGACCATTAATGAAGGCATCTCGCGTTAAGTCGTCTTTGTATTGATCAGCAGTCACAGAAGTAAAGGTGCAATCTTTGGCAAGAGTTTTCAGTTCGCGTAGATATTCAGATATGGATTCGTCGGAATTTTGAATGCGACTCAGAAGTAGATATCTAGCAAATACGTTGTTCTTCTTTTTTACGTATATTCGCTTTAGTGCCACGACGATATCTTCAAAAGAATCGGCATCTTCTACATGAGAAAAAGCATCAGGTGATAGACAGTTTATAATAATTCGTTTCTTGTGAGCGGCAGTAACGGTGTTTTCGCCTTCAGAGAGTTGGTCAATGTAATCTGTAACAGTGCGAAGCCAATGCGTAAAGTGTCTGCCAGCATTTGGAGCTTCAGGTTCTATCGTCAAAGTGTTCGGGCGTAAAAGCAGCTTGTCCATCGGATATCTTCTGTTGCTTAAATTGCAGTAATTGGCTACATAAACGTAATACAGTTTATTAGCAAGCAACAGAGATCGACACTATAAGTCCTGTAATGTAAAATAGAAGTTAACACAAAATGTCAAGTAAACGCGAAAACTACAACTGAGGAAAGCAACACGAAAACGAGAGAGTTTAAGCGGAACTAAGGAATGTAATTAAACTGCGCAGGAATACAAATAACCCTTAAGGCACAGAGTGAACAAAATACAGAGCGGAGCCCACGAGCGTAAATTGCTTAGTAGCTCGCTGCAATAAGTTTATCACATATATCATTTTAAGTGCTGCGTCCTAGCATTTTGGTTTGTTGAAAAATGCCACTGGATTCTGCCTTCAAAATGTATGATAACAACTTTGGAGCTCAGTAGTACTTGCCTACTACAAACAAATCTGATACATCTACTGACTAAAAATGACAGTCCACTACTAAACTCTACTTGTCAAAACAGTACAAAATAAATCAGTTTTCATAGGCAAGGCTATCGGTAACGGATTTTGAATGTATTATCGGTTCACACATACCTCAGCACAAAATCTGACCACACACAATTCTTTAATAATGCACAGCTCGAATATACCATTAATTAATTGGACACAATGTACTTGAGATAGCATCATGGTATGCCAACTCTTCTTGTTTTGTAATTTATGACCTATACGTTTTATAAAAGTTTTCAGTTGTTGGCAATTTTGTAAGTAACATTTAGATTTTGGATGATTGGGCCATTGTAATTAACATCCCGTCCTGTGCCGATTGGGGCATTTTGTGCATTTTGGACATGTATTGTTTGATTCCCGTGCTGATTCCTTTCTGTAACACAATATTCATGTGTAATGTTAAAATCTTTAAATTTAGTGCCTAAGATTATGCTATATTTGCAAAATATTCCAATTCTATCTCTAATTAAGTTCTGTTTGCTCCAATAAGAGTGTCAAAAAACTTTTTATTAACACACATAAAAATACAAGCTTTTGATTTACCAGTTACTACAAATTCGACATCCGGTTTCAATTAAACAACAACACAATCTCAGGAGTTTTTGTAAAATGATAACAGTATTGATGGGGTGTGATTATTTTAACATGTTGAGTTGAGTGGAGTTTATTTCGCCGGTGATACAAATCGTAGCAGCACAATTGCGCGAAAATATAATCATCAAGCCGGAAATAGCTGCGCAACGTTGGGACGTTATAAAGCGCGACGAAGGTAAGGACACAATTGGTGGAAAGATGATAAACGCGCTTCAGCTATACCGTTATTATAAGCGTTATGTGAAGTGGACTCACATCAGAGCGTGAGGTTGGCGCGGGACATCAAGACTGGGGGGCAACGTTGGTGGAACCAGTCAGCTTTGGGCTTAAAAGCTAGCCACCCGTGTTAGGGAAAGATAGTGGGGTTCAACAGGAAAAGAAACCCTGTTGGATAGTTTCCGGCACCAGAAGGAAGGGTGCAACACAAACATAGTGACGCTGTAACACGATAGTTGTAAAACATCAAAAAAGAGGAAAAACACAACAGAAAAAGCAATAAAAATAAAAAAAGCTGAAAAAGGGCAAACAGGCCAATGTACAGAATAGATTCGTTTTCCAAACTAACCCGAACTTTTAAAGCTTTTTGTCCACATTGTTACATTGTTAGCATGTTCAAGAAGTACAAATCAAAAGGCAAATTTAACAAAAAATACACCTCTAGCTGTGGAGAATCATTATTTTACTTCTGTCAAAATAGTGTTACTTCCGCTAGAATATATATGTCCAATGTCGGCTTTGAAACAGTTTTGTAGAGTATCGTGTGAAGTTAACACAATAAGCGCAATTAACATACGAGTGCCTTTATCGTGTGACGGCATGAACTTTTTTCGTCATCTTCACAAGTTAGAAACTTTGTGTCCCACTGCGAGCTCTAACACCTTTTACCTATTCGTACCGTTACGTTATCAGTATCTTGTTCACTATATTTACATGCGTCGTAAGGTTTACACTCTTTCTTCTCTTGTAGAGTGTAAAATATATTCAGCAAAAGACACTTCTCCAGTAATTATCCCGACGTTATTTAACCCGGCTAACCTCTACAGTTTCCACTTTCGCTTACAGAAAACCGAAATAGTGTCATAAACAGCGAAATTTGGAATGGTGATACAAAAACTTTTGCATTGTGCTTTACAATACGTGCATACTTGCAAAAACATTTTGACATGTAGTAACCAACAGATAACCTTAAATTTACGCAGTTTTAGTAAAACACACTTCGTCGTTTTGTTTAAGAACTATATTTTGGCCGGACCCTTTAATTAAAGAGCACCTAAAGTTATGTTTCTATATACAAATCTGTGTAAATTACTAAATGTAAAATATCAACAATCTCGATTTCAGGTTTAGTTAACTTACCTTTAGATGATCTCATGTAAAAATTTCCTGTTAGTAAAACTTTTTTCGTCTTGTTCTCTCTGGATCTTTGTTGGTAAATCTCAAAGAAAAACTCTTCATTATTCCTGTTTTTGCTTTTAGTATATCCAGCTTTTTTGTCACACAAGAAGCTTGTTGGTGCAACATGTCGGTTCCAAATGTCTTTAATAGTTCGATAACTGCGTGGTCCTACTGTGTAGTAATCACTTTTTAGTAGTAATATGACGTTTCTTTGATCGTAGCTGTAAAACATGACATTTAAATATTAAAGATATACTAAGTTTTTTTGTGCGATTAACCGGTTTATGGGATAATCTGGATGTTGTATAAACAGTAAACGTTGTTAACATTTGTGCCCACAGCCTATCTACACATTTGCAGCTAAAACAAAGTTGCTATGACGCCTTTCGCTGACAGAGATGCTTTTATTCGCTTTTTCTTTCTTAGAACGAGATCAATGTTTACAATTCCTAATTGCCTTGGTGATGGTGCAAAGTAAGCTTATGTTTAAAGCATCAAGGTAAAAAAAATATTGAGGAATTCGATGGTTTCAAAATAAAATTTTAACAACTAATGGCGGACGAAATAAATATAACGGTAGTAAAATTATGACACAATTGTGACAAACTGTGCAAATCACACCTAGTTTTAATCGTTTAATAGGCATTTTACGTTTTTGCCATTTATTGACCCATTGTCATGGCTTTTATGTTTTTTTTAAGTTGTTGCCACGTCATTAACAAAAATGCTCAAAACATATTGATCCAAGCCACCATCGATATGTTATTGTTTTTTAAACCTTTAATTTGTGGTGACGAGTAATATTTATAACAAACGATAAACGTTTTACGGCCTAATGGGGTTCCATCTGAAACTATTAGTTCGAACACAACAGATAACTCATTAACATGGCCATACCTATCAGATGTTCGGCTTTTGTCAAAAATAATGCCAAAATTGCATGGAAAAATTCGATGAAAGAACCCACCATTTGTCGCCTTGCGGTTGCGTGAGAACATTCATTAGGCCACAAATGGAGAAGTAACGTTGAACTTTAAGATGCACAAAATAGGGAAGGGCAAAAATGGCAAATAATTGCTGTATATTTTGCGGCTACAGTGTTATTCCAGTGAACGCAAGTCACTGAAAGACTCCTGTCGTGGGTTCGAATCCCACCGTAAGCAAGATTTTCTCGTTGGGGTACTAACACAGGAATTCACAGCACCAGTTTTGCGAATTTCCGGTAGGTAGTGCATGCAATTTTTTTAAATGATAGTTTGAACTTGGCCGAATGGCCTGGCGGGCCTGACCCATATACAGACATAAAAAAACCTGATCGGGATTCGTCCCCGCGAGGTTGCTGGGTTCGAACCCCGTAAAAAAATGCTGAGGGTTGGGTGAATGGTCATGGGTGATGTCATCTATGTCTAAACTGGTGTGGTTGAATTAGGCAGTAAATTAAAATTTTAGATGTTTTTTTACCTTATTGTAAAGCTGTCTTCATTTATATTTTTTTCATCTTCTTCTTGATCTTGGCTTATGTACTTTTTATCAACTATTTTCCATCTCAGCTCATTAGTGTCTAAAATCTTGTAGCATTTTATTGTTTTAACTTTTAATAGACCACATTTAATCTTGATGCTGTTCACAATGCCCCTGAAACTACAAGAAGTTTTATGTTAATGAGTAAAAATTATAAGGTAGTTCTAGTACGTAACTTTGGATGCTGTCTGTTGCAGTTAAGCTATAAAATTTTGCCTGTCCGACAGTTATACATCTTCTAATGTAAAATACTTACAATGTAAAATGTGTTGTTTCAAAAGACAATTGGTTACTTTCGTTTAACTTCAATTGTGCCAATTCATCCCATGTTAATCCATCATTACTGCTTTCAATCTGATGTGGCAAGTACGAAATAAGTTGTAAAAAACACCCACAAAAACTCTAACATTTTGTTGTTTTACAGTTTTTAAAAAAAACCTAAAACACGAAAAAAAATCTTAAACTTACCACAACATATACATCTCGTTGAGAGAACCTTTTTACAAAGTTTGTGGGCAAAGTAATCCGTATAGGTTGTTTAAATGTTTGCCCACGCGGTTCACATCTTAGAACTGGAGTAATACGTGTCTGTGGATTAATTTTTTTTCTTTTGTAAAAGTCGTTTAATATGGTGAATGTACTTTTTTGTCATGACACCTTGGAAATACTATTGAGCACTTAAAAAAAGCAAACTTATTTTGATAAATTATTCAGAAAAATGCAAACCCGGTTATTCGGTCTGGTTTAACCGATCCCAAACTGCTGCCAATAACTTGTCTATAAATTCATAACCGGGACCAGCCCTAAACTGTTGCACATGAGCGATCAAGACACCCTCTTGTGGGTGTTTATACCCTACTAAAACAAACAAACATACTAACCGATTGTTCATTTTCGTCAAATACAGCTGTAATAGATATTTCCTTCGTCTCATTTAGGGCTCGAGGCGGAACTTGTAATTTGCAGCCCGACTTCTGAATTTTACATCCTTTTTCATCTTTTACTGTTACGGTGTGACTTTCCTTTAAACATGTAATAGTTGATTGGGGTTATACTTTTTTCGAAGAAGGTACTATATATGTACATCATTATTATGTGGTTGTAAATTTGAATCAAATGGCCGAATGCGGTGCTTATTTAACTGGATATGTTTGATAGCTGAAAAATCGAACCATATTGTATCCGGGTGAACATGAAAGATTCACAGTAAGTTGTTACGAAAACGACGGGGCTAATGAAAAGGCAATATTCGATGTAAATAAAATACGGGATTGGAAAACACTTTAAAGGCAGGCGTTATTGATCGATATTTCAATAGTGGCTTGCGTACTAGAAAGGTATGTTAGTCGTGTATTCCAGCCGAAGTGCGTACGATTATGCATGCACCGACCTTTGAGTTAAGCCATTTTACAAACCTCATGTTGAATGTGCTCTTCTGTAGGTCTTGTAAATTTGTCGTTTAGCTTTAGACACCATTTAATGTGTTCAATGGCCCGTATTCCCGTCTCTTAGACATTTCCTACCACGTACCTTGTTTTTAAATATTTTAAGGCAGTTGACGTTGTCTTTTAATTCCATCAGCTGAGCTTGACTTAACTCTATATCCCTTTTGTGCCACTTTCCGTTGCCGAAATCCAACGCCAATTTTTTGGCTTCTAGAGCTTTTGTTAACATTTCGATTGCCTGATCGAACCTTCCTGTATTGAAGTAAGTGTAGCCGAGGTTGTTTAAAGTGTAACTGTACACAAGTTGTTTGGATGCGTCTTCTCTGTATGCATTCTTCAAGAGCTCCAATATTTCGTTCAATGTATTTTCACGGCCTTGCAAATCGCCCACAAGAAATTGGGTGTATTCAATGTGATGAAGACACCACGTGATATTGTGTGTCTTGACTTTATTATCGCCAATATAAACTTTTTTTGTACTTTTCAACATTTCTCGCATAATTGGAATAACATGACTGCTCATCACGGATTTTTGGTGTGGCTGCTTTTCGATCATTTTCTCGGATATTTTCTGAATATTCCACGAGCATCTGTGCAACCATTCAATATGTTGCTGGGGTGTAGCCACCGTTTCCAACAAACCAGAAGAAATTTGAATGTACATAATCGCGTCAAAATAACGATCCTTTTTCAAAAGTTTGTAGGCAAACTTCTCCAAATCTTTGGTGCTGATGTCCATTTTGTATTGAAACAACGTTGCTAGAAATTTTCTTGCTTTGCTAGCTTCTTCAAATTCAGCATCCTTTATCATTTGCGAGTATCTGTCAATAATACTTTTGATTTTATGTGGATCTCTGTAACGTTCTACTTGTGCTGCCGGTTGTGTTAAATTCAAAGGTAACTCGGTTTCAACCTCTTGTTGGTCGATTATAGTATTAGAACGGAGAAATGTAACCAATTTCTCTTGTGACTCCACTTTTTTTAGCTTAGGCTTTTCATTTTTTTCAAGCGTTTCAAACTTTTCTTCCACAATTTCCAATTCTTCTTTGGAACCTTGGAAAGCTTTCGGATTTGCCTCCTTCTTTGCGGTGTCAGTTTGATCTCCTGAAGCAGCTGTTTGATTTACAGAAGTAACATTTCCCGTTAATTGTTCTTGAGGCAAAACATCTTCTGCCATTTTTTTCATTTGTCGATTTTCATTACTTTCTTGAATATCGGATTCCAATTTGTTTGCTTCCACAGTGGCACTGCTAATCCCCCCAGTATATTTCTGAAGTACTTGTGTATCAGTTCGAACAATGCCGCGATCCTCTTCCAAAGTGTCAGGAGGGGATGGATTTGTTTTTTGCTGCGTTTTTGTAGTTTTCTCAGCGAACGTTTTTTCAGACTCATTGGTCATGTTTCTTGTGTAACCCAGGGGGGTCTGGGTAAACTGATTTTCTTCCGCACAGTCACCGGGGGAATTATTAGCCGAAGTCGCTTTCGCAGATTTATTTTTATTCTTTGGTTTAACATGCGATAATATTCGTCTTGCACTTTTTTCAGTCAATGCACTTTGTTTTTGCACCCTAACACTGCGCATTGCGTTAGTGGTGTTCCCGAATGGATTGGTTCGCGTCTTTGTTGTAGCAACGGAACGTGACCTTTTCGTGACTTGTTTTGTATCCGTTTTTTCAACTGTCACTGGGATAAACACTGTTCGTATTGCATCTTTGGCTTTGTGGTTTTTGGCAGCTTCGGTAACTATGCGTTTCTGTTGTCGGCTGACAGACCGTCTATCCCTAGGTAAGTTTGGGTAGGGAGGAGGCGGACCCACATTCCAGACCGCTCGGTATATGTTAGTTGTTTCGTCACGAACTTTTTGCTCCTTTAGTGCCACTTCAGTGCCTTTCAATTGCCGATTTATTGTCACCCGTTGAGTATGCGTTTGAATCAAACCTGTCTTGTTTTCTTTCATCGTAGACAATCTCCCGTCCACGATTTTCTTTGTCCTTTCTGTTCTTACATTACTGATGTTTGGATTCCGCCACCTTGCCCGACCTCCTGAAGGTTTCGTCGTAACTTTATGCACTGGTTGGTGTTCACTGCTATCTGATGACGAAGTACTATCTTCCATTGTAAAATCGGAGCTTTCTGTACTACTTGACGATGTAGTTGAAGCGTCTGAGTCATCATCCGACGAATCGTAATCGTCTTCGAATCGCACTTGACTTTTTAACTGTTTCGTCTTTGCTGTGTAACTTTGCCTGTAGCTCTTACTTGTGGTTCCTTTCATTGATAATGCCGTTTTATTTCTATCCTCGTTAAAATTCCTGATTTGACTCTTTTCCTGAACACTCCGCCTCGATCGTGTGAGCGATTTTGCGGTTCCAGTTCGTGTCCAGGATTTCCCTCTAGGAGCTGTGTATATAGCTGGGGGCTTCTCATGAAACGCCTTTGTCCCTGAGAATCGTTCCTGCATCTGAACCCTATTGTCCTTTTCTGTCTTATCCAGGCGTCTTCTTGCAATTCTTCGTGTTTGGACTTTACCCTTCGGCTCATCTTCTGATGATAATGATTCGTCGTCATAGAAGTCGTCATTTTCATTTGGATCATCTGATTTAAGTAACATGTTGCTCGTTTTTGAAAAAAAATGCTTTGCATGCTAAAGCTGGTATTATTGTCATATCGACAACGATGAGAACCAGTAATCAAGAACGAACTTACCTTTTAAATCAAAAAGCTCCCCCAAGGTCAACGGATAGTCATCAAATAGAATTTCTAAAGTTAGCAAATGCTGTTTATTATCAGTTTATAAACCCAAAAAAGCTTTTTTTCATTTGTCACCATAGGCTGTATGGCAGCTTAATTTTCCAAAAGTAGTTAACCGATCTAGCTTTTTTAGGTTAAAATATCAAGGGATCTTTAAGTGCGCTCTCAATCAACCCAAAAATGTTAAAGTTTTTCGTAAAATCGGAACTTCGTAGCATCTCAATATAAATTTTTCCATCTTTTAAACGATATTTCACATCTGCTACATGAACTTGTAAGTTGTGGTAAAAACTTACCGTTTACTTTGGCCTCAAACGTGTCTGGTGCTGGTTTTAACTCTGCTGCCTCTAAAAATAGGGGACACAACTTGATTTGATCTTAGCCATTTTGTTCATTAGTATATCATCTACGCTCGGTTGACGTCGGTTGGTTGATGGATACATGAACTCAAGTGTTTTAGCATAATTACGCCTGAGCGCACCACAAATAAAATGTTTTCATTTATTTAACGTAATACATTTTTAATTTTTTTTTGATCGTCCTTATTTATTTTGGAAAATCCATGTCGATGGCAACCTTGCGCAACATACATCTTGCATTATCACAAGATGTAACTGATAACCCTGATTTAATAAGATTGTCGAGTAATTGTTGTAGTGTCGCAGATTTATTGGCATTTGACAGTTACATTTGTCTGTTTTAGAAATCTATACCCTGCATGCGTAAAAACCGTACATATTTGCTTACAATAACAATCATTTCAAAAAATCATGTAAATGACTATATACTTACTCGGCTTTTGTTTCTTTGACAATGTCCGGAATAAACTGCAGCAAATTTAGTATTTTAGTATTCTCTTGTATAAATTTGAACACTGACAAATAAACTTACCTAAATCTGTACCATTTGACTTTGTTGTTTTGCGGCTGTTTATTTTCCATCTGACAATTTCGATGAAAACAAAATTAACCAAAAAAATTCTGAATAGCTTTCCTGCCTACTCTGAAACGGAACCTTAAACCGATTAAACCGAATTAATGCGAAATACAGGGCATTTCTGTGATGAAAATCATTGAACATAAGCCTGAAATAAAGCGTCGGGTCAGAACCTTATTTGTGCTGATGTATTTAGCACCTTCAAAGCCGGTACACTATCTTTTGTTGCCCATGAAATAACTTGTTTTGTTTAAATAGGGAACAAAACAACTCTGTTTGTTGGTGGTGTCTGACTTTCAGCTTAACTAAGGATCTTGTAACAGCGTGATGCGATGTCTCTGTGATTCGGCAGTTTATACCAAAGCGTTCTATAAAAAAGATCGCTTACGTTGCTTTGTCTTTCGGTATTAGCGTAAATATTTATGCATTTTTTAATGTCGGCATTCGTTTAGTGTTAAGCCGATAGGGGTCAGGTATATATTTGTTATGTATAGGGCAATTATTTTTTGACCTAAAAAACGAAAAATTTTGACCTACAAATTGAAAATTTTGACAAATTTTGACCTTAAAAAACTTTTTTTTGACAAAATTTGACCTATGAAGAATTCAAGTAGTTAAATTACGCATTATCGTTCAAAAAGTTAAAATATGGCTAGACTAATCTAACTAGAGCGAAAGAATGTGCAAAAGTCTAACAGAAGGGCAAAAATCTGAACATAGACCTAACCTATTCTGAAAAGGGAATGAGCTAATTAAAATCACTGCCAAAAAACTGCAGCTAAGACACAACGAAAATTATTCAATACATTTGTATAAACGAAAGATACATGAAGTATCTAAAGCAAAATCGAAGCAAGAGCTGCACCTAACCTGCAGCTGCCGTAAAATGACTTGGGACCTACCAAAATTTTGCACGTTTTGAGGTGTGTTGAGCATCACGCCATATCAACCTAATTGTTTCACTCACTTGATGGTTTATGATTCGCAATAATTGGGGCAATGGGCCAATTACAACAGTATAAAGTAGGCTACAAGGTGTAAAACGAATAGTTTGCTGGCAGTGCAACCTCTACAACACCATGACAATGCAGTTTGTAAACAATTTTAATTTTGTAAAAAAATTTGACTTTGTAAACAATTTTGAAAATTTTTGACCTATTCTAAAAATTTTGACAAAATTTTGACTTTTTTTGACAAGTCAAAAAATATTTGCCCTAGTTATGTATTATAGTTACATAAACAACAGAGCTACACATTCGAGCTCGATAAATATTTTTGGCCAGTTCAGGAATTCCAACGCTTGCAATATGGGTGCAGGTTCGATTCCGGTTCACTATTTATTGTTTTTTAGGGGTCGGATTCAGTTCAGGTGTTTAAAACAAACCATTTTGGGGTTCGAGTTTTGTTTTGGTTCCGGAAAAATATCCGGTTTGAAGCGGTTTATGTTTTTAAAATTTATTTTGTTTAATTTTAGATTCTACTCTTTTATTTACACGGCATTATCAAATTCCAAAAAATTTTGGATGTCCACTGCGCGACACATTATAATTCGTCATTCTATATTAGGCTATAATTCATTCGCCCTAAAAGCTGTTATTTCCTGTATCATTTAGTACATTGTTTGAAATCAATAAATTTTGTGGTGGCGATTACAAAAAGTAATACAAGCTGGTTTTTACGGGTTCGGTTTCAGTTTAGGTTCAACGCTAAACAAACTAGGCTAAACTTTAGGTTAGCTAAAGGGTTAATCTCCGGCTCGGGTTTTAAGGAAATCGTATAGTTGAGGTTACGGTTCGGGTTCGGTTCCGCTTAATCCGGTTCTCGGGTTCAGCTCCGGATTGACTCCCTGTTTAAATCAAGCAGTATAGCAGATAATTATGTAGCCCATTATAACGTGGCGCTTCCAGCCAAATGTATTGAGATCAACAATTTGCTCAGTGGGTAGAGAGAGCTTGACTTTTAATAAGCACTGGTCAACTTTAATCAAAAATTACAACTTAATCAAAATATAAACTAATTGTGAACTTTGTACTAACTATGACAGTTTCATCCCACAAAATACCTTTACCTATGCAATAGGGGCTATGGCGGTTATATTGTAAATGTATATACAATAATAAATGTGCCGTCCATTTGTGCGCAAATTTTTCGAAACTGTGCAAAGGCATGAAATGTATCAACAAAATTTTAGCTCTTCCAGCAGTTTTTATTAAGGTATGCCAACGTTTCGATGTCCTATACGAGACACCGTCATCAGGGCAATGACATAAATTGCAAACACAAGTTACGTAGTAGCCTACGTACCAATGGTCGAGTGATAACACCTAGCTCAGCGGTTCTCAACCAGTGGGCCATGGCTTGATTACAACAAGGGAAAGTGCTGTGTTATGATTTTGCATTAAGTTATTTTGAACTTATAATATGTTTGAAATATGTTCTGCTTTTTTTGAACCTATTTTATAGTTTTTCTTTCATAAAAATTTACTGGGCCACAGAATATTTTAGGAATAAAAATGGGCCACGAAAGAAAAAAAGGTTGAGAACCACCGACCTAGCTCAATGGTGCAAAAGCGACCGATAAGTGATCGGCATTAGAACGTCCGTGCATGAAATGTAGATTGTAGGCTACGATAATACACCCGTCTCCAAATCTGACCTTCGGGACTTGGGTTTTACATTTTAATGTAAATCAAATATTTATAATTTTTGAACGCTACCAATAAAGTCATTAAAGACTTAAAATACGCGAGTCTTGACTTAGGAACTGATTTGACTGGAACCATTTCTAAAACTAAATTTAATGAAAAACTTGACTGTTGGGCTCGAGAAACAGCGTATTCTAGAAATCTGCTCAGAAAACATTTCCTTTTAAGACATACACAGTACAAGTGCACAACGTTAAGTACCTGCAACAAATTTGTTCTTAATATTGCGTAAATTAGAAACAGGATTTCTATGAAATAAATGCATTGATGGTTGTTACGCACGATTGCACAAATCTCTCAGTTTTTGTTGCATGAGAAAAAGGCACCGCCTCACGTTGCTAGAAAGTAGAAAGTTTGTTATGTTGAAAATCTTGTCCTAATAAGGTACCAACTATCAAGCCGTATACTGCACAACAGATTTCGGTACTGACAACATGGGCATGTTATCAATATTTACACCCACGTAAAAGGCAGTGTTAGGGTTTATTTTATGCAATGGAATATCTAAACTGGTCAACTGTTCCTGATCATATATTGGTGGACATATTTTCATATCTTCCAGTTAATGACCGATTGCAATCAAGCCTTGTCTGTAAATCTTGGTCAGAATGCTTCCATCATCCAAAACTTTGGAGCAAGTTTATGTTCAAGTTTGACACTGATATTGACAATGAAGGCAAAGCAATAACATGTATAGAAAAGTACTGCAAAGAGCTTAAAGATGTGGAAATTTATGTCAACCAAGCTCAGAAAATTAGTCGAGAACGGGCTCTTCAAGTTATGGATGAGCTTACTTCAACCCAGAAAAAAAAGCTTCAAAAGTTTGCATTTCATTTTACTGGAGCAAACCCACTTTGTTTCAAAGGCCAGGAAATATTAGACAGCCTAAAAAAACTCTTCTCAAGAAAGCCTGATGAAGAAATTGTGTTTCAGTTATCTTATGTTGATTTGAATCACTGTAACATTGCTTTGGATAATGATTTAATCCTAACTTTAGCAAACCAACACCAAGCTTTGAGAGTAGTTCACCTTCAAAATTCATGTCTAGTTGACAATGTAAAACCAAGTTGTATAAAAGAACTTATTCAGAAGTGTCCATTTCTTGAAGAACTTGACATATTTTATCATTGTCTAAATGACTCTGTAATGGAAGCTATGTGTGAGAAGCGAAAAGTACCATTTAAGATTTTGTCGCTTCTTGGCAACAGAAGTGACAAGTACAAAGCCATGATAGAAACAGAAATGTGGAAAAAGTTTAAAGAAGCAAATTCTGAAGCCCAAGTTACACTTCAGTTTCACATGATAATGCCCCACCATCTTATCATACCAATGTTATGTCCTGGAATTCCTTTGACTCGGTTGCACTTAAAAGTATATGGTTGGCTTACTGATGAGTTAAATCATATTGGTAGAACTTATTGGGACACCTTGAAGTTTTTGAGCTTTCATACAAGTTTAGACCACTCTACAAAGGCCCCACCTGGTCTGGAACCAGCTTTACTGGATTTGGTTTCAAGGTGTGATAAACTGGAAGAATTGCACTGCTATTGTACATTGCAGAGTGAGACCATTACTCGAATAAAAACAATGAAATCTTTAACTAACTCCACACTGTATTGTGAAACAACTAACCCGTAAAAAGTCATGTCGGTGATATTCTGGTCTGTGAAGTTACTTTTTTAATTTCAAGTAATGAAATAATACATGTTCATGTTACAAAGCTGCAGATCTTTTGCAAAAGAAAGGGTTTTATTTATGTACAGTATTATACAAAACATGGTATGTTTCTAGACTGATTTTGTACATTATTGATTTTTTGATGAAAGTGTTTTTTGGCTTTTATTCAAGTGATTAATTTTTTTGTGTGATGAAAAAACGATTTCATATTCTGCTTATGTTATATTGTCTATTTGAACTGATTAATACGTAATTGTTTTACTGTCTATGAAACATATTCTTCTTGTATTTTGTTGTACTATTGTGTGGAAAGTGGTAGGTTTTTTTCCAATGTTTGCAGAATTACAATGCTTTTTTTACCAAAGTTTGTGTACAGATGTTAATTATTGAATTTTAAACATGCACTTTTTGTTTATTTTTTTCTTTGGTGGCAGTGAATTTAGTTCACTGGTATGCAACCCAACCACCGAAGTGTATTTTATAACGTTTTTTGTTAACAAAAACTTTAAACCTATTGGACCTGTAATTGCAGTATTTGAATTTTCTTACATATAAATGCAACACTTCTTTAGACCATTGTCAGTGTTTTGTTTAAATGCACAGTTAGAGGTCTTAATTTAATGTGCCATGTTGTGATGTTGTGTTTATGTGCCAAATTAAAACTCATTGCAAAAACTAAAGTTAAAAGTAAAGTAAGTAAGCCATTAAAAAAGTTTTGTTATTGCCATTTAGATGGTTACAAAATGTTATTCGTGCATCTTAAAATGCCATAAATCTGGTGATGTGGCGAATTTCGTTTTGCCGGATTTATTCGTCCGAATTTGGCGCATTTTACGAAAATTCGGTTTCGGCCGAATATTTCATTGCGATTCCACGAACCTGAATTATTATGTACGAACCCGAGGCCCACAGGGTTAACATCATTTTTTTATTTTTTTTTATTGATAAACAATAAAAAGGAGCGAAAAACAGTAACAAATTACATCACACTTCAGTACATAACAGGCGACACCACTTTTTGCGGTAAGCAAGACAGTTTCCACGTTTTTTTGATACATGACATTCTGATACACGTACTGAATTAAGGAAGCGTACAAATCTAGATACCGTAGGTTTATTTTCACTATATTTACATTGGTAAATGACATATCTGGCACATAACAACATACAGTTAACCAATTTATCGCCGGATCCACCGTTGTGGACACCAAAAAGTAAATTCACGGGGGGTAACGTCAGTGGGACTCGGGTTCTAGCACTAATCCATGCACAAACGTTTTCCCAATACAGTCTAGTTACATGACAGGAATAAAAAACATGGTAAACGTTTTCTGTAGCATTTTTACAGAATGTGCACAAGTCGGAGTCAATTTTCCCAAAGGAGTGCAATATTTGGTTGCACACTATGGCATTCAGATTTAATTTAATTTGAAAACTTCTCAACCTATTTTCAATGGTGGAATTAAAGTTGTTA
Source organism: Phallusia mammillata (assembly GCF_965637545.1). Lineage (NCBI taxonomy): Eukaryota > Metazoa > Chordata > Ascidiacea > Phlebobranchia > Ascidiidae > Phallusia > Phallusia mammillata. Next base: position 23,102,184 of record NC_137252.1, on the reverse strand, counting down.
AGATATACTTCTCGCCACGGTATGTCAAAATTTATGAAAAGCTTGTTTTTCCAAAAGTCTTGGGACTTAACTGGCACGCGAGATACGTGGTCTTGTAGCTTTGTGTAAATTGTTTTGACGCTGTTTGTGTCTTTAATAAGATTCAATATATGTTCTGACTGAGTTATTTGTTGGTCGGTATAGTTCAGGGGTGGACAACCCGCGGCTCGCGAGTCGCATGCGGCTCTTTGCCTGGTTTTATGCGGCGCTTACGTTGTTGTGTAAGTTTGGGGCCACTGCGGATTTTTTGGTTAGTTTGTAGTTATGGCATTTTGTTTTTGAACAAATTTACTATCGGTCTGGCCACAAACCTTGCCTAGAAACTGCAACCTTATTAGGCAAATGGCTTGAATATGATGGCACATATTCCTCATTGTTTTGTACAATGCAAATAAGACACAAAGCAACAGCAATATTTACAACAACGTGTTCCAAAATTAATAATGTTTCAATCCGTTGTTTTTCGGGTTATGACCAACGTTATTTTATGGGCAGTCTGTCTCTTGGTCGTGGATTTGAGTTGAGCACTTGTTGGTGTTGAATACATCAGTGACGTCGCAATGAATTTAGTTTCACCACCTTGCATTTTTGTAAAGCTCGACGCCTACTTTGGGGCGTGCGCGTTAGATGAAAGTACCGCAAAGTTCAAAGCAGAGAAAATCTTTTAAGTAAAATAAGAGAAAAACAGATTTCAGTACCTCACCAGACATGAATCTCACCGCCAGTTACTGACAGTAAGAGAAAAAAAGGATATTTTAAATTGTATGTTTTTGTTTGTGGGATTCGTTAAAATGACAGTTTGTGTGTAAGACAGTGCAAATCATTCATTGTTAAAAATGACTGGCCCGTGGTCTGTACAAGTCAAATTGTGTCATTATTACGTTTGTGTGCGACATTTAGAACAGATCTGGCTAATAGCCTACAGGTCGCTCGTGTTGGCCTATGTGTATAATTAGTGGCTCTTTGTGGTAACACAATAACAAATGTGGCTCTTAGGCATTGACCGGTTGGCCACCCCTGGTATAGTTCGAGTCCCATTCCTCAGGCAGACTTGAAACAAGTTTTATGAATTGAATGAACTCTGCGTTGTTAGCCTGAAAATTAAATTTTAACGCCAAGTTGTCGTAAGTTTCATACTCTCCTTCATTAGTCAATAGGTGTTTATGGAGCATTACGCCAGAATCGATCAGGGGTTTCATAAAGAAAGTTTTAGATTGGTACTTTTCTGTCGATTTTGGTTTTAGCAAATATAAGGTATTTATGCAACTGACAAGGGTATGGCGCAAGGTTCTCAAGGGTAAAACACGTTTAACCTCGGCTCGATTAAGGAATATAGTTGCATTTAGAAAAGTGTTAACTCTTTGTCCCCGTAAGTATGGTGCCTCGATTTGTTTCCAATCCGCGACTACGCTTTCGTCAAAAAGTTTTTGAAACCATTTAAGGTTTAGGGCCAGAATATAATTTTCTACATTAATCATTCCCGCCCCTCCCTCTTCGATACTTGCGCATAGCGTTGTTCGTTTGACCCTTTCCCATTTTGATCCCCATAAAAAGCGGAAAAGTATACGGATTAGTTGTTTCAAATATTTTGCTGAAACAGTTACGGGCACAACGCAAAGTTTGAACCTCCCCATTGGCACCAGTAGGCTTTTAATTATTGTTACTTTCCCCAGTAAGGAAAGGCCCCTTGTCGACCACAGGTTTGCAATAACTCTGATCTTTTGCAGTATAGACAAAAAATTGTATTCTAGCAATTTTTCATCGCTGCACGTCGTGGTCGGAATTACAACCCCCAAATACCTAATTTTTTCAGAAGGCCACAAGAGCCCGGCTTGTTGCATCGGTTTGTGGCAACAAGATCGTTTGGAACCAACAAAAATTGCGTTTGATTTGTTCATATTTATTTTGCATCCCGACATATCGCCAAACTCTGTGATTATACTTAATGCTTCACGAAAGTCATTATCGCTGCCGGAGAGAAACAAAACGGTGTCATCCGCAAACATGGAAACTTTAAATTCTTTGTCATGTACTTTTATACCTGAAAAGTTCCCCTGTCTTAAGACAATGTTAATTAACATTATTCCTAGACATTCAATACTTAGAACAAAAAGCGTGGGAGACAGAGGATCACCTTGCCTCACTCCTCTTTCGACTTTAAATGGCGCAGATACAAAACCGTTATTAATTATTACCGATGTCGGGTTTTGGTAAAAACATTTAACATACCTAATAATTGTTGGGCCAAAACCAAAAGCTTCTAATGCAGAAAACATAAAATCCCAACTTAACGTATCAAAAGCTTTAAATATGTCTAATGACAAAATTGCTCCTGGAATGTTTTGGTGGTCGGCACTGTCTATAATATCAAATAAAAGTCGAATATTAGTACCAATGTATCGATTTGGTATGAAAACATTCTGCTGGTCAGGATATATTACATGGTTTAAAACCGACCGTATTCGGTTGTTAACTGCTTTAGAGGCAATTTTATAATCAGCATTTAGTAGCGTAATTGCCCTATAACTACCTGGGTGAAGCGGGTCCATATCCGTTTTGGGAAGAAAAGTTATAACAGCTCTGGACTGCGAAGGGGTCAAATTTCTGATTGTTATCGAATAACTCTACGCCGCCGTAAAAAGGCCTTTTAAGTCTTCCCAAAATGTTAGGTAGAACTCGGCGGGGAAGCCATCGAGTCCCGGTGACTTATTTTTGCCCATATCTTTCAGTGCGTTTAAAAACTCGGTCTCTAGAATTTCAGTTTCTATTTTTTCCATGGCTTCTAGTGGAATTCGGGGAAGTCCCAACGATGCTAATTTAGATGCATTGGTGTTTTTATGTTGGACTTTGTCATCTCTTCTATACAATTGTTCATAAAATTCCGCTAAGTTTTTTAGGATTTTTTCTTGATCTGTAAGGATTTCCGATCCAGAAATTAGGCGATTTATACTTTTCTTTTCGCACTGTCGTTTTTTTATAAGTTTAAAAAGTACTTCGTATTTTTTTCTCCGTCTTCAGCCCAGCGAGTCCGACTACGGGTAATGGCGCTAATTATTGTCTGGCGCTTTAGAAGTTTATCAAGTTCACTTTGAAGGGCGGTTAATTTGTCGTGTAGTTGGTCACGTTCCTCACCCGTCGTGTCACAAACAGCAGTTTGGATTGTAACAATATCCTTTTCTATTTTCGTTAGTTTGGCGCTGTTATTCCGTTGTTGTTTTTCAGATGCGTACCGGATTGTTTCCCCTCGGATCACAGCTTTTAAAGCGTCCCATATGACATGCGGATTGATCGCGGAATCTTGATTCTCCGTTTTGTACCAGTCAATGAGAGATTTAATCTTTTCTATATAGTTTAAATCGGTCAGGAAACTCGCGTTTAGTTTCCAGTAACCCTTTCCACGTGGTAAGGGATTGACGGCGACCTCTAGGGCGAGCATATAGTGGTCGGACATGGTCCCAGGAACAATGTCGACGTGTTTTACATTTTGTATTAATTCATTAAATAAATAAAAATCAATTCGAGATGCCGCTGGGGGATTATTTTGAACCCTTGAGAACTTTTTTAACATTGGGTTTTTGTGGCGGAAGATATCTGTACGGTTGAAATGATGAATGTAACGTTGTAGGGTTGCTTTTTGGTTACTGTGGATTGATTTTCCGGTTTTGTCTAGATCTGTATTAATTACAAGATTAAAGTCTCCTCCCATTATAATTGACGCGGTTGAAAATCCGTTAAGCGTGGCAAATAATTTTTCGAAAAAGTCTGGATCATCTTTGTTTGATGCATAAACGTTTACAAACAATAGTGGCTGAGAATTGATGGTCGCTTCTATCATTAAAAATCTGCCCTCGACGTCTCGGTATATATTCGTTAAAGAATAGGAAAGATGTTTGGCAAAGAGAATTGCGACCCCGCGACTATTGGTGCTTCCGTGTGCCCAAAACGCTTCACCGCCCCACTCCATTCCCCACAATTGTTCGTGCTTCTCACAGCCATGTGTTTCTTGTAAAAATGCTACATGACATTTTTACGGTGCAAATATTTAAATATAGTTTTTCTTTTTAGGGCTAGGTTTAGATTTAGACCTCGGACATTGTGAGAATTAATTTTAAGAGCCATAAAATCTAAATAAGAGTGATATTTCTTTAATGCACTTGTACTCCTATATTAATGTCCCATTCATATTTTATACCACATTCGCACAAAAATGGTTGGCTGGGACTGATAAGACGAGACAATTTCTTACCACACTTACAATAAATAATTTTGCATCTGCAATCTTTGTTAGAACATTCTTGGCACATTGTAACTTTCGGCAATACATTAACGGTATTACACAATCACGCTAATGAAAACTTTTGGCACACAACACACTCAAATAAATTACCGTCCACTTGGAATTCTGGTTGGAAGTCCCTGCAACACGGCATCCATCTCATTTGATTGGTACAGCCCGGGCATTGGCACGTTTTCGTGTTTTCCTGGACCAGGAAGAGCTCCTCAGTGCAGCATTTAATTGCTACCAAAAACTTTTTTGAACAGCTCCAACATATGAACGTTTTTGATTCTTCAGTTAGATGCGCTTCTGCTTGGCACCCTGGACAGATTAGTGATATAGTTTTCTCGCAAAAGCTTTTGCTTTGGGGAAACTCCTCTGGGCTTCGTTTCAGTCTTTTCCTGCTGGCTGTTTTTGAAGGTGCCTTGTTGTCATGTGGGGTGCTTGTCATCACATTTTCTGTTACAGGTACGTTGCCCGAATCATCGCGATTTTCCTGCTGGTCACCAACAATTAGGTCAGACCCGTTTGTTGTGATTTTTTGATTGAATTCGGGCACCTCAGGGCTAGTCGGGGAAGGCTTTTCGGCGTCGGTGCGCTTTTCAGTTTCCAACTGTTTCCCTGTTACAGTCTCAGATAACACTGGAAAATCGCTTTTCCTTTGTGAACATTCAGCTTGTTTGTGGCCTTCCTTACCACAGTATTTACAAGTGAAAACTTGACCGTTGTAGGTAACATAAAATTCACAGTTTTCAATCCTTATATAGCTTGGGATAGGTTTTTTCTCCACATCTTCAGCATCCATAGTTGCGATGCGCATTCCTGTTAGCAGCCCTTCTTTACCTTTTCTATGTGTTATTTTTATCACTTTGCCGTATCTATCAGAAAGTACTTTAGCTATAGTTTCATTTGGAAACGGCACCGGCACCCATCCAATCGCAACATTAATCCTGTCGCTTTCGTAAAGTTTAACTTGTTTAACTTTTCCTGACAACTTTGCATAAAGTTCAAGAGTATTTTGTCGGCTTGTGCAAGTAACATCTATGCTGTTCCCTCGCATTTCAGCTATTCCAATGACTTTTTTTATTGGGCAAATTTTTCAAAATCTCTACTGCATCATGACGCTTGCATACATTTCCAGTCTTGAAGTTGAGACAACTTGGTCTTTTTAATCCTACCGCTGCTTTATTTAGCGCCTGTGCGTAATTTGGTTTGTCAGCCATTTTTTTGCTCCGCACTCCACGAGCGCAACACGTGAAAAGTGGGTTAACGTCATAATAATGATCAATAATATGAAATACATTGCGCCACCTTGCGGTGACAAATGCACCATCTGGCGGTAGACTGTGTAGACCTCTCTGTTAGCACCTGTTGTGCCAACTAAACTCGCAATATCAACTAAATGCTGGTTAGCCTAAGGGCCTGTGAAGCCCTGACTGTTGCTGTAAGTAACGAACGTTATAGTCTTTCTAAGATATTTTTTTCGAGTTTTTCCACCTTCTTTGCGTTCGGAAAAAGGCCGTACAAAACTGTCAGATGGAGACCAAACATTGTCGAGTAATTCCAATCGCTTCCTGTCATCAATAACTGGTGTATCAATGTGCAAAATCTAATGGCGAAATAGCATCCGAAAGTAATTCAAAAGTCTGGGGAGATTTGTTACCCTGGCTTGTCGAGGCTATTTCTGTTTCTGAATTTTCCGAGGCCATTTTACGTTTTGGCAAAAAATATGCGTTTATTTTATTACCTCGCTTCGTTTTAAACAATAGTAGCCTACGTTGAATCTATCTCGACACAGTTGTTTCTAACAGTGGTTGCCTCTTAATCATATTGTGAGTTATCTTCACTTGTATGAGTGTGTCATAACAAAGCTATTATAAAATCCATTGTAACGTCATACGCGCAGTTAGACGCCAACGGGCCTAGAATGGCATGCATTGTTTATTAAGATGTGTGACGAGCATCAATGCGTAACGCACATTAAACAAAATAGCCCACATTGCTATTTGCAGTTTTGTCTGGAATTGCAAGATTTAACACTAAAACAGCCGGTCAAAATTTGTTGGAGGGGGGGGGGGGATGACACGACACGATCAGCGTTCTTGTACGATACTCACGTAAAGCGTGATCTTTCTATACGCTGTTGCTCTACATAGCTTGGTGTGTATGAAGTTATAATGGCATACTCATGCTTTATTGTGTATTTAGGTGTGTGACAGTGATTTCTGGGATTGCCCATGTCATGTTTTCTTCCTGGTCCCATAACAGTTGGTGAGCTTTAAGTTACATTTCTACATTTAAAGCGATGTGCTAATGCCATGTCTTTGTAGAAATCGTTTCTATCGCCTCCCACCGTCCTCTTCATTCTTTGTTGAAAGTGTTTGAATATAAGATCTACAAAACACCCTATCTGTGTGGACTGCTTGTTGGAGACCTTTAGGAATCGCGTTTCAATCCCCCCTCGTGTGACGTTCCGCGCTGTAACCGGGCCGCGTTCACGGGACGTTACACACAGCTTTACCCGGATACTCGGGCGAAGGTTTGCTTTAGCACATATATCAATGATGGTAGCAACAGCATGTTGGCATTTTTGTGCAAATTGGCTTAGCCTGGATAAAAACCGTTTATTGGCGGTACAAAATTATAAGTTTTAACCAATACGATCATGTTTAAATTTGATTTGTCACCGATTCAATTGTATCGTTTCGAAAGCACCTCAACATATATTCTTCAAAATATCTACCATCAAGAATATCCCCAACAGTGTTAGCGCTGAGAGGCAACGAAACAACCAAATGTGTAAGCTTGGTGCACTTTAAGACGATCAGCTCAAGAGTTTGTTGAAAATCTGTCGTTGCGGGAGAAGTTGATAAACCATTGTTAATTTCCAATCGACGCAGAGTATTGTTGTATTGTTCAGCAATACGGAACATGGTTCTGGCATCTGGTTCATACATAACATCCCAACGGAGATTTACCAAAGGAATGTTTTCGCAAAGAATCTCATCAACGATTGCGGATGGGGTGCTGCTTTCGATCATGATGGTTACTTGAACACCATGGTTGGATAAAACTGCCCAAGCATCACTTAAAACAGCAGGACAACTTCTACTTTTGCTATTGCATACCAATCTGAGTTTCTTCATAGCACAATCCGGGTCATTTCCCAACGTTTCAATGACTTCGCTATCTAGACTAGCACAAAATACATCAAGTTCTTCAAGATGGTGACATTTTTTCACCAGTTCAAGAATGCTTTTAGGTGTAACATAGTAGTAATAACATGAATTTTGCAGCTTTAAAATCCGGATATACGGATGATTATTGGCAATAATCGAAACCAACTCGTCATCGAAAGGAATGTTGCACCCAGTGAGGTCAATCACTCGCAATCGCAGCAAAAATTCGGTTCCGGTGGACTGGGAAAACAAATTCTTTAGTGCATTTAGTATCCCAGTGCTGTCTAGTATTATTGGGTTAAAACCAGTAAAGTGAAACGCAAACTTTTTTAATTTTTTAGCTGGTGACCATGCCATTTCGTTGAGAGCATATATCGCCCTGTCTCTACTTACGGAATGCCACGGATTCAGGTACATTTTGACGTCCTGCAGAAGGCTACAATACGCATCAATGCTGGAAATAGCTTTTGCTTCGTCTGGAGTGTTCGTGTCAAATTTAAAAAGGAATTTTGTCCACAGTCTTGGATGTTTAAAGCATTCCTTCCACCAGGCACACACAAGACCTGCGTTTACTCGGTCATGTACCGGTAAATACGACATTATTTCAACTAAAACCATTTCTGGAATAGTAGACCAGTCCGAGCTGTATATTTTTTGTATTGATTGATTCCCTTCCATCCCAAAACGAGTCTGATACAAACCCTATTCGTATAAAAGGTACAGTTCATTTAAAACAGCTAAAACGGACAAATAGTACACCTTGGGTACAACTTTGAGGTTATGGCTGCTCTGACCGCTGGGTGGATATTGTACCTGACTTACTTTTTTGGCGTATGGACCAGGTTAATAATTCTACTGGTTGCAATACCAATACTCTCAACTGTTGCTTGATTTAGGCTTATTAGATAAGTTAACATTATAGTGCGTCTTAAAATTAGTTTTTTTTGTCTTCTTGTTTTGAGGGCCTTTATTCGGTCTTGCGAAGCTATGCAGTCTTAATGATCAAAATGCAAGGAAAGTAGCAAGCTAAAATTACTTTCTGAATAAAGTTGTCCCTATATCTTAATCAAGTGTTCTACAATATAACCGCACGTTAAATAGAAATATCAACAGTGATAGGCTACAGCATTAGGACCTAGCAACAGAACAATTATTTTTTATAAAGCCTGAGTATCAATATAAAGGAAACGTTTGAAAGGAAACAATTAGGATGCAAAATGTTGTGAGTTTTGAAACAACGTTTTATTGTCTGATGATATTAAATTATCTGCCTAAAACACAGTGGGTAACGCAACACAGCGTTTAAAAGGTTATAAACTCGCATTTTGTCTTTGGCCGTATAGTAAATAAATACTGTTTCATTGGTACCTTACAATCAGAAGGTAATTTTGTTGTTTTAAATGCGCTGGTAAGATTAATTTTGAGATTCACCACTGGTCTTGAACATTTTGGACAAAAAAAAAACAATAGCACGAACGTGATTAAAACCACTACTGGTGCAAGCGCAGTGACCATTTCGTCTTTTTCGTGTGCCTTCATGTTAAAGTTTCACCTAAAGATAATTGCAAATTGTTCATGTAAATAACATAAACCCATAAAAGGCCTTCATTCTGGTTATTGTTGCAGACAAAGCAAAAATACCCTGATTATTACTTTCGAAGTTCAAGTAGGACCTTGTGGCCTTTTAACCGTGTTACGGTTGAACTTAAAGTGTCTTCATTTTCTTACATTCCCATCAGTTTGAGGCTGCCAGCTTCACGTCATATTATTACCATGCTATTTATTTTTGGGGGGTTTTGTTACGCATTAGTAAACGCTTTGTGTGAAATTATCATCTCACCGACCAAGACAAAGATTTGGGCAGTGTGGCTATTGTTTATATTGGTACCTCTCAACCGGACATGACTTTTGCATACTTTAGCCGGCAACCATTGACGGAAATAGTGCCAAAGGCAAGAAAACGCTTCACTGAAGATTTACTCAGCTCACCTTGCACAAAATCTACAGCTATACGGTTGGCTGCACTTAATTGGTGTAGCTCAAAATGCCGACGCTTTATAGTAGTAGTAGTAGTAGTAGCAGTAACTAGTATAGTAGCATGTTGCGGAATATCATAAAGAGTATCGCATGTTATGTATCATTGATTTGCACTTTTAGTTATATGTGAACAAGCTGGGATGTTGGAATCTATCACAGTTCAGTTAACAGTAAACAGTATGTTTGGCTTTGTTTTCGTGCTGAAAAGTCTTAGTACCTTCAAAGACATGAATACTGCAAGTGCCGAGCGGTTTTAGCATTCGAACTATATATTTTCAACTGAATTAGCTCATCGCGTACTGTTGATTGTGCACACATAGGGGAAAAAACGGTCTGCACGACACTACGTCAGCCGTGTTTAAATAACCCAGCGAAAAGTACACAACACAGCGTACATATAGCTATGTTTAGTCCACCTTAGTTATAAAGCAAAGTCTGGGCAGGAAAACATAAGGCAGTAGATAAATAATTGACCAGAAATGATTTCAATTGTTAGATTAAACATAACGTATTTTCCATAATGACGATGTAGACATCGTCTCGTTGTGTTGGGAATAAATTTGAATATCAAGTTATTTTCAAACACTAGGTTAATCTGAATTTGTGTGAGTCATTTCGACAAATTGTGACTACTGATCTTAATTAAAGGAGTTGATGTTACTTCTTAATGTTGATCTTAGGTGACGTTCATGCGTAAAACATCTATGATCACTTTTCTAAAATGGAAACTCTGAAAGCTGACTGGCAATGCAAATTAATCATCATCGGCGACACAGGTGTAGGAAAAACTTGTGTTATGAGAAGATATACTGACAACGAGTTTTCATACAACTTTGTCGCAACAATTGGTAAGTAAGGGAATTAGTTTTAAATTTTGTACACAGTTTATACGGTTTGAATCGTTTTCGTGATCAAGCAAACAAGCTGTTGATTCGATTTCTGAAATTTAGTCCTTTAATAGCCTGTTTATTTAATAATTTACATTTGCTGTTTCAATTAAGGTAGGATATGCTACACTTTACATGTATTTTTGATTGCAAATCAACAATGAAGTATTGCGTTGTCAGCACACTCGATCTCTTAGGTGTCGCGCTGCTTTAATTGCTTTTAAAATTCAATGTCAGAATGACATAAAAAAACCGGAACGGTTTTGCAAATATGGCAACTTCAGCAGAAGGTAAAAATAGAAAAGTTGTTGCTATTCCACTTTGCTACATTTAGAGGCGCCGTAGGGTTATCATTTGTTGTTTGCATTAACGTTTTGTAGGTAAACTGTACGTTTTGTATGTGTTAGGTCACGCAAAGCTGTCCCAATAAACTGTTTCTTAAATTTGCTACCTTGGTGTTTTTGATTTTGACCATAAAACCACATTTCTACTTTATAGCTCTTTTGTTCCCGTGAAAACCGACGGTACAAGCAAATAGGCAGCGATATTTAAAGCAACGACAGCAGAGTCAATATTGTGTGTCAGGAAATGACTGTACCAAACCCTCTCACCAGACGACTGGTTAATGTGTTAAAGCAATATGCACTTTAATGCATGCAATGAACTTTGTCGCATATGCAATTCTATGTTGAATCCCATACCAGGCTTCACAATACGCATAGCTCATATCGACATCTACATTTTCATACAAACCAGAAACAGCTTAATCGCTGATTTCTTTCGAAGCTACAACAAACTTATTTTTTTTATTGGTGTTGAATGTATGTTATTTACTCAACGAAACAAACAAGTTAAACTTTTGTTGCTCCATGTCGTGGTCTAACCCAGTGGTCGGCAACTGCCGGTCCGCGGCCCGGTACCGGTCCGCGAGAAGTTTGTTATCGGGCCGTATACATTTTCAGGCCAAATGTTTTGAAACATTTTGCCCGTTTTTCCCGGGGATTATAAACTAATTTATGCGTTTTTATTCCAAAAAAATTGTAGTTTTTTGAAGACCGGTCCGCGATAAAATTTCAGTTTTAAAAACGGTCCACAGTACAAAAAGGTTGCCGATCCCTGGTCTAACCCAAGTAATTAAACCACTAAAAACAGTAACGTTAAAAGCTCCATGTAAAACCACCTCCTAATTTGCCGCAAGTTGCACTTCTGACGTAGGTTTGGTTTTTATTGTGTTTACATTTAAGTTATAAGTTACTTGTTAATAATTTTAGGCATAGACTTTAAGCTGCGAATGGTGAAGATCGGTGACAAGGTCATTAAGGTTCAAATTTGGTGAGTCAAATTACCTTATTACAAGTTACAATCTAATAAGAGAACAAGTTCAATTTTCATTTATGCAATTAATTACACAGCGAAGAATAGGGATGTTGTTTTCAGGGATACAGCGGGCCAGGAAAAGTTTCGATCCATCACAACAGCGTATTACAGGGGAGCAAAGGGAGTCCTTATTGTTTATGACATCACCAATGAACTTTCTTTTCAGAATGTTGCTAAATGGGTGAAGAGCTTTCGAAGGGTAAGATTGAAAGGGTTTCAATTTGTTCTCAAAGTCGCCAATTATTATCGAGCGTAAGACGCACAAGAAGCCTCATTTAAATTGCCCAAAAATACAGCAACGAAACATATTCTTCTTGAGGCACGTGATAGTTTAGCGACATCTTGTTTATTGTAATGTTGGTGTACAGCAGTGGTTTTCAACCTTTCAAATGGAAGCATGGTTAGCAAATCGCACCATGTTGGATTACGCAACAGCGAGTTTACATTGAATTAATAAATAGAAAAGGGACCTCCCAAATGGTTGTCGGAATTGACAAACAATTTGATATTCGGGTTACAACTATCTGCTTACTTGTTTAAGTGGGCTGGAGACGACGTTGAAACGATGTTAATCGGAAATAAGTGCGACAAAGAAGATCAGCGACAAGTGCAGAGGCATGCCGGCGAAAAGGTTTGAGAATTAGCCTGCGCCTTTTGGACGAGTAAATGTAATACGTCAAATAAATTTATTCCATTACAAAATACAAGTCGGTATCCCAATTAAAAAGGCATTACCTTACGTGTTAACATACAGGTTTATAACATGTTTTTCAGCTTGCAAAAGAGAATGGAATGTTTTTTACCGAAACTAGTGCAAAAGAAAATATAAACGTCGATCAAGCTTTTATGGAAGTCTTAACTGTGATAGTGCAAAAGGTAACATTTGTATTTTTCTGCAAGCAACGTTTTTCGTCAGGATAACTATAGTTAGGCTAAATATGGCGTGGTGCAAATGGAAATGAGTTCACGAACTAGGTAAAATATTGTTGGCTAGTTAATTTTTGTTTTGTAACGACAACTTGCAGTTTAGTGACGTATAAGCACGCGCATTGTGCGGTTGGTTGGTAAAATATAATGTACCAAAATATTTGAAGTCAAAGCTACCAAAAGTACAAGCCTTTAATTAAGTAAACAGTCTACCAAATTAAATTTTTAAAATTGTAAGTTAAATTTTGTAGCATTACATTTTGTTAAAACTCAAAAAATCACCTTTACGTTTAATCAACAATAAAAGTGTGTTTCGAAATGCAGTCGTGCAATGCATGTATTAAGGCATTATATATACATTTTTTCGAAACAAACCCGTGTATTAAAAAGATATCAAAACACATGTACAAAAGAGGACCGTGAGCAGTTTTTTTCCGAAAAAAACAGCTAAAAGATTTATATTTGCATTGGACAATCCCAACAAACTAATGAAGAAAGAGTTTAATTGTTTTAGGGAAATAAACGGTATTTGAAGAAAAGACGCCTCCGAATAGAGATTTGATTCAGAGAATGCAACTTTGTGCGTGAATAGTGGTCAAACGCCTCTGACCATTCCAAACAAAGCAATGACTTTTACAAACTAAGAATCAACTGAAATTAATAAAACGGGCTTGATTCGGACCCGACTTGACACTCGGCGTCATTTTTGCCGCATTGTACGAACTTTTGGGTCTGTTTTGGGCAAAGTTTACGTTTAGCCCGGGTTTCGAGCGTACCTTCAGGTTTGGGTTCGGGCTACAAATTGAAACCTGTTCACATCGCTGGCGAGGGATATTGAGCTGTCAGGTTTAAGAGCCCTGTGTTCAGTCATGTTCGTAAATAAAATATATGACACATATATATATATTGTTTTTTAGCACATGAAACAAAGAGCCGAAATCGCTAACGAAATAGACGGAACAAGAGTAAAACTTAACTCGACTTCCAGTCAAAGTCAAAGCTCAGGTTGCTGCAAGAAATGATATGAAAACAATGTATGAACAAATTCCTGTAGGTGGCATTGGAGAACATGGCCTGGCCAAAGACGAGTAGACGCTCCAAAACCACCCATTCTTCCATCAAAAGCTTTACTTTTTTGTCTGATTGTAAACAACATATTCTGTGTTTGGCTCCTGTTATGGTTGTGCGTGCGAAATTGGCAAAAAAAAGATGACAACGGAAAACCTTATACAATTTGGGCGAATTGATTTTTTTTAGAGTTTTTTATAGCCAATACTGATTTGGGGCCATTTTGTTACGACGTTTTAAATTGTAAGCCCCACGTTTTAAACAGTGTGTTGGTTTCTTTTCCCCTTTTTTTGCATTTATGCATTTTAGTGTTACAAGCCAAATATTTGCAATTTTAAGATATGCCCCAATATAAGTTGTTTGTTTTCACCAGTTTAAGTGGGACTTTTGTGAAGTATGTGGTTTTGGTCCACGTTTGTCCTGTTATGTATGTAGACTCCGCGCAAAAAGGCAGGGTAGATCTATTTGGCTATAGTATGTTGGAAGTCAGCAAAACTGCAGGTATGGTCACTGAGTGTTGGAATCCATCGAAGATCGGAGACTTCCTAGCGCACAAGTCATGAGCTATTTTGGTCTTCCGTGTATTAACAAGTTGGGAAGCGAAAAGTACAGGGAGTACGTCTTGCTCTATGTAATTTTGAAGTCACATACAACCGATCTCTAAACTGATGGAACTGGAAGACAGTTTGACAAAGCTCCAATTGCATGGTCTTAATAGCTTAAATGCAGTTTGCAACTGGTCTCCTGGAGCAAGATAACAAGGGTTTTGGTGGAAAAGGCCAGCTTCTCGTTGAAGAAGTTTACTTACAGAGTTGTCATGCGTATCTATTTTGTCACATCTTTGTGCGCTATTGATGACGTAATATCGAAGGCGATCTCCATGTGGCAAGACGTAGGCTGGAAAAATGTAGCCTGAGAAAATATTTAAACACACGACAGGCGACTATCTCTACCAACTAAGCAAAACACGGTCGGGGTTAAGCCGCCGAATTTAAGTTTAAGATAAACCTTGCATACAAATTCTATTGTTTGTCGATATGAATTGTTTATTGAAAAAACAGTGTGACTATGAGGTGTTTTTCTTTCGATCTTCTAAATAAGAATGTCACAAAAGGCGATTTTGTCACACGCAAAGAAAAAAGGCGATTTGCCGGTTGACTGTATAATTGTGTGGATGAAACGCCACGCATATTTTTGGTTTTATTGCGTTACCAACACAAATACAATACGCCCGGTTAGTCTGCAAGTAATAAATATTGAAAGGTGCACATTGGTATAGTGTTGTTGGAAATGCTGTTAGGTAAGAACAAAACAAGCATATATAAAACAAATCAAACTTGTGGTTACAGATATGAGAGTTAATTGGTATATCGGTCTGTATTGAGGAACTTTTTTTCTTTAAAAATGATGGACATGTCTTGCATACAAGCTTACATACCGAAATGCAGAAGCAAAACTATAATAAATCTTTAAGTTGTAAAAAAGGGCACAACTAGATTTAAGTGCAGTAAGTTCTAGCAAAAAACAAAAACTGCTCTGGTATCTCATGGTACGCCAGCTTTTTTAAATTTAGCTGTGGTGGCGATGCATTTTATTATTATTGAGCTATGTTTTGTATTAGGATTATAAACGACATTTTATTGTCTCTCTTTTTCGAACAGAACATTGGTTGTGTGGTAACATTAGGCGCATAAGAACATAATTATGGAGGCACCTCTGTTTGATTGGCAGTGTAAGTTAATATTGATAGGCGACGGTCAAGTGGGAAAGACCTGTGTTATGAGAAGGTTTACTAATGATGAATTTTCAACAAGCTACTTGAGCACCATAGGTAAAACATTGACGTGAACTTTAGGACTTCGGGTAGTATGAATTACCGCCGAAAATGAGGGGGGAATGCTCAAAAATGACAGTATATTATACAAGCAAAATTTGATTCAGTATTTTGACGAAACACGCCGTTTCTTTTCTTTTATCAGTATTATTTTTTGCGGGATCAATGTAACACTTTGCTCTAAATGAGAGCTTATTTTGCTAGTCACAATCGTGGCTTATAAAGTATTACGACGGGCAAATATCTTGTGTATGGGCAGAAAAACGAAAGTAGTAAAATACCGGGTGTTTGTGTACATTATGGTGGATGATTTGGGCGACCCAAGCTGCAAATGCTCGTTTTGGCACCTTTGCATTTGGGTATTAACTTTAATTTAGGCCGTTTCCCACAGGGGATATAGAAAAAACACATACAAGTAATTTGCAAGTTTTACAGACTCTGTGTTTCAGGCATCGACTTTAAAGTACACACGGTGAAAGTCGGTGATAAAGTCATAAAAGTTCAAATTTGGTAAGTAACCGAGTCTCTTTAAACAATTACTTGTGTACATGTCACAGGTTTCTTTACATAAAACGCTGAACTAATAACGTAAAACGAGAAGAATGTTGGGGGCGTTTTTTCGCCCTCAAAAATGTAGGATAACTAACTTACAAAAAGCAGCGCTTTTCTCCAAGTTGTTACAGCAAGTATCTACTTGATACTGCAAGTCTGGCCCTGACAAAGGGAACCGTTGTCCCATTTTATAAATACGTTGCTATTGAAATAGCGTATAGACTCTATATCACAACATAGAATCAGAAAAAAGTAAACATCATGGAGAAATTTACTTTGAGGCAAAAATGTTCCTAATTCACAAAACCAACATTGATATCTAGTTATCTCGCAATTTTTCAGGGACACAGCGGGACAAGAACGGTTTCAATCTCTTACTACAGCATATTATAGGGGTGCAAAGGGTGTTCTAATCGTCTACGACATCACGAATGAGGCATCGTTTCGAAATGTGGAGAAATGGTTAAAACGATTCCAAAGGGTAAAATTGTTCAAAATGTTTAGTGTGATCAAAAAGCCACTTGATGTGGCATAAATACAAACCGCTATTTGTGCAACTTCAGTTCTTACAACTCTTGTAAACAGTGGGCTGGCGATGACGTTCAAACGATGTTACTCGGAAACAAGTGCGACATGGAAAGTAAACGACAGGTTTCAAAGCAAGTCGGAGAAAAGGTAAGAGGGAAGCATATTTCTTTGGTGATCGACCTGCTGGCCACTTATTCGGTCATATCTTGAACGTTTCAAATACACTATTTTAGCTTGCTAAAGAACAGCGAATGTATTTTGCCGAAACAAGTGCAAAAGAAAACATCAATGTACACAACTCTTTTATGGGTATCTTGACAAAGATAGTGGAAAACGTAAGTGTTCAGATGTTTGTATTTTCACGACCGAAATCAGCACACGATTGGTTACTTTTGTCTTCACGATCAAAACATGTTTTTTGATTGTTTGCCTTTTTAATCCTCAGCTATAGTCACAAAGTAAAATTCTAAACAATGGTTTTTGTTATAGCATTTTAAGCGAGTCAACGAAGAAAGCCAAAACGAGAATGAAGACATGATTAATCTAAGACCCAACAACTATCAACAGAAACAAAGTCCCAACTGTTGTAAAAAATAACAACAAAAAACAATGAACTGTGTTTCGTTAATTGAATGGGCAAAATGTGATCGTTCGTAATGACAAACGCACCATGTTTGTCAACAACGCGTTTGGCAGGGCAGGGGAGCCTAGAATCATAAATTTGAGTTGGGCCGCCTTTTGTTGTTAGCCGCGATAAGCTTTGAAATAATAATTGAACAATTGTACTCCGCAACTTTTATGCAGATGCATTAACATGACAGTTAGTCATTTGTGATCGGCATTTCTTGTCCTTGCTGCTAATAGCTTGGCACAAAATGCACGAGAATCTTTCAATTTAACTTTGTATCACTATCGCTTTATTGTAATCGTTTTTAACTCTAATACATTTGTTAATCGTTTCGTTCATACAGTCATTTAGAGGTTTCTAACACAACACGACCCCTCAACAAACATATGTAAGTCGTTTTACTTCCAGAATGCGTTTATCACATACATTTGCTATCAAAGGTCACTGGCTTTTTGATGTAGGCTACAGAAAACCCCTAAAATTGTGGTTATGACCCATGTCACCAAAAACCTTTTTACTATTTCATGCTTTTTTATGTCAAGAATTCCAAAAACATACAATCATAAAAGTCTACAATTGCAAATGCTTTTTTATGAAGTTAAAAAGAAGTCAAGATTTTTGATACAGATAAAATATTCCTGCGTTGGGTTGCGTCTAGGCCTACTCTACACGACCCCCTCAAAAGTGCCTAGCGATCCCCAGGTTGAGATAAACTGTGATACAGGTTTGTAGCATTTTGTAGTTTCATACCACCATCTACTTTATGTTACAGTCATTTTCTGTCAAAACGTATTAATTAACTCCAAACTGGTTCACACAGTAAATTTTATAGCAGAACTTTATCACCGATTCACAGCGTCTGTCTGTGTCAGTGGCGGCTCGTGCCTAAAATTTGTGGGGGTGCTGCCCCCACAAACTTTAGCCTTTACTGAACATATATAAGTTGGCAATATATTGAAAAGCTACATTTCTAGTTTTCTAGCCATTTGTTTTGTGTAGAAAAACAAGTAATACAAATCTTAATTAGCAACTCCATTGTGACGTAATTTTTGTTACGCAATAATGTACACGAGTGTAAAGAGCAGACGGCATCATTTGTGTATTTTGTTTACTTGCACAGCGACGGGCCAAACACAATAACGTTCAGTAATAATGTGAAAAACAAAAACACACGTGGCACAGCTTCGAAACGAAGTGGTTGTAAATAAGGTAAAACACAACAGGAATATAGAAAAAAAATTAATAGAAAAAATAGATATAAATGAGTCGAGAAAGGTCGAAGTATTTCAGTTCGACAACAAAAATTGTCATGTTTCATTTAAGTAAATTTAGTCACAGTCAGCGTTTTCAACATATTCTATGACACTTCACAGATTATTGTCACACAAAAAAACTAGCCATACAGCTTTTTATTGGTATCATAACTAACAAATTTAACAACCACATTACATTGGTTTCAGAACTTGTTCATTTAAACATCTTTCTTGAATTTTTGTGTACAGACTATTAATTGTATTTTAGTTTCTTAACTGCTATAATTGCTGTTTGCTGGCAAATAGCTTATAATTTCCTTTTTTAAGTGCAAAACGCCTTCAAGCTTTAAAATTTACAACACTCTCACTTAAATTTAAACCATATTATTATATCTTGTGCTTCTATTTTCCAACCAAAATGAATCATGAAGTTATAGTTTGGGCATGATAATTGATAGCTTCTTCCTTAATCCCAAATGATAACTAAGAAACTGTTTTTCTATTTAGTACTAGCACTGCAAGTGCAGGTCTTTTGGAAATATTGGTGTTCCTCAGAAAAATTAGCATCTTTTTCAGTGTTAAAAAGAACTGTTTTGCCTTTGAAGGAATCATGGAAACAGCAAAAAGGATTTTTCATCCTAGTAATTTAACTTGTCAAAACATCATCTCTAGATTAATTATTTTCAAAGTAATCATGAACATCAGATCTACAGCAACATTTTCATTTGAGTAACTAGCTTTTCTTTGTCAACAATAGGATGTGCTTGGTGTCACTACTATCTTGTCTGTAGAATGTTCATTCTTAAGAAACACTTCCTGTGAAGCAATTTAGCAGCTACTGTTTAGACAAATAGTACATGTCCATTATATCAATACACATGATTGCACTTGGTTGCAAATACTGTCCACATGGTGTGTTAAGAAATCCACACTTTAAATTGTCTTCACTCTTTTTTTGTCTTCATTTCAAAATTCCTGTTGCTTGCAGTTGTTTGTTCTGCATTTGATATTGCCTGAATTTCAGTGAGGCATTTAACTTCACAGTCACAAATTTAATTTTTCTTTGGTAGCATTAGGAACTAAAACTGAGTATTTCTTGTTGTTGCTTATTCCTGCATGACATTGGAGTAGCAGATGTTTTTCCCATACTTTCATAAATCTTTTTAATTCAGTTATTTATTATAAAGGTTAATTGTGACTTTTAAAGGTGTTAGATGACCTTGTTTTTCTTTTTCAAGGTGTTAGATACACTTATTTAATTCAATGATAACTGTAAAAACTGAAACCCACTTACAGTCATCTTAAAAAGTCACGACTAACAGTCAAACAATAAATTTAATGATAGCAAAATAATTATTTAACTGCACTCACTGTCGAACTTAAAAACACAGTACACGGGTTTGGCTTTGGAGCTCACTGACGCGAAGCAGACAACACAACTAGTGCTACGTCACGGGAGGGGCTGCGCGAGCCACAGCCCCCTCCGAGAGGGGCCCTCTCGCCTATTTCGCCCGCATGTAGCTTTTCCAAGTGCGCATGCGCACAACTGAAAACGTAATGAAACGTCACGAAACTGGAGCTGCAGCTCCGCCATATATAAGATATTATTTAAAAAAAAAAATTTTTTGAATAATACAAATTTTTTATTAATTTTATTTTAATAAAATGCCGATTAATGCCATAAAAGTTATTCTTAGTATACACTGATCAAACATAAAAACTATATGTAAAGATTGTTTTGTATAACAACTTGGAATAGGAATGTCAAGTAAAAATACTGGGGGTGCTGCAGCTCCGCAGCCCCCTCGCACGAGCCGCCCCTGGTCTGTGTTGATGACGTAGCTACTGTTTGCACATGCGTAATTTTGTGTTGCAAAACGAATGGGGGTGGAGTAGCTTCGTCTCTTAACCGAATATCATACATTCTAGTAGGGATGTGCCAAAACTGCAAATGTTCTGTTTGGTCGAGCACCGAGCATCTCACTTTAATGCTCGGTGCTCGGTGCAAAAATCCCCTTTCTACGTTTTAGCTCTACAAGGCCTCTTACGTCACCAGTGGTGTTTTATTAAGCTGTACATGCCCATAAGTACGCGTTTTTCCACCATTTAGTGCAGCGCTTCCCAACCGGTGGTCCGCGACGTTCTTTCTGGTGGGCCGCGAAGCTTTTCAAACTACTACCATACCAATATAGAGGTTAAAAACAGTTACACAGTTTGTGTGAACGTACTTTTCAATTTAACCATTTTTCTCAAAAATATGATACTACTTACTATGAAAGCCGCATGGCGCATAAGATTTCATGTTAAACAACTCAATTACACAAACAAACTGCGATTGTCGCGTCACAACAGTATTTGTACTAGTTGTAAAATCTTGATGCTGGAACTCTCTTTGTTAGCTTTATTTGGTCTTTTGGCTACAAAATGGATAGTTTTTTTTCATTGTGGTTTTCTCGCAATATTATACGGTGGTCAGCCAAAAAAAAATTTTTTTAAGTGGGCCGCGAGCTGGAAAAGGTTGGGAAGCACTGATTTAGTGCACTTAAAACATCATTCGTTTTTATTCACAGACACCCTTTAGAACACTAGTTACATGTGTTAGCAGGGCATGAATATGCAAATTTAACGCTCGGGTCAGTTTGTGCAACTGCTCGGCCGAGCACCGGGCATTAAAAACAGCGATGCTCGGTACCGAGTACTCGGGTTCTGGCTCGGGTCGGCCCATCCCTACATTCTAGTACACGACACGTCGTTGTAAATGCAGGAAAATATTATACCTTTCGAACACTTTTTTACTTGTCCGATAAATAAGTCCAAGGATATATTAACATCAAACAAACTCTTAGAAGTTCTTGACAATTTTGAGAAATTTATTAAACACAAATCAACAACATAAAAAAGTTCTATCAGAATCCCCGACTGGGTACAAATGTTAAAGTTAACTCTGTGGAAGTCCTCTTCCAAACATGACAAACCTCAGCCAGAAGTTGGTTGATTTTTTTGCCAAAATCACTGGTATAACATCGAGTGAAGAGTTTTTCTCATATTCACCATTTCTTGTTTCCGCTACAATAAAAATACGACTTGTATTAATTGTATTAAAAATCAAATCATTCTTGCACATCAAGGACAATTGTCCGACTGGGGTGGACTTTTATTTAATCGTCCCTTTAAATTTAGGAATATCGTGAAACGAGAAAAAAAAAGATGACGAGTGTGATGGTGCAAAATAATAATAAAATGTGAAACTCATCCACGAAAGAGTGATAGCGCACAAACTATTCACACTTACTTGGGTCACTCAAACTACATTCCAACAAATGTGTGCTATACAGCTACTGTTTAGCAATTTGATGGAGAAGCAACCAGTAACATTTTGACGTCATGAAATTACGACACGCACCCCAGTTGTTTGGAAAAAACGATAAGAAGCTGTTATAACGAGGAGAAGAAACACCAAGAGAAGAACCTCTTCCTTTCACAATGGTGGATACTTTTTTTCAACAACGAACATGTTTGTTTAACATACACATTTTTAACGCACAAGCACTCTATAACATACCACACACGCTAAACATATATCAGTCACCCAAACATTTGCACATATGAAATTTTGCATATTTTTCATTTAAATTTATTTCACTACAAATATTTTCTTTAGAAACTATGACCGTCGATTTGAAAACCGCCCGATAAATTGAATTGCATTTAACTGGGTTAATGTTTTAACAAATAATAGGCAACGTTTAGTAAAATGTGAAACCGTCTTGCTTCACCAGTTTCTTTTGTGTGTCTCACTGTACTCCTAATCTACAAAGGCTACATAGCCTATATGTATTTCACAAACCAACCACTCTTGGCATTCATATCTTTATGATAACATATAATACACACATTTTTCAAAGCAAACAGAACTCACTGAGTCTTGCAGAAACTTCTTTTGCAAAGCTACCATTTCCTTGCTCAACTCCCCACTTAAACTGTCATGTTGGTTTGCATGAGTTGACTCCACTTCTTTTATACTAAATATCGTTACAAGCAAAATAGTTAGTTGTCTATATCTTGATAAATTTTAACAAAATAAACTTTTTATTACAGTTGTGGATTGGCAGACAGATTAAAGTTCAACAACACCCTTTAACAAATAGGCGTCCACTTTAAAAACCAATGTTTTAACATAAAAGCAGATTTTCCACAATTTATCTATGTTTAGGCACATAAAATACACAAAACTTGCTTTGTTTAATTAGTTGCCCAGGTTTTGTCGCTCAAGTGTTATACATAATATATCCAGTTAATGTCTGGGATTTATGTGGCACAAGTTATTTATTTGGACTTACATGTAGTTGAGCATAAGATAGAAAAAAAGTTTGTTTAAAGTTAGTATGTTTTCATGAGCAAGATGTAATCATGCCCTGCACCTTTTAGCAAATTGGTCATGAAGCTGCTTCATTGATTTAAACCTCTGTACTTGCACCATCCGTATTTGTGACACCAATTTCATCTGCTGGTTTATAAGGCCCTTTATAATGTAAAAACATAATGAAAAACAAAAATATATCCATGTTTTCTGCGGGCAGCGCATGTATCATCTGGGATCAGGTCCCATTTGCAACCAGTTAATGGCATATGTTAAAGCGTTATTTACCCACTTGGTCTGTGTGGTAGATAAATGAATGCCAAGTTGCTTTATATGTCAACGAAGTGCTACCAACAAGTTCATCTCTTTTTGCAATGAACTTACATTTAATTTTTCTTCACTTTCCTTTGCTCTCTCAATATCTGCTTCCCATTGGTTTAAAACACCAGATATTTGCTTTTTGTATTCATCATTAAGTTTTTGGCGATCTGTCCTCTAATACAAACAAATTGAAAATGATTGATTAAGAAACGAAAGTCAACCAATATTATGAATCATGGAAAAACTAACTTTGTTTTATCATACATACTTGGGAAACAAGAACTGCAGTAACTTTCTCTTGTGATGTCGCACATTGTTTTGCAAATATTTCAGTTTTTCTCCGTTTTGCATCAATTGTCTTTTTCATGTCAGAGCCAAATTGTTGAAGTATTGATGTCACAGGTCTAAAAGCATCATTTTATGCTTTGGAACATACTGTATGACAACTTACAAAAATACCATTTCTCAACAAGCCATGGCCAGTAACATAACTGTCATTGCTAAAGCAGTGCTTCCTAACCTTACATAAAGGATGCGTTTTTAATAGTTCGATGTTATACAAATATTTGCTGTGAATTTCAGCATCGTCTAGAAAAAAATGCTGCACAAAAACATAACATTGATATCACAACAAGCTATCACAATTTTCTAGAATTATGAAGCATCAAAGCATTGCAGTAAACACATAACTTTCTGATGGACTTCATTAATCTATTTTTCCACCCACCACTGAAACAACTTAGATCTTAGAATACGAAATCTGTAACAGACGTTTAGCAAATAAATCTCACAACTGGTCTTCCTCTTCAGTTTCTTCCTCCTCTGACTCATCCCTTTTCTGTTCAATCTTTGTCTTTGCAGCCCTTTTCTTACCACCTTTTCCAGAAGCTCCCTTTGCTTGATTATATATACATAGTCAATTTTATTTTAAGTGCTGTATTTTGTTTTTAAGCTCTATTGATATGATTACACTGTAATATGGTACAGGCGATAATCAGGTTGCTATGTAAACAGTACACGCCGTTCACTTCCCCAGCTGAAACAAAGTTGCAGTGACGCTCAACTATGGCAACGGAGCAGTATTTTCTCTCTTTTGTTGCCGAGAATTGAAAAAATTGCTGCTCTCAGCGCAATACATGACGTCATGCTTCCTAACTGTCGTGGCTATGGTGCAATCGCCTAAGTGTGTTAAAGAAACAGTAGAAACGCACACACACACTCTTAATTGGCGCACACGCCACAGTTCGCTTGATTTGTGTTACATCGGATCGTAGCTAAGCGGCCCAACATTTAAATTTGGTAACTTCCCTATGAAGACGGTTTATGACGTTTTAGTCTTGTTTTGGGTAGTTTCCCTTATAAATGTGCCAGGCCTCTCGCCTAATATACAAGTAAAATGGCCTGTTGTTTCTAACCTATTTCGTTTTCTAGTTCAAACCAACGCGTTAAGCGGCAAAGTGCTAGGTGCATATTTGTGAGCAAGCCCAAACCCGCAAGTACACGACCGAAACCTAGTCAAACTTACAACTTTGGCACATTCTACAGCGCAAGGGCACTAAGGCGAGCTGTATCAGTTTCTATTATAACCCGTTATCCAATTGACAAAAAGAATATTTGATTTTAGCAAAACTTTAACGACTCAGATTGTGGTGCTACTTTCTAGCTTACTCAGCAAAACTGCAGCTGCAAGATTAGCGTCACTGTCACGTGATCAACGTGTGATCGTTGCTTCAAAAACTTAAAGCAGCAACAAATATTACAGGAATAAATGCCTTTCTTAATCGGTGTTTTACCTGATAAGTTGCGCAAAGGTCACAAACAGAAGACAAAATATGGCAATCATTGGCACGTTACCAACTACGTGAATCTAAACAACATGGTGTGATTACTTGCGATCTAACATTTTTTACAACCATTACGTGTTTGGCGGGTCATGAACAATATAACAGAAAACATTTTTAAATATTTGTTTTAAATTTAACATTGTTTAAATTTCAATACAGTTTAACACTTCGAATTTGGTGCAGTTCGCACTTTGAAATTACAGAAAATTACAATCAGCGTCTTTGCCGGAACACCAGTTTCGTAATTTTAACACGTTTAACTCTTTATTTAAACGCTAGATTAAAACTATTGGCGATTAGATAAGCCAATAAAAAAGGATCAATGTGCACGGCTGTGAGACTCCTTGTTATCGCACAGCGGTACACTGAACGCCGATTAAATCTCCTAATAACAAAATATTTTATGGTCGAGACGTGTCATTTTCAACGTTAGACGCGTTATTTGGTGTGGAATGCAAAAATGCATCTACGTCTTTTTCGCGTACATTACCTCCGGATGATTTTACTATCATATCGTCGTTTTTTATTCCAGATACTCGGGTTGTTCGACTTTCACATAGAGATCATCAATCCGGTTAATCGCATATTTCGTGGAAAATCGATGCGAATATCCGGCTTATGCGATAAACCGGTATGCGATTAACCGGACGATTTTCTTAACAAACGATGGGCGACGGTTTGGGATTTTTAATTGTGATGCAATTAAACGGATTATGCGATTAACCGGTATGCGATTAACCGGATTCGTCTGTACTGCTAAAACCAGCTGATTGCTTAAACTATTGCTTACACTGGGTTTAGTAGGCAAAATCAACTGAAATATTTACTTTGACCTAGTTGTTGTACTAATTGCTTGACCTATTATGCTTTCTGACAATATCTACAACCGGTTGATGGAACTATGAAATAAAATTAAAATCAACACAGTGTGCAGCATTTTCAAGTTATTTTTTATAAGTTGGCAAACCAGACCATGTTTGAGTCTTTGCATGTGTTGGAAAAAAGCTTATTGCATGTCCTTTAATCAAAAAACTATCATTTGTTCAAGGTCTCCTCAAAAACATGCAAGCTACTCAATCAACTTATACAAGTATGCAGTTTTTCAACAGGTCTGGGGGGGTGCCTTCGAATACTACAGGTGCGCTAGGTGCGCTTGGTAACCTTTTTTCGTGCAACGTAACTTAAAAATAGTGCAGGTAACTCTCTTCGGTGCGATTAAACTCAGAATAGGTACGACATAACTCGAAAATACTACAGCTGTCCTGTTTTTATGCGACAAATCGTAAATACTGCAGTTAACGTTATAACACGCAAATAATGCTGGAAAAGTGTTACAATAGTCCCAACACACAACCAAAACCCTAAACTCTGAACCCTAAACTCTGATCCCTAACCCTAACCTCAACCCTAACCCAACCTTAAAAACAGTACATACAGCATTATTACGTTACGTCGCAGTAACTACGAGTTTACTCGTTTCAAAAAAGGTTACCTGCACTATTTACAGGCTTTGTTGAATTAAAACGAGTTACTTGTAGTTTACCAAGCGAAGTACCTAGCGGACCAAGCGCACCTGCAGTTTTCGAAGGCACCGGTCTGGGGGAGAGTTTATGATAAAAATAACACTATGATTCAGTTTTAGATGCACAGTTTGGGCATAATATTCTCATATAAGTTATTTGTATTTTTGTTATCTGACTCCAACAGTGCAAAATTGGGTGTTAGTCTGTAAAAACCGGTAAAGGTTTTACGCTTTACTTGTTATAGGCATACAAATTAGCCCCCGAACATGCACATTGGCCAGTCTGCAGAACATGGCAGTTCCCGACCAGATCTCGTGCAGACAGGGCCTACTTGTCCTGCGTGCCTGACCCGTAAGTTCGTGTGCAAGACCAATTTCAGCAGGCACAAAGCAAGTAAAAGAAGCCAAGCTAGGCCAGTTAAACGCCTTTGGGGCAAAATTTGCGCGTGCAAAACTGCAAACCCAAAATTGGCGTGCAAAACACTTTGTTACAAAAAAAAATCCTGCGGGCACCTGCCACATTCTGCAGACTGGCACATTGGTAAAGGTTGAAAAAAATGTCTAAAAAGCATTGTTTCAAAATTGTAGCAGCATATAAAACAAAATCACAATCATAAATTGAACAACTAAACTTTGGGAGTATTTGGTAGGTTTAACATCATCTACGCCAATAAAATACACAAACCCTTTGTGTCTCTTGTTTTTGTTTTTTCTTCCATCTCTTCATCCAAAAAATCCGATACATACGTCTCCATTTCCTGTGCAGGTTTTTTAGGCATGATTGTTTCAATTTGTATGTGAAACGCTATTAAGAAAGAAAAATTTCGAGCGGATTCACGCTTGTATCAAGATTACCAATTTGTCGTTTCGAAAATCGGGTACCAATTTTGTCAAAAGCTAAGCTAACGGAATACAGCACGTAGTCCTGATTTTTAATTTAATGAAAATTTTCGCGCCTTAATAGTTTATGGTAACCGACATAAACAATAGAAATATTTTTTATTTACCATTTACCAGGGCTGCCACTGAGAATTTTAAGATATCCCAAGGTTCCTTCACCAAAATCCCAAGATTTGTCCAAAAATCCCAAGATAACCAAAAAATGCCAAATACACAGTTTTAATCCTAGCTGGCGCAGGCAACATAATCTTTATTGTAGTTACCCCAGGTCCGAGCCATCACGTACCTTTGAAAATACGCTAAGAAATACCAGAAAAATACAAAAGAAAAGATATTTTTTTGTACATTTTTTTTACTGGCACATGATACATCGAAAAGCCTGTAGTACTGGCCTGACTCACTACTTTTGACAGGGAATTGCCTCGAACACAAAAATGATGAAGCACTGTTACGCAAATCGTTACATGAAAAGATTATTTTTGCAAAAGGATAATTTTTGTTCGCAACAATAGTATTAATTGTATCGTAATCGGTCTAAACAAACAATTTCAAAAAATCCCAAGGTTTAAAAAGTTTTTCCAAGATCCCAAGCTCAGCACTGAAATCCCAAGGAGGTGGCGGTAGAGCTACTAACACCATACGTTTCTCCTGATCCAAAAGTGCTTAATTTTTGACAGGTGGCGCAAAGAGCACTTTTTTCATTTAAAACGGTATATCTCAAAAAATGCTAACGGTTAGGGCTATTAGGGTTGGGGTAAGGTATTAGCACTTAAAATTCAATAAAACTAACCCAAAAAGTTAGTTACTAATGCAAAAATTTTATGTAAATATTTCCCAGCCCAACCCATTTTATATGTTGTCAATAGCAAGGTTTCATAGTGATTAGTTTTACGGAACTTTTTTATTATTGCACACAGAGTATAAAAACAGTTCCTCAGTAAAATCATTTCCATAGCAAATCGTGTGCTTACTTTATCACAAAACTGATTAGGGAACCAACGAGTTGATCTTAATTCGTTTGGTGAAACAAACACCTCCAATCGAAAGAATGTTATTGGTTTTTCTCTGACCACACACAGCTTTCATTAACATGCACAAACAGCTGATCAACAAAGTGTATTTCACAGTAAGTCAACAATATTGCACAACACAGAAAAATGTCACTTATCTGTCATACTTAACAATGCACAGTTCAAATAGTGTATGAATCAGAAAACAAAACATAGAAAATGTACCACAATTACAAACCATAAAAATTGGTTGACAAAGCAACTGCAAAAAGTAATAGATAAGATTGATACAGATAGAAAAAGATGGCGTGTAACTTACTTCTAACAGACAAACAGTGAAATATTTTTTTATTACAGGTTTTTAAGATTTGTTCAGAAAGACAGTGGAACAAACAATAAAACTGGTCACACAACACCAACTTGTCACCTTGAAAATAGTATACAAAGCACAGTGTATTAAAGCAGATATTTTTTTTAAAAAATTGTGCAAAACATTCTCACAAAGTAGTAAAACCTGTTAAATTAAGAACTGTATTTTTGGGTTTCATTTCAATCCATGACCATGGGTTTTTAGCAAATTATATTTAGATGTCCGTTTCATAGGCCTGCAGAGACAATTCAGTTTCGTGCAGCACATAGACATTTCCATTTTGCACTTTCACAGGGTGTGTATCCACCTGCACAAAAAAGAGCTGTGGTTGGGAATAAACATTTAACTCAATTAATGTTCCTCTAATTTCACACAGGTCAGCGCAAGCTCCCTGAAGTAATTACCATGGTTGAGGACCATAGTGAACAGAATAAACCCTATGTGGAATATTAAGCCTGGTACCGATTATTAGTACTTAAGTAGGCTGATAACCAATATTTTTTGCAGTGAAAGATCTACATATATATTTTTGCAGGGCAGAGTACCAAAATTGCAATTTTAAAGTTGTTCCTTGCTATACATGTGAGAGTATCACAGCACTTTTCTTCTGACTTGTCATGGAACCAACGCTTAAAGTAGAGGAATGGTTGTGTCAAGCAAAATTGATGTGATGCACAGAAAACTAGAATAGTGGTTTTCCTATATATTGCCAGTTTAATATCTAACAACTATTTTTACTGTTACCAAATCGCACAGTTTATATAATACCATTTACTATATTTATAATGGATATATATTTGGCATTGGGTCCTTATCTTTTTCCTGGCACTTTATAACATAATTGTTTCTGCAAGCATAATCTAATGGGTCCCCACACATATGCATATGCGATTTGGTAACAGTAAAAATAGGGCACAATCATTGTTAGATATTTACCAGTTTACTATACACATCATTTGATCTACACATATGATTGTTTTTGCCAGCAAAACCGAATGGGTCCCCACACGCGCGTTTGTGCGGATTTATGGTAAACAAACATCCTGGTTATTTTTAGATTCTTAAGGAAAAACTTAACCAACTTTAGAAATAACCCAACTTTGAAAGTTTTGTCTGTATTCTTTTTGCATCATTATTGTCATATAATTACAAAAAAACAGTAAATAAAAACAGGAAAAATACTTTCAATTTAATCTCATGCTTTGACCTTGATATTTCAAGGTCAGTTTTTAAACACAATTTTCCAAAACTGAAAATGAGCTTGATAACTTAATAATACGACATAGCATGAGTGCGCAAAAACAGCTGTTTGGAATCACCAACACGACTGTCTCGTAAAACGTCCGTCCGGACGTCAAGCTGAGCACTCCCGCTGCATTCACTCGTCTTAATCGTAAACGAGTGAATTCTGAGCACTCCCGCTGTATTCACCCGCCTTAATCGTAAACAAGTGAATTACTACCTTGAGATTTGAGACTTCTATCTGACTGACAGTGTACACATGTTATGGACTGTAAAAGTAACTATTTGGCCGATTAAGGCAAATTTTTAAATACTAAACAAATAACCTACTGCAAACAATTGTTTAAGATTTCAGCACATTGGCGCTTGTATTTCTGGCCTTACTTATTATTTTGGGGTTTAAGGGGTAGAAATGGGTGAATCCAATAAAAAGTTACAAAATTCTTTAGAATAGCTTACATTGCACCAACCAACAACGCATGAAACCCTCAGATTATGTACTTGGGTCAGTACAGCCGTTTTTAATTTTTTTCGTTTTGGGGGCCTGTGGGTGAACTGCTGGGTCGATTGGGGTCAAACTTCAGGAGGATCAAATTCGGAGCAATAACTAACATCTGTGCAAATTTGAATACATTTAAAGCACTCTTTTTTGACCAAACGTACTTAACAAACCAGCGTAAGACAGAAACGAATATTTTGGGGGTTAAGGGGTGAAAATGGGTAAATCTTTTTTTAAGGTACAAAATTCTTTGAAATACCTTGTATTGCACCAAACAACAAAGCATATAACTCCAAAATGAAGTACTTTAGCAAGTATAGCCATTTCAAAATTTTCACGTTTTGGGGGGCTGTGGGTGAACCGAGGGATCAAACGGGGTCAAAATTCACATGGACCATCTTTAGACCAATATCTATAATGTGTGTAAATTTGAAAAAGTTTAAACCATTCTTTCTTGACCAAAACGTGGGAACAAACCCGCGTTAGAAAGAAAAAAAGAAAAAATATATAGACAAAAACAAAATGTGTCCCCTTCAGGGAAGGGGACCCATAATAAGTGAGCAGTGTGCAATGCAAGGGAATATGGCACATGTTACCTTTTGCAATAGCTGTACAATGGGGTTACACCACCAAAATCGAAGGTAAATGGACAAACCAGTGCACTGCAGTATATAATGATAAAATTCAGATTGGTTGATAAAATGTCTTGTTTTTTCATTGCAGTCTACCATTAAATAAGCTATGGCATATTCGTCGAATTGATTAATTGAGTGAATGTTTTTTTTTAATATAGAATGATTTACCTTTAGTCCTTGTGGTGATGAACCATTTGTTAGGTTGTAGGCAAACAGATGCCAGGGACACATTGCATGTGGAACTGGCATTTCTGTCAGCTCTTCCAAATCTACTATTACATCCAAAGGCCCACCTGGAATAATTTTGGTGACACTTAGTCTTGATATTGGCTACTTTTTTCATTTTCAAGTGTGTTAAAAGGAACAATCACCTGAACCCTTAAGTTACATAGCCATGTTGGTAGGGAAACATAAGTATGCCGTTTATTATTGCTTGCTCTTACCCAAATGTGGACACCTCGCATCAATTGCATAGAACTTTCCATGAACACAATACAGTGCAATGTCACACAATTTTCCAGCAGAGGAATAAACTCTTCTACATGGCTGGATAGAAAGTTTACTACAAAAAGTACACATGCAACAGTTAGATTAAAACATGTCAATAACTATGTATAAACAAGTTAATAACTAGAATAGTAGTTTTCCTATATATTGCCAGTTTATATATATATACTACATCATATTTAACGATGTATCACATATACCATTTACTATATTTATAATGGATATATATTTGGCACCTACATTTCATTGGGTCCCTATCTTTTTCCTGGCACTTCATAACATAATTGTTTCTGCAAGCATAATATAGTGGGTCCCCACACATATGCATATGCGATTTGGTAACAGTAAAAATAGGGTGCAATCATTGTTAGATATTTACCAATTTACTATACATTAGGGATGTTCAAAGTAGAACATCGAATCATTTGGATTCTAATCCAGTCAGATTCCAATCCATTTTTGCCGTTTCCATTTTTGCAATGCATTGGGTAATTGGAACCAATATAAATGTGTGCTTTAACCGTTTTTAAAAATATAAACACATGCGTTACGTTTTTACGCAGACGACCGGTCATTGTACCCGTTGCAAAAGACTCGTCACCGTCAAATCAGTGAGCGCCATAACGTCAAGTCACAAGGCGCTTTAACGACGGTGATGCATTGGAGGCATAAATAACGATTGGCGCACTTGTTACGCATCTGATCATGTGGTTGCAACGTCTTACCAGCGCTTAATTGTTTTCCGACTTAATGACAAAAAAAAATATTTAACGGTCATGGAGTTAGGCAGCGATTGGAAGCATGGGGTTGTCTGTTAATATCGCTGAAACGTTTGGGTCATTTCTTAACCCCATACAAACATAAAAATGTAGTAAGTAAATGCTGCAATGTTCACATTTTGCATTGCAAAATCGCAGGTAGTTTAATTGGGATTTGAAAACTAATCATCCAATGTCCCAACTTTGTTTGCTAGAGTGCTTGTTTTTGCAGTTGTTTTAAGTTATATATTTGTACACTAGGAAGTCTATGTCAATCCTCTATCACCAAACCAAGTTGCCTCAGCATGCTTACAACATAGTACAACATACTCCTAATGAAGGCAATAAAAATCACTAAATAAAACTAGAAGGGTGGCTTAGCACATATTGCCCTTGCACATACACTATACCCTATTTTAAAAGATAAATATATTTTCTATGCTTTTTTTGTATTGGGTCCCATATTAGCCATCGTTTTTTATAACCTTGGTTGTTTCTGCAGGCAAAAACTCATGGGTCCCCACACATGCAAAGTTGTAGATAATGCATTTCAATAGATAACAATGAGTAAGTTTGGTATTGTGAAGACAAACACAGTGATTGGTACTGTGCATATTTAAATATGCTATATGGAGTAAAAACTATTTAAATTAAAAAACTCATTTTAGAGGACTAGTAGGATAAGTACTGGAGGTTCAACACACACAAACTTAAAAGTAGGAAACCACAATGACTCAATCAATAGTACTGCAAAATTTCAGTCCAATCTGCCAACGTTTAAAATTTCAACCACTAGAGGTGTTTTGAGCAACAACCGTTAATGTTTCTGACGTCAAAGGGCTGTTAACAACCCCCGAACTGCAATGGCACAATAACGATAATTGGCATACTTTACAAGCTATCCAAATTTTAGCCAATTCTGACATTGTTTACAAACTCACCCATTTTAGGGGGCTAGCGGGATAAATACTGGGGTTATCAACAAAAACAAAGTGGGATGCACATCTACATAACTACATCTACCACCTGTGTAAATTTCATCCAAATCCATCAAGGATTTGATGGAAAAACGAGTCGGACAAACTTTGGGTAGAAGAAAAAAAAAGAAAAAAACAACAAACATTTTGAGTAAAATCAATATGTGTCCCCTTCAGGGAAGGGGACCCATAATAATTAACTTTTGTTATAATTAATTTTCAACCTGATGCTAATTCTTTTGTCTTTGTGGATTTTGGGGCATTTAGTTTCAATACAGTGGTTTTCTTTGTTTTGAATGATTCGTTTTTGTTCATTTTGAATGAAAAATATGTTTTATATTGTATCAAAACTGGTCTACTTTCGTTGTGTCAAAATTAATGCATGCACAGTCAAAAATAATTTAAGAATTGGATTCGATATTCTAGATTCGAAACAATTATTCTAGAATACCCAGCTATTCTACTTTGAACATCCCTACTATACATATCATTTGATTGTTTTTGCAAGCAAAAACGAATGGGTCCCCACACGCATTTATGGTAAACAAACATCCTGGTTATTTTTACATTCTTAAGGAAAAACGTAACCAACTTTAGCCTTAACCCAACTTTAAAAGTTTTGTCCGTATTCTTTTTGCATCATTATTGTCATATAATTACAAAAAAACAGTGAATAAGAACAGGAAAAATACTTTCAATTTAATCTCATGCTTTGACCTTGATATTGTCGTTCAAGGTCAGTTTTTAAACACTATTTTCCAAAACTGTGCTTGATAACTTAATAAAACGACATAGCATAGCTGCGCAAAAACAGCTAATTTCTAATCACCAACACGACTGTATTGTAAAACGTCCATCCAGACATCAAGCTGAGCACTCCCGCTGCATTCACCCGCCTTAATCGTAAATAAGTGAATTCTGAGCACTCCCGCTGCATTCACCCGCCTTAATCGTAAACAAGTGAATTACTACCTTGAGAGTTGAGACTTCTATCTGACTGACAGTGTACACATATTATGGGCTGTAAAAGTAACTGTTTGGCCGATTAAGGCAAATTTTTAAATACTAAATGAATAACCTACTGCAAACAATTGTTTAAGATTTCAGTACATTAGGGCTTGTATTTCTGGCCTAAAACTTATTATTTTGGGGTTTAAGGGGTAAAAATGGGTGAATCCAATAAAAAGTTACAAAATTCTTTAGAATAGCTTACATTGCACCAACCAACAAAGCATGAAACCCTCAGATTATGTACTTGGGTCAGTACAGCCGTTTTTAATTTTTTTCGTTTTGGGGGCCTGTGGGTGAACCACTGGGTCGTTTGGGGTCAAACTTCAGGAGGATCAAATTCTGAACAATATCTAACATCTGTGCATTAGATTATGCTTGCAGAAAACAATTATATATGTTATAAAGTGCCAGGAAAAAGATAGGGTCCCAATGAAATGTAGGTGCCAAATTTGAACAAATTTAAAGCACTCTTTCTTGATCAAACACATTTAACAAACCAGCGTTAGACAGAAACAAATATTTTGGGGTTTAAGGGGTGAAAATGGGTAAATCTTTTTTAACGTACAAAATTCTTTGAAATACCTTATATTGCACCAAACAACAAAGCATATAACTCGTAAATGAAGTACTTTAGCAAGTATAGCCGTTTTAAAAATTTCACGTTTTGGGGGGCTGTGGGTGAACTGAGGGATCAAACGAGGTCAAAATTCACATGGCCCATTTTTAGACCAATATCTATAATGTGCGTAAATTTGAAAAAGTTTGAACCATTGTTTCTTGACCAAAACGTGGGAACAAATCTGCGTTAGACGGGAAAAAATATAGACAAAACAATATGTGTCCCCTTCAGGGAAGGGGACCCATAATTAACTGACAGCACACAAAATCTTACTTTTTAGGGCCAATCTGTCTCCACATTTTATTTTCTTCGTTTCCTTTAAATCTGCCTTCCTGTTCAAGTGTGTGAGCTCTGTCATATAGTGATGCAAAAAATGTGGCAAGGGAAGACATTTTGAAAACCACTTTTGTTATGTTGCCCTAAGCCTAAATCAAAACAAATCATTACACCAGAAACACACACTTTTTTAGCTTGCAAAATTTAACACATATAATAATTGTTGTTTTTTTAAACAAAAGACACAACAAAAGTTCTCAAAATGTTCAATACATTGATAAATCACATTTCCAAATGTTAGTCTTTGACAACAGAATCAAATCGACTTCGATTTGGATCATACTTTATAGCTGCCCAAATATAAACAGCTGGTATAAGTAAACAAATAATCACAGAATTAACGCTTGTTTTGCTTAATTGAAGTGTTTCTTTCAAGTGATACACAGACTTGGCACGAGTGAAGTGGGTGTAGGCCTTGTCAGTAAGCAAAGGATTAAAGAACTTGTAGTTGGTTGGGTGGTACAATTTCATCCAGTATTCACGTCGCAGTCGGCCACGAATCTCCAATCGCTCTTTATGTGCTTTTAACTCTTTGGCTGTTATTGGGGTCCAGTTGTTTGGGTCAATTGTGGGTGGCATAGTTGAAACAGGACTTGGTCGGTAATTTAGACGTGGGCGAAGATCATACCATTTTCTTCGTTTTATTTCTGCAACTACCTTACCCTCTAAAACCTCCGAGTTGGACATTTTTTGTAATGTAGTGTGCCTATGCCCGAAAGGTGCAGCTGAAATGGAATAATTTGAAAAAAAATATTTAGCACAAAAACTGAATATAGATGGTCTAACAATTTATCTATTCATTTACTGACATTCACAACAAATTAGACGATGTGCTTGATCAACATATAATCTAAACTTTTTTTCAAAAAAGCACACAAGTAACAAATATAAATCCAGAGTATGTAAGTTTTTTGCTTGCACGCGCCATGTACCAGACAGAAAACCTAATAAAATACGCACAACTTGACAAAAATACATTGCTAAGCCAAACTATTTATTTAATGAAAACAATATTTACGTTTTGTAAATCGCGTTTTTTGACCAGTTGATATCGAATTATCGATTTTGCACTGTTGGCCTTCTTGAATGACAAATGTCAATCATTTGCTGACACCTAGCGGGTGGTGTTGTAGTCAGATCGCGTATTTTCTTTCCTTAACTTCTAAGTTGCTAAAATAATTACACAGCGATATAACTTATTCGCAACAGTACCTTAAATCGCAACACTGTTGACCCCTCAGGTGATTGAACACGCAATTTAACCTTCTGATATTAATATTCGTTGTAACTGTTGTTCGCCTTTTTTAAAAGTATCGAGATAATCGTTGTACGCCTGTTATAAGTTTGTTTGTGTTGTATTTTTGTGTAGCTTTATTTCTTTTTGTCAGCTAGCATAATGTTTGCTCGGTTTCTTACCACTTTGACGCGTAGTTGCTACCGTTATAAGCCTGACACTTCGTTTGCTGTCGCAGAGATCTCTACGAACTCTGTTTTTAATCCTCGTGCGTTTGAGTCAGCCTTTTCTTGTTTCCAATCTTCTCTTCCCTTCATAGTGTTGCCTACTAGCACTATTTCTTCTGTTTCGGAGCCTACAAAATCTACTCCAGATTCTGTTCCTGTTATAACCAGTTCAGGTCAAGGTCAGTACCATCTATCCAGCAGACCATGTACGCCTCAGGTTCCTGTAATTGATGACTATTTTCGCCATCACTCCATTATGGACAGCAATTTCAACGAAGTAATTCATTCTAAGAAGCCTTTTCTTGGCCGGTTCTCAGCTTATGTTCGATGTACTCTACTAAAGTCAACAGAATCCTTTCTATATGTGGAATCTGTTGAAAGAAACTTTGCAATGCAATTAAAGCTATCTTCTTTGGAGACAAAACCACCACCTTGGAACCTGTCTCCGGAATATCCTAACATCTCTCGAAGTGAACAAAGTTATTCTGGAATTTACCAACCTAGTCACAACTTAACCCATCTCCTCTCTTAAACTCTCTCTTTACCTCTGCTCCCTTATCTTTTGTATATTTTTATTAACGTTACGCCTACCCATTCGAGATGTGTATTGTAATTTTTACTGTAAAAGCGCCACTTTGGGTCTTGCTAACTTTTCGATAGAAAAAAGCGCGTCATGTCAGTTAACTTTAGCTGTTTAAGAAATATGTAAAGTGTGAGTTTGATACGGTCGAATAGCAATCTACTTGTCTTTCTATTAGCTTTAGAAATCCTCCTTTTCTTTGCTGAGGTTTGTGGGCTATCGTTTGGCTTTTCAAGGCAGCCACTATTTTTATTCATTATCTTTATTTTTTTTTTACCCCACGGTCTGTTTGGAGTTGACATGGCCAGTCCTCCACAGACAAACTGCCTAGAGACGGCTTAGCCGTAAATCACCGTCAGATACTTTTAACGAAGAATCCCGAGGTACGGTGACCGGCACACAGCGCTCCGCAGTCTTATTTAAAGTCCTTGAATTTTAGGGTATGACAGCTCCTCGTTACTGCAGTTTGACGAGCTGAGTTTTGTCTTAGGGTGTAGATTGTTTTGCAGACCGTTATCAAGCATAGCATCGCGCATATATTCTTGTTTGACCCATTACCAATATTCGACATGATAGTTTAATTCTACTAAAAAGTTAGCGCCGCTAAGTTAAATGTTACTTGCTATTTTATTATGTATTTAGTGTTTTTTTGTTCACTGTTACCTAAACCCTCTTTAAGTTTCAACAGACTTCCAGGACACAAGAAATACAAAGCGGAAGACCAACCAACTTCATTGATGCGCAGTTTATGCCAGATGACCATACGGCAAATTACAAAGCAGTCACTATGCCAACGAGCAAGTTTTTTTTCTTTTCAAGACTGCTACAAAGTCGTCATTGACGAATGGACGACAGATGCTGGCAGACTCGCTTCTGTGAACATTCACGAATGGACGGTTCATAGCAACCTGCGCATCATGAACTATAGACAACGTGTTTTGATGGTTGAAATCTCAAATGGAAAGAAACAAGAAGAAGATATGGAACAGGAGGACTTTTTTAAAGTCCATTTAAAGCGAGGGGGGCTTCTGTAGCAATTTGTATTTTATATTTTTGTGTATTTTTATTTTAGCGGCACATCTGACACGTCAAGGCAATTTTGTATTTACTTTGAAGTCTAGCGGCCTTTGATTGCGTTTCCTAAAACCACACGCCCTAGCACTTACGTAATCGTAAAATTGTGTCTTGTAGCCGCCTTCGTTGTGCAGTAATTATTTCTATTGTTTCGGAGCGACACTACCTTTGCCCCGAGTTATAATACCACGTTGTCGCTTGACTATATATTTGCGTTTGCTAATTCAATAAAACAGAGTAATTCACTTACTTACTCACTTTAGACGAAGTTATCGCCAACGTTATACTTTACGTTTGTTGTAGTTTTATATATATGTTGTTTAATAAACCTTGTTTAACGCTCTAGTTGCTATTAGTCAGGAGTCTTCAGAGTTATTTATTTGTGTAGTCAGATCGCGTATTTTCTTTCCTTACTTCTAAGTTGCTAAACTAGTTACACTGCGATATAACTTATTCGCAACAATACCTTAAATCGCAACAGTGTTAATGCTTTTCGTAAAACATGTTTTTATTTTTGAAGGCACCAGAAAGACTTGCTGTTATCTTATCTCTACTTTTTCACCGGCTTAGATAGTTGCTTTTTCTAATACCTCATCCCACAACTGGAAGTTAACAACTGAATTTTAACTTATTCCTTGCGTGAATATTCCCACAACAACATGCAGGATGGATTTTGTTTTGCCTCGAAAGATTACCTCAAAAGAGTATTTTCTTCTTACCTCGAATGAAAATAATTGAACGGAAATTAATTACTTCACAAACAAGAATAAACAACATAAATATTGTGCGCCAACATCATTACCGTATCTTTTGTAAATTAAAAATGGAATTAAGGATTATTTTTTGTTACAGAAAACTCATTCTTCTTTTAAACAAACGTAAACAAATGTGTAGGCTACCGCACATGCGCTTTGAGCAGAGCCAATATATTGATAGTTTAAAAATCGTTATAGCTCAGTATTTTGTTTATGCTCCCAAAGCAGAGCCACTATCAATATTTTGGCGTGAACAAAATACAGAGATAACGACTTTCGAAAGCCGTCTCTAGCCTAGGTTCATGAAGCTAACAAGTATAGCATATATCCGGCACAAGCGAAATATAAGTTTAAGTCTAAGAATATTAAAATTTGAGACATTTACAGGTGTTCAGAGCACGTGGCAGGCTGACTCTCTTTTTTTAATCCAACTACCGTAGTCGAGGACAGCAACCGTGGCCCTTTGACTTGTCTCCAATTTGTATGCAGTTTGCCTAAACGTTCGAACGTCTTTCTCCTTTTTTGCGGGATAGGGGTTAAAAATTTTTGAGGGGAAAGAGCCGTCGGCTGTACAAAGGGCAGAACGTTCAAGCTGAAGGGCAAATACATGAAAAAGTTGACGCCAAATAGAGGCGAGTTGAGTTGGGTTGCGTGGAACAGAGAAGAGTGAAAGTCCCAATACTCACAACTATGGGCTTTATCTGACTACAGCAAAAGGTAACATCGACGACGGTATGTCTAACTCATGAACAACGAGTCTAGGACGCCAACCCAAACGCTACAGATGGTAAACGTTTAATTTAAAGATCAATTTTAAGTACCAATTAAATTTAAAGGAAATACTGACAAAAACTACTACCAAAGCACGTTTCAGCGTACGCTGTTATACCCGCGTGCCTAAGTTAAAACTTTGGACAGGAAATCTAAAATGACTTGCCCTAGCGCCAACACGCGTGGGGCAAATCAACACATAGCGTTCACGTAGCGTATGGTGTTGTTTCCTCAGCGAGGTAGGCTATGCATTGTTACACATGTTAATCAAAAATGCATTAAGAAACGTTTTTCTTATACCAAACCTAGATTGCAAATTGTAACAGAGAGTTTAATATACTTTTTTTAAAACAAACTTGACTCAGTGAAATATGGTCAACCTGCACCATTATAGGTCAGTGATTCCTAACCAGTCTATGTTGGCACGCCTTTAAAGTTACCGACCTGTTCTCGTACCTCTTTCGTATTTGTGGAAAGTATTTTTCCTCAGGATTAACCCTTCAGCTTTTTTGCACTCCCTACGATCAAATCTTTCACACCTTGGTTATTCTTGCACCCCTAACTAAGACCCTGGGTTAGACCTAAAATACCTACAACTAAAAGCTGTTTATACTTAACACAACATCCATTTCATTAAACAACAAAATTTGCGCACATCTACAGGTTTTATTACTTAGTTTAAAACGAAAAAAAAAGATTGGAGAGGGAAACAAAACAGTTTCATGACAAAACATGATCAATCAAGGTTTCAACACATTTCGTGTAATAAACTAAAAGAATTCATCTTCTGTGCCGCAAAACTCACTTCAAAGTGGCATCAACATTTTGTACAGTAAAGTTTGGAAAAAAGAACATTTTCCCAACTTGTGGCCTAATAATCTATTTTGCATGTAGTTTAACAGGTTTGTGTCGTTACACAACAGGCTTCTTTGAAAACTTTAGATACATGACATTGAAATGCATACAATAAACATTAATAAAAGTGATTAGTTGTATTTAAATGGAGGGGTTTGAAAAATGTCATAGTTTTGTCCTTGGTGTGATAGTCAAACCAAAAAAACATATGTATTTAGTCTTGGGCCATGTTATGTTCAAACAGGTTTTGTAACCTAAAAGAAGCCAGGTGTATGACACATGGTCTAAAAATGTGCATACAAACAAAAACTGTCTCTAAATCTTTCATTTCTCTACAGTTTTTACAACCTGTGCTCATTTTAAAACAGGATGAAAATATCTGTTGACCAATGCGATTATTCATGGGACACAGTGCTGTAAGCAAAGTGCGGATGAGAACAAAGCACATGTTCATGGGGGCATGTGACATATTGATAGGCCACTTTTGTTACGTATGACAATGCTTAATGCAAAAAAAAGATAAAAACAAATACCAACAGCAAACTTTGTGACTGCTTTTGATTGTCTCTAGCAAATTTTGTTTTAAATGGTGTGAAACTTAATTTATATGTTAGATGGGGCTAAAAATACTTTAA
Source organism: Phallusia mammillata (assembly GCF_965637545.1). Lineage (NCBI taxonomy): Eukaryota > Metazoa > Chordata > Ascidiacea > Phlebobranchia > Ascidiidae > Phallusia > Phallusia mammillata. The sequence goes on along the minus strand of NC_137252.1, from coordinate 23,060,557 downwards.
GTCTGTGCAAGAACAAAATGCAAGAATTGGTAAAAGTTAAACATACACATGATATTGATAAAGGATGCAAAAAAATGAAATTAAACATTTTTTCTAACTGGTTTTAATGAAAATAAGCAAATGAGGATCAGCCATTAAATAAAAAAAAGGGTTGTAATGAAAACACATGAGTTTAGTTGACCTGTGCCGTAGTCATTTTGGTGTTATTTATGGAGTTACAGTACACATAATGCATTTTTAGTTGAACAAATGGTTCAGGGCACTGCCAACACCTACATTTCGCCAAGATCACAAAAATGCCTCTAATATCTTTTTTTTAAATGTCTTGCAATACGGAGACCCATGCAAGGCTACAGACACATAACACAGTCAAAAAGGTGAAAAAGGGTAAGTTTCTGCATAATAGCATCAGCCAATGCCTATGTATAGATATGCAATGCCATATACAAGTAGTACATTGCATGTAATACAATATTTGAAACACACCAATTTCCATGTTGCATGTGCCAGTTGACTACTTTTTTTGAGCAGTTTTTTGTTGTTACGTTGATTCATCCTCTATGCATCACATTGTATCACAGTTTTTTTCTGACAAAATGTTCCGTAAAAAAGGCAATTTTGTGTTCCCAAACTTTGAGGTAATTTGTTAACTGCTGTTGACCTTCATATAACCATGAGGACCAGCTTGTTGAGATCCCTGCGCTTGCGGACTAGTGCTCATCATTTGAGATGGCTTTCCATCTGATGCTTGCAATTTTGACAATGCTAATAGCGCTTCAGGAAAAGCCGGGGGCGTTGCCGGTGTGTTTGTTGGTGGACAAAGCTGAAAGTTTGTTTTAAAACATAATTGTCATCATTAAATAAAAAATATTTACAGTTTTATGTAATAATTGAAAAATATTAATCCGTTTAACCAACAAATTAATATATAAGAGCAATAAAATAGATTTATGTAATAAATTCTTACAGGATGTTGGTTATTTTGATGAGGGATTCCAGATTCTTGAAAATAATTGCTTAAAGCGGCCTACAAAAATACAAAAGTTTAAAAAACAGCATGTGATTTCAGAAAAGTATGAATACAGAAAAATATTGTTGTAAAATTGCCAAGTGTAGGTAAAAAGTAAAACAGTATATGGCATGCAATGTATTATAAACGAGTAACAGCTACAAAACAATGAATAAAAGTACATCTTAACCATAATACTCATAGTAAAAAATAAACGAAGGTCGACCTTTACTACATAATATATCTAGTATTTACCTCAAACTGCCAATGTGTTGATTTTAAATGTTCACGGGCTTCATGTGAAAGACATCCTGCCGCAAGGACAAACTGATTTACCATAACTTGGTGTTTTAAGTCATCCATCTTTTCAGACATTTATAACTTTTATTATAACAGTGGCGTTTCTACTTTTTAAAATGCTTCCTATATACATTATAATAAAGAATATAACAGTCAAAATAGACGTAAAAAACAACATCATTATTGTCCAGGTGTTTCAGAAAATACCTGTCATTTCCTATTTAGAATTCTGGTACTTGAAACACATACACTTAAATTCATTTTGATAAACATACTTTTGGCAACAACCCTGACTTTAAAACTTATATATATCCCGAAAAACATGCGGTCAAAATCACACACACTAATGTAATCATTTAGTATTTTTCAGGCAAAGTAAACAACTTTAGCATATAATCCCCAAAGTAATAAATCACTTTTAAAAGTCAAAAAACGTGCAAACAAAGCCGTACTCACAAAAACACAGTCGTTCGACTCGTTCCGTTTTGTTTTGTTGACAAAATCGGGCAAGGAAGAAAACAAAGCACGCAGTCACAACGGTTGGTGTGTAGTATTTTATCGCAGTAACGTTTTTACGTTAACGTTTTCTCTGAGATACCAATACGCGTGTGGGGACAATGCCCGCCACATCATGCACGTATACTGACTTGCAGAATTCAACTGGGGAAGAAAAATGTGCGGACATGCAAACCATGTTTTAACGTTTAGGTAATTACAGTACAATAATCATTGTTTTTGATTTCAGCAACAAAAAAAGTCAAAACTTGTTTGATAAATAAAAAGATATAAAACGTGTAAAACTACTGTTGAAAATACAAACAAATGTGGATATTTTGTCAATGACAAATCAGGATAAAAAATTATGGCCTACAATTATTTCTGTGTGTGTCATTTGTCATTCCTTTTAATAAGGCTTTGCTTTGTATCATTTTGATCAAAGATCCTTTAACAAATTATGAAAAAAGGTTTACGGTATGTAATAAACTGAAATAAAAACTTTTTTTTTTATCATGTTGCCTGGTCCAGAACAAATCTGAGGCCTTTGTGATATGTACTTAAATGAAAACCAAAACCACCACTGCTATACGAAGCATTATTTGCGCCGTTTTGCCAACGTGACTCGTTTGCGTAATGAACAAGTGTGAAAATTCTGGAGTAGGGGGAAATCCGTTTGTTTGATCGGTTCCCTCTAAAATGGCGAACTGAATAGGTCTTTTGTTTCGCGGCTTTGAATTCCCGCGACATTAGTTACGTTATGATGTGACGTATAAAAAGTACGTAACTAGATAAAATATTGTGGAAATTATTATGGCAGATTTACTTTTTATCACAGCGTCGGTTTTGTTTTAAATCCAGTTTCGTTCGTGTCACATGATTACGATTGGGAAATTCCAGGGTTTCATCGCAGGTTGTTGGTTTTCAGTATTACCATTTTTTTTTGGAAAAGGGAAACCAATAATTTAGACTTATTTTGTTTGTACTTTTTATATGACTTGAATCTAATTAATTTAGAAATTACTGTTAAATAGATAGTTGTTTTGATCTTGACCACATAATTTATGTAGGTACAAAGCGGAAACCTTGCTAGTTTTATTCGTTCCTGTCAACAACATTGCTACCTAAAGTTTGAAATGTTCTTTTGAAAATTATATTATTTAATGGAAGATAAAATGGTTTCTGAGTAGCTTCAATAATTTTCTTTCAAATTTATTTAGTTGAAACTGCAATTGATTTTATTTATCTTTAAGTTTGTGGCAAAATTAACAGAAACAATATATACCTATAAAACAAACAAAAACCATTCTTATGTGTTTTTTCAGGCATAGAATGGTTAAGATATTTGTCGGTCGACTATCTCCGGCTGTTACAGCCGCACAGCTACGGGAGCTGTTTGAAAACTATGGACCTGTGTCTGATTGTGACATACTACGGGACTATGGGTTCGTTCATATGTCAGATGAATCAGATGCTCATCGAGCCATTAGCGCTTTGGATAAATATGATCTTTGTGGCAGCAAGTTAAGTGTTGAACTGTCAACATCACGGTCAATGAAGTCATGTCAGTTGATTGTGAAAAACCTGCCAGGTGGAATCAATTCTCAAGACCTGCATAAACTCTTCAAAAAGTTTGGCACTGTAACATTATGTCGAATAATGGGTGACCATGCAATTGTCCACATGCGTTTTCCTTCAATGGCAAATAATGCGGTGCGTAATTTAAGCGGTGAGATTTTTCGTGGTAATGTGCTTTCTGTCGAGTTTGCAAATAACAACAACAACAAAACCACCAACACTTGGAAACCATCTGCTAAGCGGGATGGATATCAGAATGAAACTACAAATGGTATATCACATCAAGGTATGTGACTTTTTTTACAAACAATCACATTCAAAAAATTGAAGTGCAGTGTTTTGAGTAGTGATACATTCTTATTTTAATTGGTTTGGTTTGCATATTTCATAAACATTAAGTTCAATTTAGATATGAGCAACGTAATATATGAAAAAAAATACTAAAAACGGATGTTAAAAATATACGTTTAAAATATTAATGTCAATTATTAGCAACTTTAATATCACCTTTATGAAGTGTGCATAAAAATTTCTTTCATATAAAATCTGTGCCCAATTTATAGATAACCCACCTCCTGCCCCACCTGCACCCCCACCACCCCCTCCAAGACCTACACAAGCATGGAAAGATGTTGCAGCCCCTTCAACTGAAAACAGTAACACTGTAGAAACACCAGCAGTTACCACCAATGCAAGGTAAATTTTAACTATAATAACAAGAGTGATTATGCCATGGTATTTTTGCATTGCACCTGAAAGGAGTTCTGGTTTGAGTTTGTTTGGGGCAACTAACAAATTATGCCATCAGATTTTACAAAAAAATGTTTTATTTTTGTATCCTTTTTGACACCCAGAAACGTTTGTGCCTTCAATTCTTCTATATGTCATTTAAATGCAAAGCATGTTTTACCATTACTGCCTGTTGATTTAGGGGGAAATGTCCTTGTATTTTCCACACTCTTAAGTCCACAAATTCAATTTTTTACCAAAAAACTGTAATTAAAAAATGATGAAATAAATATATATATACTGCATTACCTTTTTTTATTATCACTAACACAGAACTTGCAATGGTAATATTGTCACATACCATGACAAAAAGGGGGGATGAGGTTGCAGACAGGTGCAATTTGAACATGTCTTATCCATCAATTTTTTTAAAGAAAATCAATGTTTGTGCATGGAGAGAGGCTCAGTAATGTTATGTATACAGCAAAAAATAATAATGTGCACCAAACAAGCAACAGCAGTATATTTTTTGTTACAGTCTTTTTTTGCCTTTTGGAACATTTGCACCATACCTACTGCTTAGCTCTAACAATGTATGACAAAATTGTTGTGTTTTGGTACTCCCAACTGTAATGCATTAAAATCAGTGCTTGCTAGAAAACACCAGCAGCATTACAGCACTTTGTCTTTTTCACAAACAAAATATTTTACACAGTAATAATAATTAAACTAACGAATGACCCATGAATCATTTTACTGTTTTTACAGTTCTTTACTGGAATGGTAAAAAAAAACACAAAACCAACAAAAAATGTATCAGATTTTATATTTTTGTCAGTTTGCTTTCCCACAATCGCAACTGTATTACCTTATCCTTGTAGGCAATGTTAAAAAAACATTTTGTTTAACCATGTTGTAAGTTTGGGCTACTATCATATCAATTTTCCTATAAAACCTAAACTCAGTTTATGGTGGTGGTAGATTTTATGTGCATGTGTAAATATGCGTTTCCTACTCATAATCTAAATTTGGAACCGAAGTGGGTGTAGGTTGTATCTATCCCCATTACTGACATATGTTTACGGAATAAGTTCACATCAAGTTGTACCAAACCTGAAATGTTATTTAGCACAACCAACACTGTACCAAAAGTTCCAACAGCAGACTTTCGTGAGAGTCGAAGGTACAGAATCAAGCAAGGGCTGCAGTTTCTCCAGTATGTATTTTGATCCGTGGCTATAGTCTGTGTGATGACTTGTTTTTTTAATTGAGCAATTGTATATTGATGAAGTTGTTCTTTTGGTTGCTTATCATAAATTTAATTTACCTACCCATAAATGTAAGTTTATTATGGGTCCCCTTCCCTGAAGGGGACACATATTGTTTTTGTCCGTATTTTTTTTTTCTTTTTTTCTTTTTTCTTTTTCTGTCTAACGCTGGTTTGTGAGACGCATTTGGTCAAGAAAGAGTGCTTCAAATTTATTCAAATTTGGACATATGTTAGATATTAATCCAAACTTGGTCCACCTGAAGTTTGACCCCAAATTACCCAGCGGTTCACCCACAGGCCCCCGAAACGTAAAATTTTTAATGCTGGTTTGTAACGCTTGTTTACTGAAGAAAGCGTGCTTCAAATTTATTGAAATTTGGACATATGTTAGATATTAATCCAAACTGGGTCCACCAGAAGTTTGATCCCAAATTACCCAGCGGTTCACCCACAGGCCCCCGAAACGTAAAATGTTTAATGCTAGTTTGTAACGCTCGTTTAGTAAAGAAAGAGTGCTTCAAATTTATTGAAATTTGGACATATGTTAGATATAAATCTGAACTTGGTCCACCTGAAGTTTGACCCCGAATGACCCAGCGACACACCCCCAGGCCCCCGAAACGTAAATGTGTCTAACGCTCATTTGGTCAAGAAAGACACTGTAGGCAGAAGTCCCAAGAGAGTACGTTTACGAATAATAGGACAGAGCGGGAGGGCTCAGCTTGACGTTGGACAGACGTTTTACGAGACGTCGTTTCGGTGATTAGAAATCAGCTGTTTTGCACAGCAATGCTATGTCGTTTTATTAAGTTATCACTCACATTTTCAGTTTTGACAAAGGTTTCACACCTATGACGATTTAAACCTAATAAGCGTGCTTCGGTTTCGTATATGTCAAGCAAAACTTTCTTAAACAAACTAAATATGAAAAAATAAACTTGACTTTTTTGCAAGATAAAAGTTTTTTTTAAATGCTTAGTGTCAGGTTGGCCGCTGCATGACCACGGGTTACTTAAGGTCAATTAGTAGGTATTACTAACACAGTTCAGAACTTTCTTACGTCATAACGTAGCGTTTTTTTTTTTTTTGAATCAAATACTCAAGGCATGTATATATTAGGTCAAACGGTGTTGTTGAACACCAAGGACGGCGTGTTATTGAAAACGGTGTCAAAAGGTCAAACAGTCGTTTGGTGTGTACACCCTAAAGGTTACTACAGGTCAATGGTACTCGTTTGCGAAACAAAGTTAAATGAAAAACTCGTTTTGCGAAACAAAGTTAAATGAAAAGTTATGTATACACTTGCAGCAAATCGCTTTTTAATTGTCTGTAACACAACTGTTACAGCTTTCTAGAAAAAAATTGTGTTTAAAACCCGACCTTGGACGACAATATCTGGGTCAAAGCAAGAGATTAAATTGAAAGTATTTGTTTCGTTCTTTTTTATTGTTGTTGTAATTATACGACAATAATAGTGCAAAAAAATACAAACAAAATTTTTTTATTGTTGGGTTAATGCTTTTTAAAAATTTGTCCTTAAGAATTAAAAAATCACCGCAACATTTGTTTACCATAAATCCGCAAAAACACGCATGTGGGGACCCATTAGTTTTTGTTTACAAAAACAATCATATGTGTAGATCAAATGATATGTATAGTAAATTGGTAAATATCGTATAGAATATATAAAATGGAAGTATATCAGAAAGCCACTCTTCTAGTTTAAAAACATGTTTCATTCGGCAAAAGCGCTCAGTACTGGTCAATTAAAAACGTTGGTGTAAACTCATGTTTTCTTCCTGCAACATAGGTCATCATCACCCTGGTCTGGAACTCCTGACATGTATGAGGTAAGGTTTTGCTGGTGCTTGCAAAATATTCAATTTGAAATTATTAAAAAAAAAAAAAGCTTCCTGTTGTCCCACATTGGCATTGCCCAAGAAACAGCAAATTAGTGATTTAGTTTTTGCAGCCAGTCTTAATGTAATGTAAATGAGTTTTACAATAATATAAAAAGATGTGTGTTTGTTTTATCGAACCAGAACAAAAACTATTTCATTGTTGTGTTTTGGAAAATCACTGGACTTTTTAAATTTAATTGACAATATTACAAAAAAATTGCCAGTGTAAAACTATGAAGAGTTTTTGCTCCTACACTGGGAACATTTTACTTCGTCTTTATGTTGATTTAAAATAAATTTATTTTTTCAGTCATTTTTGAACCAATTGAAAGAAATGTTGCTTGAGGAGGGTTTGGAATTATTTAAGGAGGGTCATCCCAAAGAAGCTGTGGTGCAACTTAGTGAAGGCATAAACATCTGTGCTTACATGAAGAATGAAAACATTAAAGGCCACCTCAACTTCCTGGAAAAACTTTTAATGGAAAGAGCCACCATTGTCTTGGGCCTTGTAAGTTCTTAAACTCATCACTTATATTGTTTTTAGTTTTATACATTGTCCCACTACTATGTATGCAATAAAACTTTCAGTGCTGAGAGCAATTGTGATAGTATTAGCTTTTTGAGACTACTGGGAATGCCAAACTCAAACTGTGCAAAAATCAGATCGTTAATTAAATTGTAAAGTGAATTTTACTTTTATTTGTGACACCATTGTAACATAGGTATACGCATTTTGCGCTGTAAAATTTTACTTTTATTATGGGTCCCCTTCCCTGAAGGGGACACATATTGTTTTTGTCCATATTTTTTTTTCTTTTTTTCCGTCTAACGCGGATTTGTTCCCACGTTTTGGTCAAGAAAGAATGGTTCAAACTTTTTCAAATTTACACACATTACAGTTATTGGTCTAAAGATGGTCCATGTGAGTTTTGACCCCGTTTGATCCCTCGGTTCACCCACAGCCCCCCAAAACATGAAATTTTTAGCGCGGCTATTGTTCCCACGTTTTGGTCAAGAAAGAATGGTTCAAACTTTTTCAAATTTACACACATTACAGATATTGGTCTAAAGATGGTCCATGTGAATTTTGACCCCGTTTGATCCCTCGGTTCACCCACAGCCCCCCAAAACGTGAATTTTTTAAATCGGCTATACTTGCTAAAGCAGAATGGTGCAGAGATATTTGAACATTTTAACAATTGTTTAAGCAGGCTATTCGTTTAGTATTTAAAATTTTGCCAGTTACCTTTACAACCCATAATATGTGTACGCTATCAGTCAGATATAAGTCCCAAGGGAGGAATTCACTGGTTTACGATTAAGGCCGCAGAGCCGGAGTGCTCAGCTTGACGTCCGGACAGACATGTTTTACGAGACAGTCGTTAGGGTGATTAGAAATCAGCTGTTTTTGTGTGCAGCAATGCTGTGTCGTTTTATTGAGTTACTACGCGCATTTTCAGTTTTGGCGAAGGTTTCACACCTAAGACGTAATTTTATCTCAATAAACGTACTTTGGTGTCGTTTATGTCGGGCAAAACGTTGTTGATCAACATAAATATGAAAAAAATAAACTTAACTTTTTAGAACGCCGCGATAAATGGTCTTTAAATTCTCGTTGTCAGCTTGGCCGTCGCATAACCACGGGTCACTGAAGGTCAACTTGTAGGCATTAGAACACAGTTACGAATTTTTCGTCATAACGTATCTTCTTTATTTTTGACAAATCAATTCAAGAATCAGTACTTAAGTCATGTATAAATTAGGCTAAACGGTATTGTTGAACACTGAAGACTGCATGTTGTTAAAAGCAGTGTAAAAGAGTTATTAAACGGTCGTTTTTGCGAAACAAAGTTAAGTGAAAAACAAGTTGTTATGTATACCTTTGTAGCAAACGACTTTTTTACATAGTGTCTAATATGACAGTTAAGGCTTTCTAGGAAAATTTATGTTTAAATACTGAACTTGAACGACAATATCAAGGTCAAAGCAAGAGATTAAATTGAAAGTATTTTTCCCGTTCTTTTTTCACAGTTTTATTGTAATTATATGACAGTAATGATGCAAAAAGAATATGGACAAAAACTTTTAAAGTTAAGTTAATGCTTTTATCTACAAAATCTAAAAATAACCGCAACATAGGTTTACCGTAAATCCGCATAAACGCGCGTGTGGGGACCCATTCGTTTTTGCTTGCAAAAACAATCATACATATAGATAAATTGTGTATAGTGTAGTAAGTTGGTAAATGTCGTATAGAATATATAAAATGGAAGTATATCAGAAAGCCACTTTTCTAGTTTGTGTTTAAGGATGTGAATCCCCTCACACAATATTATAAATATTATATTTTTGTGTTTTTGCAAAATTTGCATGTGTAAGTTACCTGGTGATTTACATATTTCATATATTTTACAGGGCAATCCATCTTCTGCTTTGGAAGATGCGGAAAAAGGTCAGTAGAATATTAGAAGCATATTAATACTTCTCACACACTAGGCATCCAAAGGGAATAAATGAGACCAAGAGCTGTTCTTTTTTAGATATGCTTTGAACCAAACAGAACTTTCATTTTATCACATTCAAATTCATTGAAAGTTTGTCCATTTGTATTGAGTGGTCCTTGTTTAGTCTTAATACTAAATGCTTTGTCTGGCAATTGACGAAGGTGGAAAAATGTATTGAAATTGTTGTTACTGATACAAATAAAATATGAAAGCCAAAAATAAGGACAGTGTTTAGATATAAGGGCAATTAGAAATAAGGGTGGTATGGAAACCCTGCCTATATGTGTAGGGAAAGTTGGTTTGAATTAACAGATGTTTTATATGATACTTTGAATTATCACACAACTTATCAGTTTGTGTGCTTTTGCAGTTCTGAACATAAGTAATGGAGCAAACCAGAATGGGTTGAGGTTTAAGGCTCGGATACTTGTTACTTATGGAAGAAGAAATGATGCACTAGCACTAATGATGAAATTCTCCCAGATAGCTACCTTTGTAAGTTAAGATTACCATTTGTGTAATATATTTTTTCCGAAATGATATATTTGTGTTTTTGTCTAAACATTAATTTTTGTTAAAGTTTAGTTTTGCACTGAAAAGACCAATGAATATTTTCTGACTTGTCAATGTATTTTTATGGGTCCCCTTCCTTGAAGGGGACACATCTTGATTTTACTCGATTTCTTTTTTTCTTTTTTCTTTTTTTTTCTTCCCTGAAGTTTGTCCACCCCTTTTTGCCCTGAAATGTTTGATGGATTTGGATGAAACTTTCACAGATGGTAGATATAGTTATGTAGATGTGCCATCTGCTTTGTTTGTCATGATAACCCCAGTATTTACCCCACTAGCCCCCAAAATGTAAAATGTGGTTGGTGCGCACCACAAACGTTAGTTTTGTGTGATGTTATAAAGGCAACCATATATACATTACTGATGTTTGTCGGTTGTTTGGTGGGTGTTTTTGCAGTCGACAGTCAGGGAGTGTTAACAGCCTTATGACGTCAGAGGCATCAATGGTTGTTGCTCAAAAGCCCCTCCAGTGGCCAAATGTTTAAACATTTGCCGATTTGGACAAAAATTTACAGGACTGTGGATTGGGTTATTGTGGTTTGATATTTTTTTAGTTTTGGAGTAGAGACCAATTATTTACCCCACTAGCCCCCCAAAAAGGTGAATTGTTGAAGTATTGTTCGAATGGAATGAAATTTGGACAGTTTGTCCATTGTGCCATTGTTAGGTGTTGATTGTTGTTTTCCAACCTGCAGCCCCAACATTTACCCGCTAGCCCCCTAAAAAGGGGGAATTTTTTAAACAATGTCTGAATTGGATAAAATTTGGAAAGCTTGTAGAGCAGGGGTGGCCAACCTTCTACATACCATTCGCCAACTTTTTAACATACTGTGTTGGATGCGCCATAAATGTTTCGTAACCCCACCTTCTATGACTACTTCTTGTATAGAGAAATAGAAAGAAACAACTTTTGCATGAGAAGGATAGTAATAAGAAATAAGAACTATTAAGTAAAAAATAACTCTGATAAACTATATATATGTATACATATAATTAATAGATAAGCTATTGCTGCCAGGCATAGTTTCAAGTCTAAAGAGCTCTTCTGGCAAATGTGATTTTATTCCGACGTTTCGACATCCTATACAGGTCATCTTCATCAGGGTAAATAACACTGAATGCGACTAGTACAGTGCACGATAAACAAAGGAAAGAAATATAATTAATAGGGCTGGCTTACTTTATTTATTTGTTAGTTGATTAATTTGAATTTCATGATTATCAAAAGAAGGCAATGCGCCCTTTCTAATCATGCAATGCGCCAAGTTTGGCGCATGCGCCATAGGTTGGCCACCACTGTTGTAGAGTATGCCATTTATAGGTGTTGATTCTTGTGTTTAACCCTGTAGCCCAAACATTTACGCCACTTGCCCCCCAAAATAGGACAATTTTTTAAACAATGTCTGAATTGAATAAAACTTGGGCAGCTTGTAGTGGGTGCTATCTATGGTTGTTGATTGTTGTTTTCCAACCTGTAGCCCCAACATTTACCCCACTAGCCCCCTACAATGGGTGAATTTTTTTAACAATGTCTGAATTGAATGAAATTAGGACAGCTTGTGCAATTTTCCAATAATAGCAGCTGATTGTTGTGTTTTAGTCTAACTTTTCGCTATTTACCCCTTCATTTTTCAGATAGAACATACAATAGAAAAACCTTTAAAAATGACCGAATGGAAGAAAACTTAGATAGTTTGCACTCCACATAGCATGTTTATTTATGCTCAGTACCAATCATTGTGTTTGACCTTACAATACCAAATTTTCACATGGTTATTTGTTGAAATGCATTATTTACAACTTTGCCTGTGTGGGCACCCATGAGTTTCTGCCTGCAGAAACAACTAATGTTATAAAAGACAGTGTGTGATATGGGACCCAATATAAAATAAGTGCAGGGAATATATTATTTTTTTCAAATAGGTTATAGTGTATATGCAAGGGCAATATGTGCTAAGCCACCCTTCTAGTTTTTTCTGACTTGTGAATGTATATTTTTAGGACACGGAGTCAGCCCAGCTATTTAACATTCTTAAACAAAGCATTGGTGATGACCAAAGCCTGAGCAACATAACTAACAAAGGAGCAATTGGTGATGGTCGACGCTCGGCATATGCTTCTGCTACTAACCTCCTGGGGCAAAACACATTTTCTTCACCAGGCCAATCGCAATGGCCAGTTGTCAATGGTGCAGGAGACCAAACCAATGGCTTTTTATCTGGTTATTCACATTTTCCAAGTAAAACCAGCTCCATCGTAATGCCGAATTTGCATTCAAATCCAAGCAACGAAGTGTATCCACCAACTGGAAGCAAATTTCAATCGTTTTTTAGCCAAGACAGCACAAATGCTAACTCCAATATCTCATCAGCGTTTAGCACCAATGGAATACAAAACTCTTACAGCAAACAGCAGCCTTTTGGGCCAATTTCGCGTCCACTGTACCCAAATGCAAATTTTCAAGCACCAATGAAATCGTCTTTGTTTCCATCTGATTCCTTATTCTCGCCGGCTGAGCAAATTTCTAATAGTTTTGGTCGTGATAACAGTTTGCCACTGCCTATTGGTTATCAAAGATCACAAAGTTTGACAAGTGCTTTTACGTCGGTGGGAGATCCAATGTGGAAAGAAAATTCACATCTTTTTGGAACCCAAATGTCAAACGTGGATAACCAAGTAGATAAAGAGCTGGCAAAGGCCATAGATGAAGAACTAAACACTGGCACCACTACGGTAACTTTTATTTTTAATTTAACGGACATATATTCTTGTGTGCTCAATGATGTTGCCGCAAAACAATAGCCAAAGTTTGGTTTATGTTTTAACTTTACTGCTACCTTGTGTTAGCAAAGCAGTGTCTTTATCAACAAGTATCTCATTCTTGAGTTTAACCTTGCATTGTTTTACAGAATGCAGCATTTCCATCTAAACCAGCAATGTGGCACAATTCAAATGACATAAACTCACCGTTTGCAGGTAAGGGAGTTTTTTTATTATCAGCCGCTTCACAATACCCATGAACAAATATAACATATGGCAAGAAGACATTTAAGGGCACCCAAGGTATATAACATACAGGCATTTAACGGAATTATAAAGATCTGTTAGTCTGAGATTTACTTAGTATTTTAATCGGAAAAACTACCTAAAACAAGGAAAAAAATACTTTTATTCTCACATACATGTGCTTAAGACATTTAACATGTTTAATACTTTTGAATAAAATAATGCCGAAACTGCAGTTTGTTGATTTATATTAGTTATCCTTTAACCACGTATGTTCATTATGATGTCCTATTTTGAATTCCTAAATTAAGACTGTTGAATAGGATTTTTTCTAAACTTGAATATTATTCAAACACTGCAAATTCAATATGCTTGGAAGTTAGTTGAACAGGTTTCTCTTCCTGTGTTTAACATTACCTTAGAGCTCTTTAAGTGTCATTAAACAAAATTTTTTTTAAACCACCTACTTTTATTTGATATTCAATAAAATAAACATGGGCTGTTGAATCCTGGCAGAGAAGTTGATAGCAAGCACATTTGTTGTGTGTATTGTGCATATAAAAGATGATTGTAAGGTTGCAAAATAAACATTTACTTCAATAAAATTTGTTAGTTTTGCTTGTGATGTACTACATGTCTTTGCCTTTCTCAATATTATATTGCTGTTTATGCTGGCGTTTACGTAACGTCCACATGCCTACAACCTAATTGTGCACACATTGCAACCTTCCAAACAAACAAAGCTTCCCCTCACTTGTTGTATTGACATTCCACATGTCTTAGGAAAACAGGTTTCAATTTAGCTTTTTTTTCTGTCAACAAACGAATGTTTTCCCCCCTAAAATCCTGTACTCTCTTTTCCATTAAACTAATATTTGGTCAGCAAACAATTTTAGCAACAAAATTTTCCACGTTTTTTAACTTCCTTATTACTGTATATGTTTTCTTAACATGCAAATTGTGAAATCACAACATGTTAAAAATTTTTGGCAACACTATTAGGAAAAAATGTAAACAAGGTTATACTAAAGGTTGAAGCTTACCTTACTTTTTAGTAATGTTTAACAACACTTTACAATATACAGTGAAAGTGACTGTCAACTCAAAACATAAGTTTGTAGTTTGGACACTGGTCTTTGACAGTTATATTTTGTGGACGACAAACACTGGGGGGAGCTTTTGTGGGCGACAAACACTAGAGATACACTCAAAACTAGCATTTTTTCACACTGGCTGGAAATATTGACCAAATGTTGAACTTTGTATCCTCCAGGTACCAACCATATTGCTGCTACCCCCAGCTACACTCATTTTCCAGTTGACTCATCCAAAACAGGGTTCACTGGGTCAATTATTGGTCCTGCTATGTTGGGGATTGCAACCACCATTGAACAACACCACCAGGACCAGCAACAACAGGCTGTATCGACAATGTCCGCAATTGGTATGAGTTTATAATTTTTGAAAAATTATGGGGTTACTAACAAGTTATAGCATGAACATTATATATGTGTAGATTTTTATTCCTAAAGTATTAAAAGTCATTGAAACTATTGAAATGTGTTTTTTAGATACATCTGCCCAGTTGATAACAATTTCATCTTCATACACGACAAACATGTTGGACTCAGAGATGAGCGATTCTTTG
The DNA here is from genome assembly GCF_965637545.1 of Phallusia mammillata. NCBI lineage: Eukaryota > Metazoa > Chordata > Ascidiacea > Phlebobranchia > Ascidiidae > Phallusia > Phallusia mammillata. Next base: position 23,045,547 of record NC_137252.1, on the reverse strand, counting down.
AGTGAAATTCTGCGCAACCCTTTACATGACACTCATGAGTTTAAGTTGGGATGTTCTGAGTGTGTTCTGAGGACTGGTCCACGCGTCATTGATTTTAAGTAAGGCGTTTGTAGCACAATATTCTATCTTTGGAAACGGCCCAAATAGATGTTAAAAACGACATGCTTTATTGTTCCAACATTTCGACAAATGCTCATGCCATCATGCATCTCTTAAATCACATAAAATTCACTTAACCTTGTACTTTTTTTAGGCACGATGAAAATGTTGCACACTGTTGCTACAAAAACATACTTTTGTGTCGACATCGCGGGAGCCTTGAGTGGCTAAAAATTCGTCCCCGACCTCAACCACAGTCTAAAGCACAACTATATGATGGGCCATATTACATCTGTAAAGATCTCATGGCAGGCCAGGATTGCACGTACCCAGCAGTTTGTACGTTTGCTTATAATCAAGAGGAAATTGATGTTTGGACCTTAGAGCGAAAGGGAATGCTCAACAGGTGGGTTTTGCTTCAGCAGAAATAAGTTTGTTTGATTTATATTTCGACCAAAACAGCAAATATTTCGTTTTCCCAATGTGCAAGCTTCTCAATTTATGCATGCTATAAACATTGGATACTATTGTATTAAAACACACACCACAAAGGATAACTATTCGCTTTTGCATTCTTTTAGGATATTTTTTGTTGGTATGTACGTTTTGTTTCCACTTATTTGCAAGGAAATGGTTAACGAGATAATTTCGTGTGTGTAGGGCCTGGCTGTGCAAGTCGATGGACATGAATTATGTTCGCAACTTTACTTTGGTCGGCTTGATATTGTGTAAACATCGTGGCACTTTCGATTTTCTTTGCAAAGCCTGCTTCCAGAACAAACCCCGTATTGTAAGCACATTTTCGAATGCGATGGGCGTGTGTATGAATGAAACCACGCCGCATCAAAATACTCCGGAAAATCAACAGCTGGTAAGTTAAGTTTGAAATTTAGAACCTAGCTTTGCTGGCTTTTTATTGTAGGGCTGTTGAGTGGAATTATGGTATAAATCTGTAAAGGCATTAGAGGAGAAACACTGCAATTACTATATGCCTAGCAATGCGATTAGTAATCCGTGGATTTGCTGAAATTTGTTTAACAAGGGTAGATCATATGGTCACTTTAGCTGGCATCTGAGCATTAGAAAAACAAAAATCCGAAATAACTTCAGAAATATATTTTTTTATTGTACAGGTTACGTAAACGTACGGTGATCGGTTTGTGTTATCTTCTACTTTCTCTTGTATTTTTAGTTTAGCACTTAAAATACTCGAATCGCCAATATAGTTGATCTCCTTTTCTGCACTGAATATTAAGGTTTTCTTTCAAACTGTGAAATTTTTATAAATGATAGTTTCGAAATATGTTGCACTAACCAACGACACAAATATAACATCTTTCCTTTTAGCTGCGTTTTATGATCATGAAATAATCATATATTTACTTCAGTATGGTCGTCACCATGCACATACCGTAATCTTTTTTTACTACGGATTAAATACATTTTACAGCAGTTAACAAATTCAACCTTCTTCAGACCCACATCATTCGCGAAAACACAGTGAAATATACAGAGATTCGTGGACCCGTACAACAACCGATTTTGTGTCGGCACGCTATTCGGTTCCAGTGCAGTCGGGGCGACGATTGTCATTTCGCACATAGTCTTGTTGAGAGAGATGCATGGGCCATCATGGATAAGGAATCGTAAGTTTTTATTTTTCGTAATGAAATACAATTAAACCTAAAAAGTTACGTGTTTGTTTGAATTTTTTGTTTTATATCCATACGTGTTTTAATCCAATGCTTTCAGGCCCTAAAATTTAGGGGTTTCAAAACACGATTTCAAACGGCAAAATAGATAACATTTTAAAGTGTTTAATAATCCAGTTACTAGGTTAAATGTCAGTACTCCAGTTACTTACTAGGTTAAATGTCAGGACTAAAGACTGTTAAAAGTAGCATATAAGAAAATATGTCTTTAAAATTTTATACAAGTCCTCATTTTGTGTATGTCATATGCAATAACGTTACAATTATTTTCAGTTTATTGGCCAGTGACATGGTGAAACAAGCAAAAGAGCATATTGCCAAGTTATCGGCGTCCAATGGAGACGTGGAAGGCAGCGAGTGGTTCGTTGATGAAAATTTGCAAGCTTTCCGGTAAGTGAAGATAGATCTGGTGATTTGAAGATATTATATATTGCTTGCTTACTCTTCTTTTAATACGTTCTGATTTGTACCCCGTGGTTTCATTTTGTGTGTAGCACTTTTGGTAAAGCAATCTGCAGAAATGGACTTGCACTCCATAAGTTCCACTCCATAAATTTTGAGTTACACAATGCTAGTGATGTAAACACTTCCCTCAGCGCACTGCCCTGCAGTTGGCCCGTTGCTAACGTAACCGAAACTTAACAAAGAATAGCACATCAGTCTTTATGTTGTATTTTTTCAGTTGGAAAGCAAAGTTCATTTGCTCATTGTGCCACAAGAATGGGCAGATCAGTGAAGCTACCAAGGACATGAAATACTGTACGGCCAGGGCTCAACATTCTTGGCATATGAACAAGAAAGTAATGCTCGTGCACACCACCAAGCGGTCGTGGGCGCAAGTCAGGGATCTCCCTTATTTAAAAAACAAGGTACAAATTTTAAACCATGTTTTTTTATGTAGTTTTTTAGGAAGGTTGAATTTTCCAAAAAATAACAGTGTAGCAAATTTTCGCGCCATACAATATGAAGTGTGACGTTAACCAATATAACGTAACACTATATGTTTATGACGTCAGAATCTTCCGGTGCGCTTCGAGTTGTGCGAGAACTTCCGGCGATCAAAGAAATGCTCGTTTTCGTCGAAATGTAACTTCGCCCATTCACAAGAGGAAATGGATATGTGGATGTATTTGCGCGATAACCAACGTAAGTTGGACAATGTGTTTAAAAATTTTAAACTTATACGCATTAGTTTGATAACATTGCGAAGTTTTCATGTATCAAATTAATGATATTTTTTGTTTTAGTGAAAGACTTGGAGGAACTTTACGATGTTTTGACGAAAGCTGAACAAGCTAAGCTGAGTATGAAGAACAACGCAAATGGTTCTGATGTCAGCAGCATTATCTTGCCAACTGATATTGCGCCTCAGGTTTGTTCATATTCAATGTGAATTGTTTTACATATCTTAATTTAGGAAAGTTTTTTTATGATTTTTTTAGTTTAACTTTTTTAAAGACTTTTTTAGCCCACCGCTTTCACTTAAACAGTCATTAACAATAGTTTTAGTGACTAATAATAACAAAGTTTTTAAAATACTATAAGACCTTCATTTTTAAAATCTTTCTTAATATTGCTATAAAAGTTCTGTGCTTGATAACTCGGTTCTTACATTCAAACTTTCATCTACAGCAAAGTGCATATCACTGCTGGTTGTGCGACAAAGAATGCAACGGCCAACGTCAGTGGGAGAAACACTGCGCGAGTGAAAAACACAAACTTCGAGCAATATCAGATAGCGACGGTCACTGGAGATACCGTAGACCTGGTGGAAACTACAAGATGTGTGAAAGGTAAAGAAAAAATCACCGAAACCAGTGACTGTACTAACTTAAACAAAATGTGGACATATTGTTACAACAATACGAATTGCCCTTAAGCTGGCTTTATACATAAAGAAGTTGTTGTCATGCATAATATTGAGCTTATTGAACTAAACAAAGGATTAAAGAATTAAACGCAAGCACGTCACAACGCAAAGAAAACACTGTGTGATAACCCAATGATTGTGCCTCTAACCTTACAAAAATAATCTGGACAAAAATACAATTGCCAGAAGAGCTCAATACAAACAATAGGCTGGCTTTATATGTTGATTAAAAGTATGAGATCGTGTAATGATAAAATATTCTGTTGCTTAGGCATGAAAAAGGTCTTTGTGAGTTTGATGCTCTTCCGGACAGCGAAAATACTTGTTCATTTGCGCATGGACGAGAGGAACTCGAAGAATGGATAAACCGTCGTCAGTACATTATCAACAGGATCCGAAAGGCGCAGGACGACCGTCTCATCAACGCAGAAGATGACGTGGACAATTTAATAAGCCAAGCGCCGCAATCGTAATGCGCTATGACGCAATTTTTGATGACGTAGTGTAATTGTCGCTAGAGCGAGTACTCTACATTCCCGAGATTTTTCTACTTCCGCTCTCAATTTTGCAACCCCTATTTTAACCCGATCCCCCCACTGGCGCTGCGTACTGTTTGTTTAGACAATGGCTTTGTGGTGACGTCACTGAGGGGCAAATCGCGAAATCTTTAGACGAGTTTTGATTTGAGTGCTAGTGGCTTTTTCGAAGGTGCGAAATTGAGTCGACGGGAAAATGAACCGCGTATTCCCGCCGAATTCAGCAAGGTATTTTGGCGGTGTTGATGTACTAACATTTCATCGCTTTTGATTCGTTTGAGGTTTTTGAGTTTATTTCTTTTTTTACCTCAGGCGACTGGCTTAAAACACCGACCAAATTTAAAAACGCCTTAAAAGCATTTTTTTGCAATTTTGAACTTTAATTTTCGGCTGCTTGTGGACTTTCTGATCAACATATTAATGTTGAAAAATTTATAATTAACATGTCAGTCTTTAAAAGTAAGTTAGGCAAAGGTTGGCAAAGTGTAAAATTTAAATGCTGTAATATTTAAAATCAGAATTTTAACTAATTCCAAATTATAAGATGGGTTATCGGAAGTTCGTAAAGGGCAAAAACTGTGCTTTAGCCTATTGCGCCTTTTAAACAGATGAATCGTTACTGAAGTTTTTACAAACACTCGTTGCATATCACAAGAAATCCCTGCGAAAACCCCACTGTACATGTTTTTGATGGTTTCGGCGTATATTAGAGGTTGCAACAGACAATTCCCTAAATCACTTTTTCTGGTAAAAATATTTAAAAAAACGCCCGGATATCCTCGAATCGTGTTACCTCAATCCGCCCGAGTACTTCCCAAGTTGAAACTCTTTCGACGCGAACCACGAAGATTGAGCGCCCAGTCCGTGCCAAACTTCGCCACGCTGTGCCTTTGCTGCGTGCCTCTCGCATTTAAGCCCCAATGAGGTCATTACTACATGACGTACCCTCAGCGATCTGTCCCTCGATGTCCGTTCGGTTTTTAAACGTCAAATATCGGCGCAAAGCGTTGTTGTTTCTTGTTTTCGGGGATTTTCGTTTCTTCGCACGTCGCTTGATGACGTCACCGCTGCGTGTGTCGTCACATTCTGCTTTGCTAGTTGATGACATAGCTCGACTTTTGTGCACGTTTGTCCGTGTCCGAATGGTTTTTGGTTGCCCAGGGCAACAACCAGCAGGGGATAATCCCCGGGTTTTGTGCTGTTTTTTTGCTTTCGTTATTCGTTGTTTTTTTGCGGAGAATCGAGTCCTCAAACAAATATCGCGATACTTTTCACGAAGCTTCGTCACAAAGACGATACAGACTTTTTGCGCATCGATCGCAGGGATTTTCCCGATATATTTTCGTTTTTTTGTCGATTTTCTCGTTCCACTGCTGCGTATTGCAGTGTCGTAGATTCTACCACTTCGCCCTCCCTCCCTCCACCAAAATTTTGGAGGCGTGAACATGTTGTCCGTGTTGTTGTTTCCCCGTTTGGTTGCTCGCCATTGGGCAGGAAATCAACTAGCCTCTCTAGCGCCCTTCCGCGTTCCCGATTTTTTTCCTTCCACGTTCTTGTGACGTCATGCGCGGGTTCCTTCACGTCATTCTTTGTGCATAAAATAAAGAAGCGCGCGATAGACATGAAGATGTTATTTTTTTTTACTTTTGGAAAACTGAAAAGCAAATTTTTCTTGATATTTGTAACGTCACAAACAAGATAGTGTGACGTCACATTTTTGCATCTAATTGCAAAACGGAAGTTTGCACTTTGCAATTTTAAACTGCCAACCCGATCATTGTGAGGTAAAATCTAGGTAACATAAATACTTTCCACTTGTTCCATGTGCAACTTCTGTACAGTTTGATTTAAAGTAAAAACATACAGCAGCATTTGCAACAGTTTTCTACATTAACTTCACGTATTTCTAAATATTGAGGCGATGTGAACGAAATGATTGATTTTAACCATAATAATGGCTATTTGAAGGGGTTATTACTGGTTTACCATAAAAAACACGTCACTTGTATCTTAAGTGTAGATTAAACATAATGCAGGTCAAAATGTTTTTGTTTTATCTGAATGTCATTTTAGACACTGTGTACCTCTTCCAATTTTTTGTTTATTTGGTGTTCCAATTTTAATGCTCAATCTATTTCTTGCAGAGTTTGGCAACCACCATTTATTAACCAACCAGCAATAACATTAAAGCAAATTACATTCTAAAATCGCTGACAATCTGTTAAATGAAATCTTTTCACTTAACGACAAGACCAAGGTAACTTATCTTGTATCAGAGAAATTTGTCAAGGTTTCCGTGTTTCGTGTGGCTTTAAGACGCGTTTCATCAGATCAAAGCAAATTCATTTTAAATGAATAGTAAGTTATCCCAAACAATTCGATGAGCGTGGATTGCCACTTTAAAATCTTTGATGACTTTGTAGCCTACTAATCCGCAAACAAGCTTACATTTATGATAACAGTAGAAACCCTTGTTTTGCTGGTGTTTAATACAACTTTGGACAGATAAGTTTTTACCATGTAAAGATCGTTGCAATAGCGTTTGTCGATATCAAAAGACGTGTTTTTGAAGGTGGTCATATGTTTTTCGAGTAATAACAAGCACATATGAAGCTTTTGGTAATATTGTACCTGCGCAACACAAGCTAAAACATAAAACTCATTTAACGTGATATGTATAAATAGGGTACAACGGAATAGGTGATAACACGACAATACTACTCATTTATATTTGATATTACAGTGTCTTTAAATCGTCCCTTATTTTGTCAAACAAGTTGTCAACTTCATCCATAGCCGCCGCCATATGTGATTCCTTGCTTCGTCTGCCACGACTCGACTTGACATCATCCACCAAACTTATGTCGATCGAGTCAACGGCCTCTTCTAGCCGCTTGAGGCGCCCGAGAGCATATGCTTGTCTTGCGTCAAAATTGCTGGCACCAACATCGCGAAATGATACCTTTCACGAAAAGCAAATCAGTTACACGTTGATGTAACCTAAAAGCGTCGCAAAATCTTGTGGATCACATTTACATTTTTTTGCTGATCCGCACTGTACCTTTTGCTTTTTATTCCTACGACTTTTGGCCTTCACCCTGCGGCGCAGTTGTTCCTTTCTTGATGTGGCCACACCTTTGCTGTCTTTGAATACAATTACAAAAAAAGTCGTAAGACGTTAAAACATCTTTTAAATTATAGTTAAACGTAAAACCTTTAAAGTTTACCAATGATAACTAATATATGCTAAGTTACATCGTACGGGCAAACTTTGTTGACATGGGGGTCAAATTTCTTATGTTTTCAATTCTTTTACGAAACATGCATGTAGCCTATGCTTACAAATCCTTAGACTTGTAGTAGGGTAAAGAGTTTGTTAGAGGAAGAATTTAGGGATAGTTACGAATTTAGTAATTCTTACTATTTAAAAAAATATATATGTAAAGAAGTTCAATGTCAAGTTTGTAGAAGTTCAATGTATTCTCTATTTTGGTTGCACTATACTTTGTGTTCTTACTTTCTTCACTTGCAACTGAAACTTCATCCTCGTCCTCAATATCTTCTTCGTCAAGATCTTCGTAGAACTCGTCGGATGAAATTTCCTCCTTGTTCAGAATTCTTCTTATTCGGTTCGCCACCAATCTGTCCAACGCATTGAATGCTACGTTTTAAGATGTAACAGATATAACGACGTCGAAACAATATGTGGTAAACTCGGCAGAAATACGCAGATTGATTAAGTTTATTAAGTCGACGGACGACTTTATTTACTTCTTGCAATGGAGTAAGTGTTGTTCTTTTAAGAAATAGAAAAAGGCAACACTGTGTGCATGATTGTTTTATTCACGGTCATAACATTGATTTTTGGGGTGTCAAACAAATCGAAATAATTCAAACGCATACTACGTTGTTACCTCGCCACAATGTGAACGTATCGTTGTTGTATGTCATGGTGTGGATGACATAGTTTGGTTGATCTGAGGAGGACATCCAGTAGGCCTATTAAAAGGTTGAACAGGAGAAAGATCATGTGAACACTAAAACAGAAGAAGAAGACCTTCCCGGAAAACCTTGTAATCTAAAAAAGATAGTTTTGATTGGCACCTTTTTATTTCGACTAACGACCATTCTTTTTCAAACAAGCATACAAGATAGCAATACAAACCTCATTTATTTCTTGGTATGTAGGTGTCCCTAACAACACACTGAATAAAGTCTGTATTGCAAACTCGAAGTTTTTGTAGTTGTTTAGTTGTGAAGAGAAGAGTAGGATTGCAACAAGGGTGTAGGCGAAAAAAGTCATCATAAAGTGGGCACAGGCATCGATCACCATCTAAACAATATAAACTATTGTGGAAAGACCGAACGATTGGTAAAATATTTGATACAGTCAAAAAAGCAAAACGCAGCGACAAAACAGATCTTAAAACAATCACACCACATATCGTGAGGTAACTATAAATGTAAATGCACAAAACTTTTTTGTATATCAATACCGGTTTACCGAACCGATGCAAAGGTCAGAAATAATGATTTTGAAAACATTATTACAGGCTAGCATGTGATTGGTCTATTAGTCTATGTCACATGTCAATGTCTTTATCCATTACAATACTCTGGCAGTCCCCATTGTTTTAAACTTTCCATTAGTGCTAAAAGCAATTGTCTTACCATTCCACCAGCTTGGAACATAGCAGCTACTTTTCTAAGGTGCTTGTGGTTCTTAACGAATTCTAAAACTCGAATGCTTTCGACAAAAATAATGAATCCAAGTAACTCCCGCAACCATTCCGTGACATTCGAAAGAACTTGAAAGTTTGTGAAAGCGTCTGTGAAAGAAGTCAATATATATATATATATATGTATATATATATATATATTTATTGGTAAATGTAATGGCTTCCAAGGGTATAATGTAGCATGCAATAATTTGAATGTTTATGAACATTAGTTTTAGTTGTTTAAATTGTGTCACGGGTTTTCCCCCTTGGCTAAGCAGTATTCTTTGTTTCTTTTTTGTTTTAACTTGTCTTATTAACGAGGCTATCTTGTTTTCACAAATGTATTGTTTTCTAATGTTGTCTTTCTTATACACTTGTTTATTTTTAAAGACCAATCCAACATATCTGAAACAGCTTAGGCAAAATCGGGTGTTTATTAATCATAGACTATTTTTCTTTGTTTCTGGAACCAAGTTGAATCTAATTTTTAAATGTACTAAATGCGTATCACTCCAAGTTGAGACAGTTATTTAGGTCAAATAATTTTCCTATTATATATACGGCAGGCCTATCGAAGGCGTCATAGCGAATCAGTCGGTCACCAAAGATGGCAATTAATTACAGGCTATAGAAAAATCTAGCCTGCAGTGAGATTCAAACTCACAACAGGTGCCTTTAAAAGTCTTCGAGGCTGATCCCCTGAGGTACATTTAATTTTTTGATAAAAATTCCTGGAATAACAAATCGGTATTGCAAAACTTTTAGCCTTACATGTGTTTTGTTGAAATGTCATTAAAACTTCTTCTTGTAGGTTGTATTCGTAGAAAGACATCAAAACGAACGACAAAATTACCACGATTCGAAGCTAAAAAAGATTAAATTTAGTCACCCGGATTACAATTTTGTACATAAAATATACAATTTACAAATCTGTTGACGGTATAAATATAAACACACACACACAGAATACAAATCTTTTCATCACTGGTGTCATCGTAGCCTATTGTGCATATAACGTAATTACCTTTAGAAACTGGTATCATTAATGAAAATGTCATAACTGCCGCGGAGTGTTGCGAACAAGCGCGTGTTAAGATAGGCGTAAAAATATTTGTTAAATATAATTCAGCTTTGGGGACTGAGATCCTGGTCATGCTTGCGTTAATGCGTTAATGTCCTTACAAGTTTTGTGTCATTCGTTAAGACGGCTTCACAAAGTTGATTTGGTCAGCTTATACTTAGTGTTGTATTCCACACACAGAGTCAAAGTCGATTCCATAATTTAGTCTATTTTGTCCAGATGAGGGTACAAAACAATATAAGTTTTGTGATTACAATTAAGCAGTTTCAAAACAGTAAAATGCATGCCGGTTTGGTATGACTCGTATAAGATGTTTCACGTTTTGGAAAGCAAAACCATTCAGCTGTTGTAAATGGCTGCAACACACCAAGAACTTACCAAGGCTACTATGTTCCATATACTTCTGAAAAAAACTTTTCTTCTGATGCAGATTTTTTTGATGGTCAAGTATGCTTGGTATATTGCAAACACCCCAGCAATGGCGGTTACTGCAAATATTGCAGTGACGTCTTCTGTCGGATATAATCTAATAACAAAACAGAATGCATGCTCAAAAAGCACTGATAACAAACCTGTTTTGCCAATTATTCGCTTTGCTTAATAACGTTAGACCAGTGGTTCCCAACCAACCTGTGTTGAACCATTAGGATCACATTTAGACATTTAGATAAAATAAGAAACATTTCACAATTTTTCGTAATACCTGAAAGGTTTGATTCTCGCTGTCGCGGTGATTCCCCCTGTAAGCAGAAACTCGCACAAAAGACTAACGGAGCTGAATATATTCGAGTTGACGTTGTAGAGAGTGAACTCGATTATCACTACTCTCGTTGCCCGGTCGATCCACAAGTTTCTTTTGAGGTACTCGACTTTCGAGAGAGCTTTCGCTATTCGGACACCTGGGCAAGTTTATACCAAACATTAAATAAGATTGAGTTTTAAATTCATATTTCAAATACAAATTTGTTTAAATTCGTGTTTGGATGCAAATCCATTTCTACACTATTGTTGGACCCAAACAAACCAGTGTTATGCCCGGACGTGTTTGGCCTGCTTTTTTCAGACTTAATCTTTTAATCATTTTTACATCGTGAGAGGTATTGAACTACATTGTGTCCATACACAGAAACATTATTCTAATAAACAGTAATCGAAAACAAGTGAACGAGCAAACTCATATTTTACCTAAATCAGCAAGATAACCTCCACCACCATACCAAGCAACTCTGCCTAATATCGGCATTGCGCTGGTCTCGCTCGCTGTAACGAACTCCCAGTGCTGTCCGTTGACGTCAGTACCATTCTTCTTTTGCCACCCGGGGGCGTAGTTTCGATCGTCCTCACCCCAAAAGTCGTTTTCGCGGTAACACGGACGCAGAGTTGTAAGGTTAACGGAAGTTTTGATGATAACTTCGTAACTGTCACAAGCCACTGTTGAACAAATAAACAACAACAATATTGTTTAACCTAAAATTACCAGTACCAAATTTTTAAACTAGCATTTTCCCTCGAACCCTTTCAAAAAGTTCCCTAAACTTCTGTACATGAAATGTGGGACAAGGTCCAGGTCGTATCGCATAACTACTGGACCCAATTACTTTACTGGAAAATATTAGGACACGGGTTTCAAACCTGGCAATCTTCTAGTTTGTCTAATACGAACAGGTCCAAGACGATAGTTGATTTGGTCATCGATAAAAATTCTTTCTCTCCACGTCATGTTATCCCCATTGTACTTAACGGTAGGATAAACCATTGGCAGAAGGCTTTCGCTCATGTATGACCATAAATCATCGGCACTGCTGATCTGTTATAAATGTAAAAGCGTTGTGCAGTAAAAGTTAAAAAAAATAGCGGTTAAAATGTTAGTTTTCGTTTATCCCTTTAAAACAGGTTGCAGTATTAATTAGAGTGCACAAATCTTTTCAAGATTGATGTTTGTTTATTTATAAAATGGAAATCTTGTTTTTAATGGGGGTATGTCACACATTGGTTTCAAAACGCATTACTTTTTCACTTGGGGTTTTGCTTTCCAATTCCTGCGTCTTCAAACATTTTAAAATTGATTTATCTATTCCGATTATAGTTTTGCTCAGCGTTGTCGCTATTTTACATTAAGCAAATCAACTTTAACTTAATTTTAGAAGTTATTTATGTCTGTGCAAGAATTACCCCTTCAAAATCTTCTGTCTGTAGCACCCTTCTTAACTGTGCAGTTTTTTGGTAAAAGTTGTAGTCTTGATGGCCACGGTAAGCGAGGTAGAAAAGCAATCCTAAATATTTCAAAAACTTTTTAACATGCAATCTTTAAACCAGTAGTTCTTAAACTTTCAAGCATGCGGAGCATTGAAGAACCAAAATTTCCCGCGGCACCCTTCGCAGGTAAGCATAACATTATGAGTTTTGAAAACTTTGTCATGCACACCAGTATTTCGTCACAGAAGCTTAAAACACCAGGGAAGGTTTGCACTTTAGAAATAGGGACATTTCGATTAATTTGTTCTGGTCTTACCAACGTAAACCAGATACATCGCAAAGGACACGACGTAATTTGCTGCTCTCTTTTCCACCTTGCGGCGAAATCGAATCATGTCCAAATCCAAATTTTGTTCGCATTTAGGTGCCATCGTTTCATTTTCGTTATCTGTAAATAAATAGATAGCAAATGACGGAATGGTCTATAGCGCGCCTGACCCATACGCAGACATAAAAAAAACTTCTTCTCGGGAGCGTCCTAGATACGAATCACGTGAAAAAATAGCATTTAAACCAGGCCAGGAACTTGACCGAATGATCCAGGGCGCCTGACCCATGTGCAGTCAAAAAAAACAACTGATCGGGATTCGCCCCAAGAGCGTCCTGGGTTTAAATCTCGTAAAAAAATAATATTAACTATTTGTCCAAGCAGACAACAAAGCAATTTCAAATAAATTAAAGTTTGCAAACAGCTGACACCACTTTAAACCACTGACCTTACAATAATCAACTTTACAACAATAACAAAGCCAGTCGTATGAAAACGGATGTGGGCTTTACAGAGGGTTTGTTTGCATAAATAAATTTGCGTTTTATGGTTTCAACCTATGATGTCAAACGCGTTGTCAGGCAACGGTGGTCTTGTGCCGCAAGCGGATGTCGCCGGAGTTGCAATGACGTCATCACTAGCACCTTTCCATTCAAGTAAAGGATCCGATTTTTTACGAAATAGCAGAGCTAAAACCCCGGCAATTAAGATAACCTGTAAAACCAAAAAAAGCTGTAAAGCTAATCGAACCACAACAGTTGCAACGCAGGTTTAACTCATAAAACTCAAATAGAACCTTATGTGCCATGATAAAAAGAAACAAAAAAACACATTTAGACCCAAATCGCAAAACCATCGATTTAATAAAACATAAATCAAAATCTTTATATAAATCAAAACCATAAATCAAAATCTGTATGATCCAAATCTATATTCACACAAACATTTCGAAAAACCGGAGCGATTCAAACATACATTGTTACAAATTGTCTGCAATGTACAATTCATATCTCTCACCTTCAAAGGTTGAAGGAAGAATGAATCTTCTGTGAAAGATAAAACCAAAGATGAAAGCCAGGCCTCTGATTTGTCTTTTCCCCACTGAAAGCTGCAACAAAAGTTTGGGTTTCATGTAAGTTTTCAGCGGGGGATGTTGTGTTAACGCTTGTGGGCACTTGTCCAAGCACCCGCGCTTATTCTGAAATGGAATTGCTCAATTTGTGTATTCTGATAACCCTGCAGATACACTCGCCAAATCGAGCAGATATGAGTTACACAAGGCAATTTTACTTACAGTCTAATACAGAAAATGCAGATAAACAAAATAAACACATACTGCAAATGGTTAAAAGCATTTAAAGGAACCGTTTCATTCAAATACTCACCTGTACAGACATGTGAAGAATCCTGAAGCTAAAACACTCAGAATTACAATCGCCCATCCAACATACACGAACCAGTAAGGAAGTGTGTGACCGGTTGACGTTGCCTTGGTTGTTTCCTCCTAAGTAAGAATTAAATCCAAAAAAAAACAGAATTAGAAAAGTTTGTTTTATTGCAGAAAGTGTGGAAAGTGAAAAAAAAAACGTTCAAAGTAATCGCATTAGTATATAGTTAATCTGATCATAAACGAATTTTGCTCGACTTGGTTTTAGAATATTAGAAACAAAATTTTATCGACACCCAAACTGATGAGGCGGTTTGGATGGAGCAAAGCCTTGAAACTATCTCGAATAATAAAGACCATTGACATTGGTTATGGCACACTCATACATGAAGTAAAGTACGGTAGGCCTATTAAAAGGCAATCGAATCAAGCCTCCTCATTTGCAAGTAAGATACGACTTTTTTAACCAAAAAACCTACCGAGCTTAGTGAAATTAAAGATGAATTCCTTGGCGTGGTTTTTCTGCTCCTAGTCCTCCTAAAAATTTCAACCAGGAAGACTGAAACCGGTGTCACAATTAGGGAGGTAATTACACTGATCCAAATCGTCTTGGGGTCAATTTTAATCGGACCAAGTTTAAGCAAATTAGGAGGCTCTCTGAAAAAACGGTATGACGTGATGAATTGTGAACCACAGAATCAGCGTTTTTGTTAAATACATTAGAAACAACTACACCTACTAAAATGTTTTGGCAGTTTGCTTTAAGGTATATTCACCCCTAATGTCGTTATGTCGTTTGCTTTACTATGCGTATACATGTGTTAATTATCGTGATTCACCTGTTTTCGGCGTCCGTGTTACTTCTGTAGAACATTGCGTTTGTAATCATTACAAGAAATAGAAACGCCATGACACAGGCCAGTCTCTGACATCTAGTAAAATCGCTTTTCTGGTGGTTCGAAAACACAGAGAACAACAAGTGGCCATCTGTCAACTTTTGACGAGCAGAGGTTTTAAATATACGTCTGTAGAAAATATGCTCATAAGTACGGAATAGAGCAAGTTTCCATAGGCTCGTCGATAGATAATATGTGACTCATTTCACTTACTTGTAAGAGGAAAGGTTGTCATCACCAGCCACGGGTAAAACTCGATCAATAAGCCCATCACCTTCTTCCACTGCAAGCCACTTGTCACAGAGAAACGCGAAACTAAAATAAAACTATTTTTAATGTGGTGTTATGAAAACACACTGTATTGGTTTTTGTGTAATTTATCCTTCGACTAAAAGATTTTTTGCATGGGTACAAATTTGTTATACGCACATTTCATTTGTGTGAAGATCTTGCACGATAACTTCTGTAAGAAACCAATTAGCGGCATTCTTGTCCCTTCCCGAGTTGTCATGCCACACACGAGCGTACTGCAGTTTTCCAAGACAACGTGGTGTAGCCAGAAGCCAATGCACAGTGCTTCCACTGGTGAACCAATGCTAAAATAATACAGATGTGTAAATATAAATTTGAGTATAAATATGATTCACACTGCAGGCTAGTATGGGTTGAAATATCTTTGCTCCTCAGAGCATATTGTACCGTTTACGGTGTAAACATGATTTGATTGTTACAAAAAAGTTAAAAGTGACTTGAGTTGTAATCTAGAACGTTATGAAAAACCATTACCTTTCTCTGTTTCATTTTTAGCAGGCTTGGTAAGTAGGCTATTGTCAAACATGGCAACTAAATCTCATAATATACATGGAAAATTCTCTTACCTTCCCTGTAGAATCCTTTGCTTGTCTTACGGGCGTTTCTCCGTCTTCTCCCGCCAATTCAAAATAAACTTGTGACGTAGTTCCAGCGTTTCCCGCCATTCCCGTTACAAAACTGACTTTGTAATAGTATGAATGACGTGACTGATTGTCGAGAAGAAGTTTGGTTGACCACTGGTAACGTAAAATAGTCAAAAACATTTAAAGAATGTGTTACATAATCCTCCAGTGAATTATTTTTGGAATGTTTATTTTGTACTTGGACTGAGTAGTCAAAATAATTCTTAATGTGGTTCTACTATTATGACTACTTTTTTCCTTCGGTAAGGATATTGTACAAAATCACATCCTCAAAGGTAAAATAGTTTCTTAAGACTGATGTAGACATCAGTTGCAACGCACAGTAGTTTTTCGTTGACGATTTTTTTACGAAAGCGAAACGTTTACTGAACGATTTTACCATTTCCAAATCTTTCTTGTCTCTTCTTCTCAACCAGATAAGCATGAGGCTAAACACGATCACTAGTGAGACAAGGGTCCACAAAACGGCTCCATTTCCGACGATGTCAATTTTGCTGAAAACGGTTGAAAAGTCTATTGTGTTTGGAGCGACAAAGAACTGCGCCCCAACGGTCAGAGGAGCTCCATCAGGTGGCGCCATACACCGACAAACTGTTTCTTGTGCGTTTGAGTTTGCACTCATCTGAAAACCATAAAGATGTAATATCTATTTTAGTCCAAATGTTGTTGGGAGTAATTCCCAAAATACCTCACTTTTTGTAGCATTAGGTTTTTAAAAATATTCGCAACAATTATGTATGATTTCAGTTACTTTGGAAATACAGCGCCAATAAATTTGTACCTTACAGTTTCCGTCGGTCCACGAGCCCGTAGTGACGTCATGTACCTTACATGATGACGTAAACAGTTTCATTGCGACCAAATTCCCGGTGCTGTTAAGAATGTCACGCTTTCGTCTGTCTAGAAGTAACAGTAAATTCAAAAAAGCGAAAAAACCTAAGGGAAATCTCAATTCTATACCTGGCGACGATATGAGTTCAACTGAAACGAAATAAATTCCAGGTCCTTTAGTTTCTTCGGCCGGAATAAATACTTTGTATTTCTCCACAAACACGTCATTGTGCGGCAGTTGGAAAGCGTAATCCGTGACGTCATTAGTGATGCTCGGATCACTGCTGTAGTTGACCAGAATAGGCTGTGTCTTGTAACGAATCGCTACTTTAATTGTGCTTTGCTTGTCTTCAGGGATAAGATAGAGCAGAATAGAGTCGGTTGACGAACGTTGTTCAAATCGACTTTTTGAAAGTACGCCGTTTCTATCAAACACATGGTTTGGCTATATTCAAAAATTTCGAAAAGCCAGAGTTAAACATACAACGTGTTTAATATTTTTATTCATGAAAACAATGGGTCATTCATCTTTAACATTGTATGATATAGACATTTCGCTTAAACAGCATCATTAGTATCCTATTCAAATAGAATTGACGTGTTTGTGGTGTGAACTATTTACGAAAGAGCTGATTTTAATCAAACAAAGTAAAAATAGATTTGTTGCCTATTTTTTCGGGTTTGGGATGGCCGTAACGGCACTTGTTTTCAATGGTTGTTTGTCAAAAAAAACTATTTTAAAGCTACGTAAGATTTTCAAGCACCCTAGTTTTTTCCACCAACGAGAATCAAAACCATTGAAGTGTTTTGACTTATGTAAAGATGTCAATGTCTTTAGTCTTCAAAATCACAAACAATAACAATGTTATTGTACTTACCTCAGTGTCAAGTTCATTGGTTTGTCCTTGACATTGTTTTTTAAAGCCACAGTGACTTCAGTGGCGGAAGTTTTGTTTGCTGTGTCAGTTTGCAGTCGCACAACTGGTGATTGGACCAGGAGTGAAGTTTCGTCGAAGTGAAACGGATTGTCTTTCATAAAATCCAACTAAATCATATTGTTTGTTTAAGGGAATTGCCATTTGGACAAGAATTTTGTATTAAAAAGGATGATGTAATTTCAAAACTCTCACCGTGTTGTGTTTTAGTTTCAATTATATCTTACTGTTCGTTAGCTAAAGTAGTGACAAACTCAAACTCGATAAAACATTCACGGTCGCAAGACCTATATACTTGTACTTTTAGCAGCTTATTTTTTCTGTGGGATGCCAGCACGGATTATCCTATACCAGTGCACTATCATGAAGCAGTGCAGTAACAATGCACAGTGAAGTAGCCGTATTTTTCCTATGAACTAAACTACTGCATATGACGTGCTTACCCTTGCTGTGACGTCACTGTTCGTCGCTAAAATCACTCGACTTCCGTCACTAGAGTTGGCCGATGTTGCCCCACCGTCATCCCGCTGCATTTTGACGACAGAAACGGCCAAAATGTCTGAATCAACCGAAGCCACTGGCTTTTCGCTGTGAGCCAATCGCGCTGATACGATGCCGCTAGTCACGTGACTGGCTGCCAACATCACTTTACCGACCACCTGGCGGCGCTGTGACACAAAACACTTTCACATTTAAGAGTTTTTTTTTAACTTGATAACGTCTACGTCAGTCAAGATCTTTATAATCCTTGGTAACGAACAAAAGAAGGTAAAACTAATATGATATTGTGCTTTTTTTCAACTGAATATACTTCTTCGTCAATCGAAGTTCTTGAAAAATCTCATACCTCTTATAACCAACACTGTTTTCAACAAATATGCTTTACTAACATACCAGTTTATCTTCTATCCCGTTTTTAGCTTCCTGGTTCTTTGCCTCCTCTTTCTGGGCGTACAGTTGCTCCAGAGGTGAAAGGTCATTTATGTCATCAGCCGTGGGTTTAAATTGTTCGTACTGTGGCTGAAGTAGAAGGTCAACTTCGGCCGAAACATTAACTTCGTGATTGACCAAAATGTTGCTCATTGAATTTACCAGATCTGTTACAGCATAACGGTGTGATATGATTTATATGTTGTGAAGCACGATAAAAAAGAACATAAACTTTCCAGTTCGGGTTTAACAGGAGTTACAGTTAGTGTACAAATAAAGTATTTTGGATTTTCCAATGAGTTTGACCGAACCATGTCATTCCTTAGATTTAGGACCATTTCCTTACTTTTTGAAATCTCCTGTACAATTTCTTGTGAGACTGTAGTCTCTTCAACCAATCGTTGCATGTTTAAACCAAGGGTCGACACCACCTCGCTTCCCAGTGACGTCACATCGTGAGTGGTGTCGTCACTAGGTGTCGTGGTAAGACTGATTACACCAGAGAGTTGGTGAATTTCTTTGATATCTTTTTCGGACGTGTCCAAAAGGCGACTCACTGCTGACACTATCTGGTTACGAACCTGGTGAAAGTTACGGCACAATACAGTAAATGCTATGGCACCAATAATATTTGTCACACTAAAATGTAAAATACTATGTCCTAATAGTTTTCATTTTGTCAGAAAAATAACAAAATCCAGGGGAATAATAATAATTACACATTAGCTGGTGTTATTGGACTAATGGTATTCTAAAATTGTTTTTTTCAAACTCGAGATATTTCACAAAAACTAACGAATGAAATAAATGTCTTACAGGCAATGTTTGGCCTATTTTATACAAATCTGAAACAACACAACTGTTCTGACAAACCTGGGATGTCTGCTTAGGTGCGCTTGATTCATTTTCGGGTTGTACAAAGATGGCGTTGGTCACTTGAGTCAAGGTTGCTACGTTTTGTGTATTTTCTGTAAGATGTCAAATTGGCGTCACTTGCAAGGGCACTATTTTTGGTTTAATTATGCTCTTTAGGTATACAACATAGATAAATACATGAAATGTTACTTAGCCGCTAGGGACTTGATGGTCAAATTTTAGGTCTACGTCTTGTGGCTTGGGGTTAAATAATCTCAGCTACTTTACTCCTTCCCCTCATAAATGTAAAAATGCATCAGTTTAAAGTAAACTTTATAGTTACCCGATATAGCGATTTCTTGTACGCTGTTCTCTATGTCTTGTGTAGTAGCGGGTAACACTTTCACCGAAACGGTAGCAATCGCACAGAATGTCGTTCTTTTACAAATGTCCACTTGAATTTCTATAACGTGATCTTGACTGGGGTCACCGGCAGCTAAAAATAAAAAAATGACTTGTTTCTCTTTCTTAAATGGTAAAATTAGGTTTGAACAAACGTAGAATTGTTGGAGATGACTGTCCCGTATCGCCATAATTCACCAGGGTTCGTTCCGCCCCACGAACAATAAAAAAGTTGTAGCTCAGCAGTGTCACTGGTGGCAGACTTGGCACACTTTCTTTGCTCCAGTTTGAACAACGAAATGTAAACCTTGTTACCGCTGCTATTCCAGAAGTAGGTAGGACTGTGCAACTAGAAATCAACAACACAATTATTTGCTTTAATAGCCGATTAAAAATAAAAAAGAGATCAATATGTGATGTGTAACCAAAAAGATGTCATCAACTCGACTAAAAGTGAAATTGCAATAATACAAGCTGTCAAACCAATAACTTTTGCCGTCTCAACTAAAAACAATTCCGTTCAATAAAGAATTACATAATATTAAAAAAAAACTGGAACTTCTAGACAAGTCATAGTAACGTGAAACCAAAATAAAATCATGTCCAATGAAAAAAATAGTCGCGTGAAATACTGACTTACTTGCCCCCATACGGTGGCTGGTCCGTGGCTACTTCGGACGTCACGGTTGCTTTGGCGCCGGTCTGCACATCAGTGACGTCACACATAATGACGTATCTTGTGCTGACGGCGAGCAAGTTTGAAGGGATGTAAAGTTCTCGTTTATTTTTCGTGTCTATCAAAATATGATACGCAGAAAATTACGCAAAAAATACATCAATACTTACAACATTGCCATAAAAATAATTAATCCAAATGTCACTATTCTCGGAACATGACATATCTGAAATTTAATGTGACAAAGCCGCGCCACAAATCAGTAGCAGATACATCAAAACAACATATTCTTTAAAAATATAAACTGATCTTAATGCTCTGATGGCCCTTAAAATGTATGAACGCTACGGGTTGTTTTTTGTCTATGAAACAATTAGGTCCTAATTATTAGGATAACAAATGACTTTAATAAACTGTACTAAAACCTTTCATCTTGCCAGTTCTCACCTGTTCCACTTAAGTCCACTTCAGGCTTCGTTAAGTTTCCGACTGGTTCTATTCGCCACAGGTAATCGTACGTCTTACTTTCCTCCTCTGGATTTAAAAATCTAATTCGCGTGAGAACTGATAGTCGAGGATTGATCACGTGATTTTCGCAGTTCACCTCGCACCTGATGACGTAATATTTTCAAAGTTACTTTTTTGTTTTTAAGATATATTTAAACGAATTTACTCTATGCTGACATCCGGTGGCGGAATGTCCACTAATGTCAATGTTTGCGTGAACTTGTTTGACCTTCCATCTGGTGTCATTACCACCAACGTTACAGTGACGACATCGCCCACGTCATTGGAGGGGAGTTCAAGTCGAAGAACACCAAGCTGCTCTCTGCAACAGCAATCAACAAACTCAACATCGCTTATGGCGGATATGAAAGTATACTCTATGAAAGTATGCATATATGCTGATGTCGCAAAAAAATAGAGTACAAAATGGTATTTTACGACACTCCCGCACCTGCTTAGCACTTCAAGTATAACTTCGTACTTTTTTGTGCCGGCTTATAATTACTTTTTTCCGCACTAAAATGGTTAAAACTTACCGTGTTACATAAAAGTTACGTCTATTTCAAGAATGTGTGCTTAAAATTATTTGTAACGTTTATAAATCAAGTAAATTCAAGAAATTCATGTAATTGAACTTACCCCTGTAAGAAAACAGGTTTTTGTGAGGCCACAGACGTGTTTCCTATTGACAAAATCGGTCCCCATGGCAACAGTTGGTAAGTAAACACGTAAGCGAGGTTAAGGTTAAATCCTGTGTCTGGGTCATACGATTTCTGTTCCCCGTTAATGAGGTGGACTATAATACAAGGATCTTGGTTCATTGAAAAAAATTAAATAAACACCAACCAGCTTACTCAATTCTAGACAAAAGTAAATAACGAGTTCGACTCTTGCCTAACAGTGTCTTTACCTTTCGCTCTGCCTATTGTCCTTGACTCTCCACCAGCAATACTCGCCACGAGAGGTGTGTGTACAACTTCAATCTTGCGTTCATCCGCAAACATGCGCTCGGTGTTTCCTCCGATTCGGGCCATTGTCATGGCAACGCTGACTACATGACATCCGTAGTCCAAAGTCTTTGCAGGTAAGGTGGCAGATACACCACGAAATTGTGGATAGATCATGACGTCACCACCCGTTACGCAATCGCGTGAGGACCACAAAAAACTGAAGGTAAAGTTAGACGCTGAATCGTCACGGCGCGGGCAGACAACTGTAAAGTGTGACGTCATAATAAGGGGTTCGGATTTGTAGATTGTGACGTAATCTGTAATGCCAGTTAGGTGGAAATCTGCCGTGCAATCTTCCAGAGTAGCCGTAAATTTGAAAGGAGTCAATGATGAATGCTCGATAATGTGCGTACCGTTGTAAAAATAGGCAATGATTGTGTAAGTAGCATCCAAGCTAAGAAAAAACAAAACAAAATTAGACAGAAAAATGACCACTTTATAAGCAACCATTTTTGGAGTAGATTTCTTATGTTTATAGCTTTATTGAGTTGTTGGGGCAAGTTGGTTTGAATTGAGAAAAAAAAATAAACCCAAGAAAAATTCTGGTTCCACTTCACAGTGTCTTATAATATTTAAAGTAACAATAACAAGATAAAATATAAAAACATCAAATATATGAAATACTTCTTACGTGTACGTATGTTTAGTCGTAAAATTAGATTCCAGCTCTTTCACCATTTCCACAACTTTGTTACTTGTGCCATACTGCACAAACAGATCCTTGCAACTTGTAGCATCATAATGACGAACAAGTATGACGTCGTCATCGACGTCATCAAACGTCACAAGAGTACAAATTCGAGTATCAGCGTCATCAATTAAAACAGTTAACTCGGCTGTGGAGTTATCCACGAAGTTATTGGATAGAGTAAGTGACGAAATAGTGGCGTAAGGTTCTTGCTCAGCTTCGACAACAATGCTTACATTGGTGACAAAATCAGTAACAGCTGCACCGTTGTAATACTTTATCACTATATTGTAAGTTCCGCCTATCCAAGAGTACCTTAAATTTAAACAAAGTTATCAATTTAGATTGAAAAAACTGCGTTGGTAGAGTATTTAGTGATATGATCCTTTCTATGTACATTTTTGAAAGATTGGTGTATGTTAAGCTGTAAAAAATCGCCTATACTGACCTATGAGTAAATAAAAAACTCATTTGATTTGCAGACGCATCGACCAGTTGCGAGTGTTTAAAACGTTGAGAGCAATTTCCGTCATCTCTTGCCACAAGAGTAATATTTTTGTCCCCAAAATCAATAATAAAACATAATGGTTCCGTACTTGAAGAAAACGAAATGTTAAACTGTCGGTTTCTGTTGGTCTGGAACAAACAAAATACAAAACTTTACTTTTTTTCGTAAACGAAAGTATTTTTAGAAAGAAGACATTATATCTTAAAGTAGAGAGTCTTCACTCAAACCATGGTGGACTAAACAAGTTACGCTTAGTAAGTTACTTGTATCGTGTATCCAAAGACTGAGCCTGTTCACAATTTACCGGGTTAAATTACAAAAGTTTACCCTGTTTTTATGACCAAGAGAGAAATCATGTAAATTTCAGAGTAAATCTGGACAAATTTTCCAAGCTAAATTAAAAAAAAAACGAGTCAATTTTACGGAATGCTCTTCTTACAACGTTTGTGGTTTCATGCGGCGCTACGTGTTTAAAAAACTTGATGGTAGAAACTTCAAAAAGACACAAACAGTAAATATCAACAAAAAATTGCTGCCTGCTGATTAAGGCAATTGATTTTTGCGGTATTTCACGCAACAAAGTTGTGTTGTTTTGTATGTTACAAGTTTGCATGTTCAGACAATAGACAAAAAAAGCTAAAATTTATATGGATGTTAAAAAAGCATACATAATAGAGAACGTGATCAAGGAAACACCGAAGCGAAGCCAACTTAAATTCCGAGAACATGTTTTATGACAATGAAAGGAATAAAAAAAATCAGGTTTAATTTTTCGCCATGTAAACAGGAGTAAAAATTACCCAGAATGTGACGTCAGAAACTTTCCAACTTTATGTGAACAGGCTTACTTAGTGTTCAATTAAAAATTGCAAACAAACTGATTACATGACGTGTGTATGTAATAATTTAACAACGTATCGAACTCGAAGGTTAAAAATAAACCTACCACTTCAGAACTTGTTAGCGCCGTCGCGATACCGGTTATCTGACTGTATGACGTCATTTGAGTAGTTTCTGTAAAAAATATTGTGAACTGAACAACAAATTTGTCACGTAAAAATGTTATTGTCAAAAATTTGGTGCTTACGCTTTGTGTCGTTTTTAGATTGGATCATATGTAAGTTATGAATTATTCAGTGAAAGTATTTTTATGTTTTGCCTTGTGTTCGGAACATAACATAGGTTATTATCTTTATTTTGTCACCTGTAGCAATTGTTGTTTGAATTTGTGAAAATTCCGTCTCTGTTGTTTGTTCAACTGTTGTATTTGGTGATGCTGTTTGTGTTGTAATTGTTGGAATTGTTACAGATATGTTTGTTGCTGACATTTGTGTCCCAATAATCATGTTCTGGCTTGTTGTTGTTGTTGTTGTTACTGTTGAGTTTGCAGCTATCACTGTTGCTAGTTTTTCCGTTGGCGTTTCTGTCGTAAATTCTGTTGTTGTTTTAGCTGTTGTTGCTCCAGCTTGTGTTGTTGTTGCTCCAACAGTCGTTGTATTTTCGGTTGTTGTTGATGTTATTTTATGACTTGTTGTGGTTTCAGCTTGTGTTGTTGTTTCAGCAATCGTTGTACTTTCGGTTGTTGTTGATGTTGTTTCAGGAATTGTTGTCGTTGTTGCTGTGGAAAATTCAGGAAAAATTTAATATTTGTGAAATAGCTAATTAAAAAGACTATTTAAGAGGAGTCGAAGTCATTCGTATTACCAGTTTGGTTCATATTTGGAGAGGTCAAAAGTGTTGTGACTCAATTACAAAAAATCCTATCGTTATGGGGCCATCAACGTACATTTTCAAAATTTCACTGTGCCGATCTGAGATTTTTTGAGTTTCATATTAAGTTTACATTTTGTGGACTTCAAAGCATACTTACAACCATACTGGCAAATGTACCCAGCCAACAGAGAACATTCTCTTCGCTTCCATGCAAACTGATCGACAGTATTGATGGCAACGCATTCTCCAGATCCAGAATTATCTGTAGTATGACGATATTGGACTATGTCGCCATCTGTCCACGTCCAAGGTGGGATATTTTCAAGCCCGATCCACCATAAGGTAACAGTCGCTTAAAGATGATAAAATTGGACTAGACTTTATTCAAATGTTTTCATTTTTGCTGAAAACTTGCGTGACTTCTACGTAAGTTTTTAATTTAAATTGAATTCATGCTTTCTATATACAGGGGTTCCTAAATAAAAGGCTTTAAATAGCCTTTGTTATTGGGATTTTTAAATTGAAAGCTTTATTTAGGGTCTGTATTCCTGGATCCATCAAAACAATTAAGTTACATGGTAATTAAAACACTTCTTAGAACGATTGCTTTACTTAAGACGTGTCTTGAATTGGAGTTTACGAAGTCCTAGACCCAAACCAAACTTGTATTTTTACCTTCTTGTGACACAAGTTTTTCCAAGAAAACCTGTACCCCTGGATCTTGAATTTTCGCTAGTTGTCCTCCCAAATCAATGCATGCCTGTTCTGCTTCACTAAACGCCACTTCGTCTGCCACCGTGACGTAATAAAAGTCTCGAAAGGGTACCCACCCTCCTTAAACAAATATTGAAAAACGTTAGTTGCATTCATAAGAGCTTATGCAGAGTACTTATTCTCAGCACATTGTCTTTGGCTGAAGTTCAAATACTATTACTGGTTTATTTTATTGTTACTTTTCAGCAATACTTAAATATTATGGAATAAAATTTTTAAAAGTTGTGAATAGATCTTTTAAACCGTTCAAGTTGGTTCATAGACAACTTAAGATAGATCCACTGTTCTTGTTTGGGGTTTATCTACGTTCACCACTCAAATTGGGTAACAAAACATTTACAAAGCGGTGGTTGCAGAAAAAGAGTACAATAGTGCCATTGTCTTGTGAATATACTGGTTTGAAATTTGAAAAGCGACTTTGATTGGTACGCCAAGTGCTTGAAGTTAATTTACAATTTTTGTTTCATTTCAAATCGTGCAAATGTATATATAAGGCGTAAACTCCTTCAGTGTTTCAATCTTGTTTGTGACATAAAAACCAAGATTATGAAAATAATCAAGATATTTCAGCGAATCTAGTGAAAATTGCGTCTTGCCTGTTTTTGTAAAAATACTTTGGCAGACGGTATGTAAATTGTGTTTTAGTTGTTACAAAAGGATTTCGTTTTTCTGAGATACACATCTAGGTTTACAACATACTTAATTCTGTCTGCAAAAGGAGTCCAAAAAATTACAAAGGAATTGTTACGGGAGAAAAATCAAAATGCTTGCTCCAAATCTAAACCATGCCCCCTAAATGTCATTCCTCTAGCCCAGTGGTTCTCAAACTTTTTCATAGAACGTGTTTTTTAGCTAGTTATATATAAAATTTCGCATGACATTGACTCAAAGACAACTTGTGACATCACAAACAAGACAAAAAAAAACATTACCATTGTGCGCGAACAAGTGCATTTCTGTTAGTTGTCATGCAATAAAGACCCTTGTTTTTAACAATGAAGACAGTCGATTCTCAATTCTACTTTGATTTAAAGTTAAACTGTTCAGTGGCACAAACTGACGCCAAATAAGATTGTAGAAGTACTACAACCTTTTCGCGTTCCCCCAAAAATTGCCTCACGGACCCCCAAAGGACCGCGGACCCCAGTTTGAGAACCGCTGCTCTAGCCCATTGGGTGCAAATTAAGGTGCAATTTTTAGTCGGACTTTAATTAGGGATCACAGAAAGCTACTGGCGTAGCACCTGAAAAGTCCTGGCTTACCACTATAGTGGTACGCGAACCACAATTTGAGAACCACTGAACTAGTCGAATAAGTCAGGCAAACGAATTGACACTCACTCTTGTTGAAATCATTTTCTCAAAAATATTTACGGCATACACTAACTTCTGTACATTACGACAAAGCAAAGCGCATTACAACAAACACCGAATTAAACGGCAAAAACTGGTTTATCTACTGTGTTATCAAAAAGTTTGGACCGAGCAGTAGCCTAATCTGCAGTGATATCGAAAAGCAAATACTAGCTCTTATTTTTTAAGTTACCTGCTTCTCCCATGCAAATGCTTCCATACAAATCGGAACACCCAGTTTTTTCCCAGCTCTCGTGCGAAGCAAGCGTTCTCTCGATTTTAACGCAAGGATCCCCGCCATCAGATGGCAAATCCTTCAACGCGTTGAAACCTATAGTAGCAAGATCGGAACCATCTGACCAGCTGATATCAGATAACGAACCGCCCGAAATTTGAAGACCAATGTAATATTTGTTTGTTGCATCATCTGCGAGAGAAAGAGAAAAGTATCGTTTCCCGAGGTCTGTTTCAAGCAAACTTTATGTAACTTTTGCTGTTGGTCACGATGGCCAATATCACAGTGCGTACCTTGGTATGGACAGGCTATTTTGGTCATGTGTGACAAATACATAATTGGTTGTTTGGGGTAAACATATAGATTAGGTAAGAGTTGGCACAACTAATTGCTGGTGATGTGGGTAACTGAAGAGCTCACGTTTACAACCTAAAAATAAAACAAAGCAAAACCTGTAAACTCATTGAGCTTGTCGTAAATGTCCTCGTTAGTGCTGGAGTCTTTAATGGTAGCCAAGGAGTAACCAAAATTCGAACAAAAATTTTCAGCTTCAGAAAAAGATTTTTTCTCAGTTGAAATAACTACATGAGAGGATCCAGCCAAAAAAGGTTCACCTGAATGAAAAAAGTTTTCGAATTTAAAGCTATTGGTGCTTAGTTTTATTTTGTGCACAAACTATGCATTAATACCTACTGAGAACAATTCTTTTGCCTTGGCAAAACTGGTAAGCTTCATTATTTTCGCAATCTTTTAATTCCCATCGTTTTTGTCCACCATTTTCCACTCTTACGCATTCAGGAACATTAAATGTTTTTCCATCAGGTTTTTCTCCTTTCCATAGGTCGTTGCTGGTTGTATCTAAAATTAATAAGCTTGCAACTGGTAAATTTAACTCACCACCGGTACCTGAAACGAGCAATTTTTAAAATTAGACAGGGGAATAGCTCCTTAATCCGAACCCAAGTTAAAGTCAAAATCATTTGCATTGTGACATCACATTTCCATTGATGAACAGTTACGTAAACAGCAAAGGACACCGACAAAACCATGGGCTGTTAAGGCATGTGTCCTGTCGTTGATTTCAACAATATTTAACTTACCGCCCCCATAAATTCGTCCGGAACTCCACCAACCATCTTCACCAAAAAATACCAACCCCAACCACACTTCTTCGTTGGGTAAATTCGACTTGATATTATCCCAGTCAACATCATCATGAAATTCGGTCATAATCAAATCTACAATAAAACCTCAACTGAGCAAACGCAGCACAATGTTACATTAAAGTGAAAGTTGTATTTAATACACAAATCTTTCCGAGCACAACTTGACAAAGATCCGTGGCGTTTAACCTTATCAGTAGCCTACTGCGATCAAATAACATTTTGGCAACTGTGTCCCGTGCGGCAACTATTTTGCCAAAATAAAAGTACGAGACCTATACTTACTTGCATCAGCACACCCTTTGTAAGCCTCGTACCAAGTTATTTTACTTCCACTAGTATCGTACTCATAACTTATATTGTTCTCCTCAAAACTATTGGAAGCCACCAAACCAACGCACATCAGAAATAAAACTTGACGAAGATCCATGTTGGTGGAAAATTTTAAACACTAGTATTGCAAGTTTTCACTTTTATTGGCATGACGAATTAAACCGCTTTTGCATGTCTTTTACCTAACTTGCGTAAATATGTCAAAAATACGATGTTATTCTTGAAAAACATTCCGCAAATGTTACATTTGTTACATAAGAACAAAATGGCAATATTCTGCAACGAACCAGGTTCTTAATTCTAGGTGATGTATTTACAATAGTTTTGCTCATTGTTAACACAAAATTATGTGTTTGCGAACAATGTGTTACACGAAGCAAAGCGATACTTGTCGTGGTTATTAAAATTCATTATTTATTAGCTGGTTGTCGCGGGTACGTGGACGATTTACGTCATAGGCTCTTATCCTTCTTTTTATCATTTTTCCTGTGCGATAAAATTTTGACGGTAAAATTAATTCGTTTTTTTAAAACAATTCGAATACCCCTCGAAGTTTATTTGACGCTAAACTTTCGCACATACGTAAAACAAATTTGCCCACTTTTTAAAGGTACCGTATTTTACGGACCATAAAGCGCACCCGATTATAAGGCGCACTGTCAATAAATTGCTTTGATTAGTTTTTTGTTCATACATAAGGCGCACCGGGCTATAGAACGCAACGTATTTTAAAGAGTATGGGTTACCGTATAAAGCTCATTATAATAATCATAGTATCCGTACTGGTTTTGAGTGTAGGCAACAAAGCACTACTTGATCCATACATTAGGCGCACCGGCTTATAAGGCGCACGATCAATTTATGAGGAAAAAAAAGGATTTAAATTGCGCCTCATGGTCCGTAAAATACGGTAATTACGATAAATTGTGCAAGTATTAAAGCAGTTTTTACTAAAACAGCTCATTTGCACTTGTCAGCTTTTCAAGTGCACAACCAAGTCAAATAGGTTGTGTTATGCTACAAATTAATAAACGACCCGAAGTGCAATACACCAGTGGTCGGCAACCGCCGGTCCGCGGCCCGGTACCGGTCCGCGAGGAGTTTGCTACCGGACCGTATAATTTTTCAAGATAAATGCTATAAAACATTTTGCCAATGTATCCCGGGGATGATAAACTAATTTAAGCGTTTTTATTGCTAAATATTTGTAGTTTTTTGAAGACTGGTCCGCGATAAAATTTTAGCTACAAAAACGGTCCGCAATACAAAAAAGGTTGCCGACCCCTGCAATACACCATGCATTGTGCTGAAGATTTCAGAATCTTTTGACAAGCTTAGGAGCTTGGACGATATCGGTTTATAGTTTGTGTCGATCAGAGATAAAAGTAGAATACTTTTCTTGCAGCAATGATCCGGTATTTGTCAAAATCGTCTAAAAGTTTTAATGTTATCAAACACACAAAGAAAAAACAACAAAAGAAGGATACATTATATAAACGCATTACCGTGATAAAATATGGTTGAGGCGATTACCAGGAGAATGCAAACGACGGCCTAGAGACTCATTTGGAAGATTTATCATCTTAAAAAAGCCCTAGTGGCGACATCCGAACGGGAAGTATCTGTAAGATTTATTAACAGATATATGTGAACTACGTCTGGTGTGTTGAACCAGAGACCACTAAGCTTAGTAGTTGTCATTTATATGTCAACAAACATGATTTTTGCTACCTATATCGTCGATACCTGCCTGCAGCAAAGTTTTTTTGAAATTCTAAAACATAGAAAACAAACATTAAGGGTTTTTTCCCAAACGTAGAACTTCTTAATGTTCAATGAGGGAAAGGCAAGGTGTATTTTTTTAAATCAAACAAAACGTTATTGTGACAGAACTAGGGTTTGGCAGGCTTAATCCCCCCACACTATTTGTCTAAACAAAACCAATATTTAAATGACAACCCATGTTGACCTTATTCAGTAATTTTGAAACTTTTTTAGTTCACCTGTTTACATTTTTTGGATTTGTTTGCTGCAAGCTAATTTTTCAAGTGAATTTAAAGCTACATTGAACAACGCTATAACAATTGTTTATTTTTATGTCAAAGTAATTCTGACTTTTGAGGCACTACATTCATTTTTTGTTGTAGGCTTAAAAATGAGCAATTCTAATGAATCCTCACACTTTTCTGGAAGAAAGCGACATTTTGATTCAAAATATGAAGATGAGCATTACAAAAAGACTCAGCGAACAAACCAACATGCAGCAGTTGTAAGTTTTCATCTAGTACATGCTTTATTTGTGCATGAAAAGTCATTGTGGTTCTATGATATGGTATAAAGCAGGGGTGGGCACCTTTGTTACTGTGGGGCCAAAAACAAAAGCCAAAATTAGCTTGCGGCCGCACCTGTGTATAACACAAGGTGATTTTACTTCCTTGCTTACCAAATATGCTTAACTACAAGTAAAATTCGCATTTAATTCTAGCCACATATTGCCAGGTTAGAAAAAATAGCATGGGTGCATTAATCTGCTCAAAAATATATAATAGTTGGACTCGTTTGTAAGTACATTTCAAATTCAAGCGTCTCCACAGGCCGCACAACTTTGAATCAAGGGCCGCAGGTTGCCCACCCCTGGTATAAAGGGATAACGATAGTTTATCTAAAACAACAAGCCTTAATTGTAGGTAAGCAGATAAACCAGTTGCAACAGCAACAAAAATCCATTTTTTAGGAAAGTATTGGCAATTACTTACTTCTTGTTGGGTTGGAGTGGAGAGGCATGTTTATGGCCTTATGATTTCCACTTTAATTAGCAACACTTTTCACTTAAGATTATCAAAAAAATTATCATTTTGTTTTCCAATTTAGGTGGCAGAACATTACAACAAAAGAGAAAACACCAGTTGTGCTGTTCGAAGAAACAGTAAAATCTACTACATGAGGAACTTTAATAACTGGACCAAGTCTGTCCTAATAAGTAAAGTATTGCCCAGAAAATATACAAACAACTCTTACCATTTAGGGCCGTAATGTCAAATAAAAAGCTTAGGTTATGAATTTCTTAGTGGAGACAACAATGTTTCAAACATTAGGTGAATTTGTATTAAAGATGACAGGTTTAAAATATAAGAATTTCAACCTTACCATACATCAGGGGTGGGCAACATACGGCCCGCGGGCCGGATCCGGCCCGCGACGGGATTTTGAGCGGCCCGCAGACAGTTTCTGGTCTTGCATGATAATGTGGCCCGCAGCCACATTCTGCCGCAATCCCCTACTACTTGCTTACTCCGTCAAATTATAGTTGTAACGGACAGTAACGCTCCCCATTAGCAAAAAACTTTCCCGCCGTTGTAACCATCGCACCATACATCCATTGTTACGACATAACTGCCAACCTTGTGTTTGGCCTGATTTCTTGGTTTTCTTTCTTTCCACACGTGTAGCCTAGTTAGTGTTTCAGCAGTATCTAAGTCTGTGGTGTATGCATTAAATTTGCTGTGGTGAATAATTTTATGTTATATCAGTTAGATTGTTTGGACTGTATTGTAATTGCGACGTTCTTGATTGTATTTAGTTTAGGTGGTCAAAAATCCGTTTTAAATCACTGGATAAATACGCGATTAATATATCGATTCAGGAATCCGGCCCGCCAAGTACTTCATTTTCCCATATCAGGCCCGCCGACTGGAGAAGTTGCCCGCCCCTGCCATACATGAACACTTCCTGTTTTTGGCAAGATTGCTTTGCAAATGACCTAAGAACAGACATCTAAGTTTTAAGAAAACAAATACAGAGGCTAGTTTCTTGTCAGATTGTGTAACATCAATAACAGGTTGCATGGTCAAATATTAATTGATGTAACTAAGTTACCTCTCAAAACATTTTAAACGCATGTGTAAATTTGCATGAAGTAATTTTTACATCTTGATTTTTGTTACTCCACAGAAAAATACCTTGACAAACTAAGATCAGGAAATTGGAAGCATAAACCCACAATACTTGATCTTGGATGTGGAAAGGGAGGGGATCTACTGAAATGGAATAAAGGAAACATCAGAAAAATTGTATGACTTACTTTGGTTCATTTGACAAAAACTAAAACAGTATTTTAGGGGATTGAAAATTGTTCACTAATTCTACATCAAGCCTACCATGAAAGCAACACCACAGTTAATAAAAATGGTGTTTAAAAATTTGCTTTTTCATGAACAGATTTGTACAGACATAGCTGCAACCTCAATAACTCAATGCAAAGAAAGGTATGACTTATTAAAAAAGAAATCAAGAAACAATCAAGTTTTCGATGCAGAGTTTTTGGTGGCTGACTCAGGCAAGGTAACTTACTTTAATTGCTTCTTCAGAACATTTGGTATTTTATTTTAAACTTCTTAAAACTTGACAACCCGTTAAATAAAATATAAGAATTTAGTACTTTTTTGCCAGGAAAGCTTAAAAGAGATGTTTTCCAATCCTGAAACCAAAATTGACATCACCAGTTGCCAGTTTGTAATACATTACACATTCGAAAGTGAAACCCAGGCAGAGAAAATGGTTCGAAATGCGTGTGAATCCCTACAAGAAGGAGGGTACTTCATTGGAACAACTGTAAATGCAAAGAAACTGGTGTGGGTATATAAGTAATTAATTATCAGTCTGATCATTCAAAAAAATCTAATCAAAACGTATAATGTCAGTACAATGTCAATGTAACAGCTTTGACTCTGTAAGCTTTTTATTAGTTTACAGCAGTGGTTCTCAAACTGTGCGTCGCGACGCCCTGGTGCGTCGTTTCAATTTTCCAAGGGCGTCGCAGAATAGTTTCGTTTCGTGGCTTTTTGTTGTCATATCAATAAACACAACTTTAATAATAAGTTTCCTCATTAACTTTTATTTGCTGGTGCGTCGCAAGTTCAGAAAAACTCCAGGGGCGTCGCAACAAAAAAAGTTTGAGAACCACTGGTTTACAGAGTTGGAAAGTTTATGTTATTATTGCTGATTAGGACATAATAAAAAAATTACATTTTTTTGTCTTAGCATTACTGGAAAACTATGAATCTATTCTGTTCATTACTTTTAAGTTTACATTCAATAAAACACCAGACCACATACAATGGTTTCAAATGTACTGATTCATATGTTTCAAAGGTTAAGAAAAAAGGTTACCCTATCCACATATTTTGTAATCAGGTTTTGGGTTTGCTACAAATGTTTTTGCGAAAGTTTTGCATTTACCCAATAAGCAAACAAAAACTGATTTTACACATACTTAAGAAGTATAAAATATTCCCTTCCCTTTCTCCATCCACTAAAAAATAGTTTGCTTTTTAATCCATAGAAACAAGTTGCATTCTGCAGAAGATATGAAGTTTGGCAATGACGTTTACAGTGTTAGATTTCAGTCAAAAGACTCTTTTCCCGATTTTGGTTGTCAATACCAGTTCCAACTGGACGATGTTGTTGATTGCCCAGAATTCTTACTTAAAAAGAAGAATTTAGTCCAGTAGGACCTTTTTTAAACAATAGAAAGTCGTTATGATTTAATGCTTATATAATTTTGTGATACAAACTTGTAACGTGTGAATTTGAAGCTACTGTAAAAATTATTAATTTCATTCAGCACAGTATTTCTAAACAGGGATAAAATTATTCTGAAAACTTTACTGTGTTTTTACATATAGCTTTTCCTATTCATTGAAACTCATATTATTTGATAGCTTGTGTTAACACTGTTGCCAGAGTTTTAGGTTTCTTTAACCAACAAAGTGGTTTATAAAAAAATAACAAATACAACCACATGGGAAATATATATTTTTTACACTTATTTTCGGAATATGTTTAGACAATGTAAGGAGCTTTGGCATTATTATGAAATGAATGAATTTTTTTTCATGCAGTTTCACAATCTAAACTATTTGCAAATTAAATATTTTATAGCATTACATTTGCCATTATGTGCATTAGTACTTTTCTCAACAGGCTGTGTCAAAAATATGGAATGCATCTAGTTGAATGGAAAACTTTTGCAGAGTTTTTTGATGAAAACTGCAATGATAATGAGAACTTCAAACTCATCCGGCGAATGAAAGCTTTGGAGGTTTTAATACTTAACTATTATTTTTGTGGAGTCTGTGTAGTTCATTTAGTTGATTATCTTATCTAGTTAAGTAAAAGTGAAGTTCCGAATTTGGATGGTGTCTGTTGTTCATGTCTACTCTATACCTTAGTTCAGTGTATACCATATGTGGCCAACATGTCAATTGTGTTTAACTGGGCAATCGTCTAGTCCAGGGGTCACCAACCCTATGCCCGCGGGCACCAAATCGCCCGTCGGCCCTTCATTGGTCGCCCGCGGCACATATTCTAAAAAAGCAAGTTGCCTAATTTGTTGCAAATGGTGCTGCGCCCATAGTAACTTCTAAAGCAGGGGTGGGCAACCTTTGTTACTGTAGGGCCAATTATAAATGTCAAAATTGGATCGAGGGCCGCACATGTGCATCACACAAAGTGATTTTGCTTTGTTTCTTACCAAATATGCTTAACTACAAGTATAATTCGTATTTGATTCTAAGCACATTTTGCCAGATCACAGAAAACTAGCATCAGGCGCATTAATCAGCTGAAAAATATGTAATAATTGGACTCGTTTGCCAGTACTTGTGAAATCCAAGCGTCTCTGCGGGCCACACAAGCTTTAATGAAGGGCCGCAGGTTGCCCACCCCTGTTCTAAAGAATGTGTTTTAACCATAGTCACAATGAAAACAATTGACTGTTACATCATACGCGCGGCAATAAAGAGCATCGTTAAACAAAGTGTTGTGCTAAGACAAATAGACAGTGGATCACAATCAACTCTGCTTTGGCTACTGCTTAATTATGGGTCGCCTTCCCTGAAACAAAACATCGTGCATTAAAAAATTTGACACTACTGTTACTTGTGTTTTAACCTGGTGCCCGCGAGCCATTTGGTGATCATATGGTAGCCCGTGACCTTAATAAGGTTGGTGACCCCTGGTCTAGTCTGACTGGCCAATTGCATCCAAATTTTAAACTGAAACAATAAATTGGAACTTACATGATTAAATGTTTAAAAAAATGCGGTATGGCTTGGTTTTAGCCTTTTTGCTGACTAGTCAATCACATTTTATCAAGAATTTTTTGTCAATCCTATTAAGTGACAAGTTGGCCATTTGTGGTGTATACCATTCTGAAAGAAATGATTTTGTTAATTGGTTGGAAAAAGTGGTTTGATACCCAGGGGTATTAATCATTGTAATATGTGCTGTGTAACTGCAAAAGTTGTTAGTTTGGTGTTGATGTAGCAAGCCTGTCGTTTCTAAATATATTTTTGTCAATGTGATTTGGTGAGCAAAAAAAATGTTAGCTCCATAATGCTCTTGCCTGGTAGAACTATTGTAATAATGACAACTGACCAAAATTAAAACAAAACCTGCTTGATGAGACTTCCTTAAATGAATCTCCTGCCTTACTTTTCAGGAATATCCTTCTGTTTCTGGACCACTTAATAGTTCAATTAGGTCTGACTATGATCATGCTAAAAAAGAAATTGATCGGATTATTTCAAAACACCCCAGAAGTGAACCTAGAGTTGCAACATTATCCAAAACCGAATGGGAAGCAGCCAGTAAGTGTTTTGTGCAGTTTTTAAGTTGATATTTGTTAAACACTACGAAGAGATTAGTAGGTCTTTTTGATTTTAGTACTTGGCCTGTGGTCAATATGTTGTCATTACTTCAAAACTGCACTGTGTTGCTGTTTGCCTTTTTTCTTTGTAATTTTAATTTTATTGGAAGTTTGATCAGGCTAGCATGGTAAAGGCAACATCTAAGTTTGTGTTTGTGGCCATTACTCAAGATTTTGTAAATATTGTCTGATGTTTTAGTCAAGTAACATTCCCATAATTTATTCTTTTAGGCATATATGTCGTTTATGCTTTCATAAAAGACTCAAATGTGTCTCGAAGTTCCCCTGAAAGAACTAAAGAAGAAACAAATGATGCAGAAGAAAAGATTCCTCTAGTTATTATTTGAAAATTCAAGTTAAAATTGTTCACAAAACTATGTTCACTACAAAAACACCATGCCCTTTGTAAAACCGAATTTTCTTCTGGAAAAAACATTTTGAGACATCTTTGTTTCAACATTGTTGTACTTTTTTATGGAAAGGACAAATTATTAAGACTGGAAGTTTTGTGTGGTTATTTAAATTGCCTTGTTCTGTTTGTTTTCCCAAATACAGAAAATAATTAAAATACTATTACCTTCTTAAAAAAATAATAATGTGCTTGTTTTTTGAAAATTCACATTTTTAGTTTTGAGTTTATTGCCTCATTTGCTTTGCACTGGAATAAAATTGTAACAACCAAAGTTATTCTACTATCCTGTTGCTTGTTTATTGGAATAGTAACAAACGAGGGGAAGTTAGTTTTGGTTCCTCGTACACCAGTGCCCAATCTCCAGTATTAAGTTGTGTCAAGGCACTCAACTCCTATATATGGTAATTTCAGAACATTAATTTACCACTTTGACTGTTAGCAGCAGTTGGTAGTTTAGTCAAACACTTGTTTTTGTTAAAAAACCACTGACAATAACATAAAAACTTTTGGACAAGAAATGCATCAAACTAACCTTTGCTCGCTGCCCCAAGCAACCTTGAGAAACATGACCTTTGGACTTGGACACTGTTCTGTTTTCGGTGTTTTCCCCTTTTCTGTCTTATTTTCACAACGTATAAAGTTTTTGTGTAAGCATCCTGTGTTTCAAGGAATGAGATAAGGTACGTTTAAAATTTCCACATCGTAGTTGAGACTGGGAGGTCGAAAAGTTTGAAATCCAGTACACATTCATTCCGGGTTTAGTTTTTGTTATTTTGGAACCATGGCGTTAAGAAAAGGTGAGGTTTTTCAGATAAAAGTGGATTAAAATTTGGAAAAGCGAAGGTTTTTAAATTGTTGGTAAATTATGTACATGGCGTTGTTTAGCTTTTTTCACAAAATGTTAAACCAAATTTTGTTTAATGCTTTGTATTGGAGAAACACGCTTCTAGAACATATGTAAGTCAGTTAAATAACTATAGCCCATTGATTTATATAATGACGTTTTTGTTATAATTATAACAAATATGTTTTTCAGGTATTTTTATTGTTTCGGCAAAGCGTACTCCATTTGGAACATACGGTGGATTTCTTAAAGACCACTCAGCTACAGACCTTCAGGAAATTGCCAACAAAGCTGCATTGGATGCTGCAAAGATTTCCCCTGAAAGCATAGATTCTGTATTTATAGGAAATGTTATGCAGGTTAACGATTTTTTCTATAATTTTGAACAATCTGTGAAATTATATTATATAATGTATCAGTATATTTTTGCTTTCTAATTTAGTTTCCAGTTAAGCTGTCAGGGTCATTACATTAAATATTTGTTTTGTTGGAATATTTAAGTAGAATGATTGACTTTAGCCTGGAGCGAACAGTGTTCGTTCAGGATGATTGTGCAAACTTTACCTGCAATGATGTCGTGGTCGATGTAACCTAATTTCACTGCTGTGGTAACTTTGTAAAGAGCAAAGCCTTTAAAATACCAATTTATTGTTGTGTGGCCACAATTCCACTAAAATAATTTAACCAAATGGTATTTAGAGTTCAATTGATGCTGCATACATTGCTCGTCACTCAGCTTTGCGAGTTGGAATCCCAATGCATGTTCCAGCACTCACTGTGAATCGACTTTGTGGGTCTGGATTTCAATCAATAGTGTCAGGTGCACAGGAACTGGAACTTGGCATTGGTTCCATGGCTTTATGTGGAGGATCTGAAAGCATGAGCCAAGGTCCTCACATGTTGTTTGGGGCCAGATTTGGAACCAAACTTGGACAAGATCTCAAGGTATTTGTCAGTAGGACCAAATAGGTAAAACATTTGTGACATCTTTTATTTTTAAAAATGCCGTACCATCTAATAAAAAAACAATATTTCGGTTAGTTTTCTATAATAGCTAATGTGAATCACCAATTAGTTTGGGGCATTGAGACTAGTTTTGGTAGTTAGTGGAAATTACAGTGACTAGACAAAAATGGTTAAATATCTTTTAAAACAACCATAATATGCAATTTGTCAAATGTTTTATTAATATTGTCTACATCTATGATGAAAGGGGAAATTGATGAATCAGTGCTATTGCAAAAGCCTTACCCATCACTGTGTATTTTCTATTAAGGGGCATTGAAAATTAAGCAGCTGCAAAACTGGTGAAAAGGATTACTGGCATGGGCGCAACTAGGGGGGCAGGTTCGTCGGCATGCCAGGTCCCTTTTCTATCTGCGTTATTGCGTATAACGGCTCTCGTACAGCGCTCGCATCAAAGCTAAAAATAACTTTCAAATGACAGGACAAGGCGCCGGCACTGCAGTAAATCGCTTCATCGGTATGTATTGTGATGATAATTACTAGTGATATACCGAATCGAAGAAATTTTGATTC
The DNA here is from genome assembly GCF_965637545.1 of Phallusia mammillata. Taxonomy (NCBI): domain Eukaryota; kingdom Metazoa; phylum Chordata; class Ascidiacea; order Phlebobranchia; family Ascidiidae; genus Phallusia; species Phallusia mammillata. The sequence goes on along the minus strand of NC_137252.1, from coordinate 23,006,350 downwards.
GGCCGAAACTGAATATTCGGCGGTTTTGCTGAATAAATTCGGCCGAATCAACCGAATCATTTATGACGTCACGCGAAGTCGTGGTCTGTGAATGGTCTTTGTGACTTACAAGTGTTACTTTTTCGTGGCATTCAGAGCCATACAATCCAAGGACGAAACCCATTTTTTTTAGATTATTAGTGGAAAAGCGCGTCGGACCATTCGACCCATCTATGATACGCACTTAGCAATACAATCGTTTTTGGGAAAGTTGGTAGTTCGTTGCCTGCCCCCTCAATTTTCCGCTAGTTGCGCCACTGATTACTGGTGTTTATATTTTAAGCAAATCTTTTATATCAACAAGTAAAATTACAACAAAATTAGTATTCTACTTTCATGTTGTGGCAAATGTAATAATCTCATATAAATGATCTTTTAAAATGTTAATTGTTATTTAGTTGGTTGATGGATTGTGGGCTGGCCTTACTGACATGCATGTGAAAACACCGATGGGTGTAACTGCAGAAAACCTTGCTACAAAATACGGAATAACTCGAGAAGACACAGATGCCTATGCTCTGAAGACACAGTCACGCTGGGGTGAAGGTGTGTAATGGCCAAATTAGGATTTATGTCAAAACTTTAATCTAATCAACAGTTTCATTTACAAATGTTTTAGTTTTTAAATGTATTTTTTCCTGGTGTTGTTTTGTGCACTTAAAATTTTCTATTTTGTAATAAAGTTAATTTCATGTTTCTAGCACAACAAAGTGGAAAGTTTAACGATGAAATGATCACCATGACAATAAAATCACGGAAGGGCCCAAAAGAAGTTAGTATGGATGAACATCCTCGACCAGGTGTAACAATGGAGCAACTTGCTAAACTTCCTCCCGTGTTTAAAAAGAATGGAACTGTTTCAGCTGGAAATGCTAGTGTAAGTGATGTTATGTTATAGGAGCCATACTGCTGCATATTTAAAATGGATATGCAGACAAAATTGATCATTGGAAATTTATGACACATTTTCCCCATGTTGACAATTCACTGTAAATCATAGCATTTTGTTTTTTCTGAATAAAGAAAACAACTAAAAGCAACCAATCTAAAATTTCTACAGGGAGTGTGTGATGGTGCTGCTGCAGTGATTATTGCAACTGAAGAAGCTTGTCAAAAGCACAACCTCAAGCCATTGGCAAGATTGGTAGCTTACAACTCTGTTGGATGTGACCCAAACATCATGGGCATTGGTAAATGACGGGAAAATATGTGGGTTTTGTCATTCTCAACCTAAGAAAAGCTTTAATGGAATTGTTTCATCTCCCATTGTATTCTGAAAGGATAGTATTGTTTTATGAAGTCATTAAGCATGCTTTTTCAATTACAATAACCAACTTTTAATTAAGTAAAACACATTTATGGTCACAAACCAATCAACATCTTAACTTCCATGTGTTTACTTTTTGCAGGACCTGTACCAGCTATTAAAAATGCCTTGGCAGCTGCAAATCTAAATCTTGCTGACATGGATATATGTGATGTAAGAATCAATTTTATTACCCTGTAACTGTAACAATGTTTGTGTTTGTAGCCATATTAATTTAATGCAGCCTATTACAGAATTTTCGCAAGTAACTAAAAAACTAGTTTTATACTCAACATTGTCAAAATTATTTCAAGGTAAATGAAGCTTTTGCGCCTCAATATTTGGCTGTTGAAAAAGAGCTAGGTCTTGACCCTGAAAAGACTAATGTGTGTGGTGGTGCAATAGCTCTGGGTCATCCTCTCGGAGCATCTGGAAACAGAATTACCGCACATTTAACTCACCAGCTAAGGTGCTGTATGTTTTGCAGTATTGTTGATCATTTAAGTTACATGCAAGCACTTAAGCACTTGTCTTGTCTCGTTTTATTCAGCTATTGTTATGACAAATATTTAAGTCAGACAAGCTCAATCAAAACTTGTTTTATAAAATACTAAAAATGTTTTTAGGAATCGAAACCTCAAATATGCTGTTGGTGCAGCTTGTATCGGCGGTGGTCAGGGAATAGCAGTCATTCTGGAAAATGCATCTTAGTTTCCAAAACACTTTTTCAAGTGTATAATTTTGTTCCACCAATTTCAATTTACTTTTGCAATCTACAACTACTTTGCTTGAAACTAATTTTTTGTTTTGAACGTTTCCTTGTATGTCTAGTTTATATGCAAGTACAAGAAAACTTAGTGGATGTTTGAATATTTTTAACGAACCAGCACGCTAAAATCCACGCGTCGTGCATATGCAGATATCCTGCAAATACGAAGAAAATTACACAATTTACTTGTGGCTGGTTAGTTGCTGCCAAGCCGGGTTTTGTTGTCCATCCTCATTGGAACATATTTTCGATTCACGAGATTTAATTGATGCACACGCCGTCATGGGCGTCCGCAGCGGGGGGTGGCGCGTCCCCCCCCCCCCCTGGAAAAAAGAAAAACGCAAACGGTCGCAAAATACGCATCTTAAAACAAAACACAATAAACATTCACACAGTGTTATACAAAAACTATTCCTGGAACGTAAACTGAAGACGTCGTAAGTCTCCAACCCGTTAAACGCACCCAATACAAGCTGTAACTGTAACAGAATAGGATGAGGTTTTACAGCAGATTAAATGAATCGAACATTATGACTTAACAATAGCTCGGTAACAAGCATATTATTACGTCCTTGATGGATGTGTCAAAAAGCCATTATGTGATACCTTCACTGTGTCTATTGTTACATCTGATAAGGTTCGCGTATGTAAATCCTACTTCCGTTAAAAATCGTTTGCCTTCCTTCCACATATTACAGTAATAGTTGATATTGTGTTTATTGCACACTACTGCTACATTGGGATTGGCAAGAATGAGTATTTTTTTCTGAAATACCGTTTATCGAACGGCGATGTGACGATAGTTTGCACTCCCCTGTATTTTTTCCTGCGGACGCCCATGCACGCCGTCATATGTGTACCAAGAAAAACATTACAATTAATATGTGTTAAAGTTTTAAAATTTAAACTGAACAGTGTGGTAGCTAATTAGGCCTATTTTAAATTGTTTACAAGAAGTCAAACTGACGAAATAGCATGATAACTGTAGTGTTGTGGACGTTTGGCAAAGAATTTTTATTGAACAATTTGATTCTTTTTACCGAGTAAGGAATAAGGATCCGATCGCAACTTTGCACATTCGTTGCAAATCAAGGTATTCAAGTTTATTGGTCAACTGCACAAACCACGTGACCTGTTTTCAAACTTGCTTAACGGTTGAGTAACCACGATGTCCTGGTTATTGTTATGTCACTGCTAATTGGGTGACTAATTCAGACATACTTGACGTATTTTGTGCCCTAATAATGCATTTGAATTCAGTAATTCAATCTAGTCCTGTTGTGAAGCTTTTTGTGATATTTTGTTTTGTATTTTAGGCTTTTTAGGAACGAAATATTTACGTTCAAACAGTCGTTAACCCGTTATTTCGTTATGAGAAAAATTGTTCTACCCAATTGAGTTATTTTTAACCAAAATAGTAGAGAGTTAACAACTACAAAAAAGGTGTGATTTGGAAGAAATTTTTATGTCACTTTGAGCTTGCACGTTTTTAATTATTTGTAAATAGTGTACTACTAAGTTACTAACTACTGTGTTTGTTTATAAATGTACAGAACGGCTGGTGATTTGCTTCCATCATCTTGTAATTGATCTTTGTTTGTGCCTTCAATATGTCCATGGTAAAAAGCTGTTTGTTAACCAATATTTGTAAAAATGTTATTAAAATTGTTTTAATACAACATCACACATGGTAATAAGGTTTGTAAACTCATTACAATATTACTTCATACCTTTACATAAAAAAGGTACCATTTTAATAATAATTTTGTTTTTGTAAAGAAGGATCAGGTATATGATCTCAAAATCACTGCAATATGTCAGTGTTTTATCACTAAATATGTGCTTTGGCTAAAATGTTTTTGTGTACCCAAACATATTAGTGTATAAATTATACATAGGCTTTTAAACCAAAATATCTATGCCAACTTTATATTTGCAAGTTGGCAGTTCCTAATACCACTTTGTTAATCTTAGCATGGAAATCAGGAAAACCTTTCACCTCATATTGTGAGGCAAGTTTACAAAGAATTTGCATCACTCAAAAATGAACCAGTTGAGGGAATACAGATAACAATGAACGAAGATGATGTGTCTGAGATTCATGCTACTTTAGAAGGGCCTCGTACGTGTATAATAATATTAAACAGTCAAAACAAAAACATTTGATGCAACAAATCGATTTTGATTTCTGTATTTGGCACTTTTTTCTGTTGTTATAAAACAAAGTCGCAATACTTTTTAAGCACTCTATTTATAGTTAATCAGATGCTTACTGTAAAATAAATTCATTCAAAATGTTTTTAAAAGCAGTTTATTTATATAACTGTTGTAAATATTTAAAAGTTTATTTAAGTATTAATAAGAATAGTAAAAAAAAATGAATAACATATTGTTTTATTACTTTGTAGAAGGAACACCTTTCGCAGGTGGCATCTTCAAAATGAAAATTTGCCTTACAAAAGAATTTCCCTCATCACCACCGAAGGGCTTTTTCCTCACAAAAATCTTTCATCCCAATGTTAGTGCATTGGGTGAAATTTGTGTTAACACACTTAAGCAGGATTGGAACTCAAAAATGGGAATCCGAAATGTTCTTCTGGTACTACTATTTCTTTGCTTTAACTTGAACATTCATTCATACATTTAACGACGAATATAATGGCCTAAACACCTGTAAAAAATGACATGTTTTATTATTTAATGTTTAGGCAAATGCTCATGTTATCACCAGTGATATAAGGGGCCACATCAGTTACACTCATTTATAACTCATTCATTATAATTTTGTTTTTAGCAACTGTGCCACTGCCCAATTAAGTTATGCCTACCAGAGTCAATCCTCAAACTGCCTGCCTTGTTGAGTTTCTCTAGACATAATTTCACTACGTTAAACATTTATGGTTAGACTTAATGCGATAGACACCTGATCTGTTTCAACCTATCTAAGATCCTGGTGCATGCAAACAAATAGGGTAAAGTTAGAACTAAACCATATCACACAATTTGAAACTGAATGACTAATGGAATTGTTCTTTTTCCAGACTATCAAGTGTTTACTTATCCACCCAAACCCAGAATCAGCCCTCAATGAGGAAGCAGGAAGACTTTTACTAGAACACTATGAAGATTATGAAGCACGTGCCAAGCTGATGACTGAAATCCATGCCTTACCATCAACTGGGAAAACAAACAAACCCGATGAAAAACCATCCACCAGCGGAATTCACAGGCATATGGAAGGAGCAAGTGGTGGTCCAGCAGTTAAAAAGCATGCTGCTGAAAAACTTCTTGAGAAGAAAAAGAAAGAAAAGAAAAGGGGTTTAAAACGATTGTGATTTTGTTTCTTTCTTAAACTGCAATCTATTTTCCCTCCTTTTGCACTGCTTTACATTTTACTGTTGTTTATAATTGTGCGCTTGGTAAGAAGACAAAACTGGATTTGTTAAATCTCCTGCTGGAGAGATTGACCGTGAAAACTCTATTGTGACTACAATCATTCAAATCGTTGTGACTTAAATATACATCAGAATTTAAACGTTTTATTTAGAATTTTTGTTGATGGTAACGATTTCAAAACGAGAAGTTTCAAAAGGTTTTATTATTACTCACGGTGGTCGGGCAACGTCTCGGTGCGTTATTCTCACGTTGATCCGATGTTAGATCGCTTTTTGCTTTACAGAGATGGCGATTTTTATTTAGTACAACCCAACTAGTTCCACTGCAGAGGGGCATGCGAGCGATTTGCAGTGTGTAAGATGATAAGCATCCAATTGTTCAGCCGTAAAAAGTTTCTCTCTGTTATCTGTTTCTTTAGGGGTTGCTATACTGTCCATAAGTTTAATATTTTGTGTTTATTTTTGACACACGACATTGTCTAAGATAAGCTGTTGGAAGTTTTCCGTATATTTAATGGTTTGGCGTTGGGCCAGCTAGCCCTAAAAGCCCCTTTTTTCTTTTTGCGTGCTATCAAGCGGTTCTTTTAAAAGTCCTCATTTGCAATGGATTCACGCCCATATAAGGCACCAATTAAGGTCTCGAGTAGGCCTACCCAGTGGTGGGATTCAAAGTTTTTGTCAGCCGGTTCAATCACAAAAGTCATATTTTTCAGCCGGTTCTGTTACAAAAAGTCCATTGACAGTAACCAGTAGCGCTAAAACGGTTCGCTGATCTCATAAAATTTCGTATGACGGTTTTATAGAACCGGTGCGAACCGGCTGAATCCCACCACTGGGCCTACCCCAATGGATGGTTAACCTTTAGGTTCCAACTTGACTAGCTCCGTTAACGTAGACCCGTAGTAGAGGTGTATAGACTACAGATAAAGTCTGATTTTAAGACTCCGACTCCACCCCGGCCATGGTTGCCGGCACGTAGGGGCAAAAGGGGAACACAGCTATCCATCTATAACAGTGGTTCCCAAACTTTTTCATATTTTTTTCAAAACGGTCTCTGCCATTTTTTCGAGGGCTCGCGGTCCTTAAACCTAAATGTGTATTACATAAAAACGAAAGTTGATTGCATGATTTCAGCTAGTTATGCAAAATTGCGCATAACAATCATCCAAAGACAGCATGTGACATCACAAACAGGACAAAATCATTACGATTGTGCGCGAACAATTGCATTTTTGATAGTTGTCATTTAATAAAGGCCATTGTTTAGCAATGGAGACAGTCGATTCTCAATTCTACTTTGATTTAAACTTATTTAGTGGTACAAACTGACGCCAAATAAGATTATAGAATTACTTCAACCGCTTCGCGGTCCCCCAAAATTGCCTCACGGACCCTTAAAGGACCGCGGACCCCAGTTTGGGAACCGCTGATCTATAAGATCTTGTGCGGTATTATTTCTGTTTTAACAAAACGATATTGTAAGCAAGATGAACTCCGGCTCCAGGTCCGGCTCCGGCTCCGGCTCCGGCTCCGGCTCCGGCTCCGGCTCCGGCTGATCCAAAAAATGTAAACTCCGGCTCCAGTTATCGTCTGGAAAATATTGTCAAATTCCGGCTCCGGACACTCCGTCTCGTGTACACCTCTTTTCTTGATGCACTAACGCGCCTACACCACACATTAGAGCAGTGAAACTTTTTTATTGTCGGGGCCAAATGGTAGTTTTTCAAGTGTGTAGGGAGCCCTAAAAAACGAAACTTTGGGAAAGTCACTGAAGATTATTACTTTGAAAGGTAAAATAGCAATCTTTGGTGGTTTTCTGAGGTTTGAGAGCCGCAAAATAAGTAGTTGGGAGCCGCATGCGGCCCTGAGAGCCGTGTTTGAGAATCACTGCATTAGAGTCTAATGTCCACATAACGTTTGTATGACGGTGTAGTTCAGAGTTGCAAGCGGGCCCGAAATTTGATCCCGAACCCGGCCCGAACCCGAAAGTATAAGCCCGAAGCCCGGCCCGAACCCGAAACGTTTTTGCAAAGCCCGTTTTGGCCCGAAATTTTGATTGACAGGCCTATCCACGAAAGCCTTGCAACAAAGGATGAGAAAGAAAAAAGATAAAGACAACAAACACAATGAACAACAGTAGACAATGGGGTAAACAATACGTTTTAGAGGAGGGTCAAAGTTAGAGAATTGTTACTTAGCTGAGTGATTTTATTTAAAAAACAGTGGCGGACACGGAACGTTAAGTCAGGCCCGTTTTAAGCCCGTTTTCTCACAAATACCTTAGCCCGAAAAGCCCGGCCCGACTTGCAACTCTGGTGTAGTTGATACGTTTCAGCTCCAACTTTTAGGGACTTTATAACATTTCATTTAACTCATTTCAACACTTATTACCGACCCCTAATCTGTAAGAATAATTGACGAAGCAACAGCGCTTCCTAACCAGAATCAGAATTGATTCTATTTGAATAAGACGACTGATGATGCCCTTACGGGTGAGATATATATCGTTAAATAACATTTGTTGACTGATTCTGGTTAGGAAGCGCTGTTGCTTCGTCAATTATTCTTACAGATAATTCACTATTTAATCAGTGATCGTTGACAGAAGATGCCTACTATTTACGGGAAAGATCCTGTAATAAACACTAAATGCGACCCCTAATCTAATTTTTTTAAACCTCCAAATTGCTGTTTTCTGCAGATAAATTAAAGATTTAGGATGTTTTTGTGTTGAATTTAGAAATAAATTAATAGCACGACACCATGTGAAAATTATAAATAGCGGGAAAAAATAAAAACATTTATTGCCTAACTTTGTTCTCAATCAGCTGGAAATTTGAGCGTATTGTTGCTGTTGGTTTTTACTTTAGTCCGTTTGTTTGTTTTGTTGACAGATTATTGCACAAGTCGTCTGCTGACAACCCACAGACCTTAACTTAAAAAAATACTGAATTCATACTCAATGGCAAGCGTGCTGGCAAGCAGGTTACTTTTTGTTTTCATATTTTGTCTTATGATTATGCAGCTTTCTCATAAACATGGCCCCAAATGCTTTAAACCAGTGGTTCTCAAACTCGGTTTTCGGGGCCGCATGCGGCTCCCAACTACTTATTTCGCACCAGACCTCAGAAAACCACCAAACATTGCTATTTCAGCTTTCAAAGTAATAATCTTTAGTGATTTTCTCAAGGTTTCGTTTTTTTGTGACTCCCTACACACTTAAAAAAATACCATTTGGCCCCAACAATAAAAAAGTTTGAGAACCACTGCTTTAAACCATTCTAAACATATAATTTGTGCTTTAGAAAACGTTTTAAATGAAGATTCGGAAAATACCTTTATGTTCAAAGCATTTGATAGGCAGTGCAGTGGTGGGATAATGGGATTCAGTCGGTTCGCACAGGTTTTACAGAACCGTCCCACGAAATTTTATGAGATCATCGAACCAGTTTTACTGGTCATAGTCAATGGACTTTTTGTAACAGAACCGGCTAAAAATATGCTTTTGTGATAGAACCAGCAGACAAAAAATTTGAATCCCATCACTGTACCTTTCATTATAGGTTTTCTGACCTATAATGAAACGAATCAATAAACCCATTGATTAAGCTTTTGGTTGCGATGGAAAATAAGTTAATGATTTATCTACAGAGAAAATTTGCCAGAAAGCACAAAACTTCAGCTTAAAAAGCTGATCAAAGATGGCAAAACATGTGCAAGTGAAGGGGAACTTCACAAATCACTAAAAAACTTCAGGAAAGCCTATCAACTTTGCCCAACTGAAAAGATCATGAGCAGAATTAAAAGAATCGAGGTTTGTATAAAAATAATCTCTATAATTTAACACATATAATCACAAATTTGAAATTACAATTTGTTAATCACAAGTTTGTTTATCGGCTCAACAAAAAAAACACATTTTGTATTCAAACTTTTGTTAATGATGTATGTTTAAACTAGTGATGCACCAAAGGTTCGGTTGGCTTCTGGCCCAATACACTGTGTTTTAATATTTTAAGCTTGGTAAAGCTTCCGCATTGTGAAAGTGATTTTGGTTTGTCATAATTGAGTTCACTTGTTGTCATAATTGAGTTGACAGTTGAAATCATCCATGAAAAAAATGATTTTATGTTTGGCTTGATTCGGCCAAAATTTGTCCGTTTTGGTGTGAAACCTTTCAGGCGGGTTCGGTGCATCAGTAATTTAAATCTTCAAACCTTTTTGCTCATAAACCTAATGACATTGTCAAACAATTTAGAAATGTAACATTAGAAAGAAATAGAACTTACAGTGGTAAATACTAAATAGAGATACAAAAGAACAAAATGTGCTATTGTAGTTGTGGGCCAAATTTTGTTCTTCTCAATATGGACAGTGGTCCAGCGCACATGTAAACACAACATACAAATGTGCCAGAAAAAGTTCTGTTTGTAAACTTTACGCACATCAAACATTTTACTTACAGGAAGTTATAGCAGAAGATGAGGAAGGAAGTGATGATGATTATGGATTCATTGAACTTGACAATGGACTTGTAATATACAAAAAACTTGTTGAGAGACTTTATCCTCATCAGGTGAAAGTATTAAAAGTTTTCAATAAAATGTTGTTAAAAGACTTTCAAAAACTGCCTCAAAAAGGATCTAAATTTTTCGGAGCTTAAGTTTTTTAAGATAAAGATACTTTATGTGAGTTTTTGCTAAAAATGAGTGATGTACTGACTTTATTGAGCACATTGGGAATTTTTAACCAGAATAAACTAAAATGTTGTTTTATTCCTACTCTTTTAGTTTTTTAGTACATTGGTGGATCATATAGTGTTTTGAATTTTCCAAACAAACTATTTTTTGTCAAAAATAACGTTTTGGTCCCGATGTAAAAGTTGCAATTTTATGCGTCATTGCTAAGAATGTCTTTTTTAGATTAATGGAATAAAGTGGATGTACAATCTGTTTAAAAAAGGAAAGAAGGGAGGAATTTTGGCAGATGATATGGGGTATGTGTAATGTGTTTTTGAAACATGTTTTTAGTGTCTGGGCTGTGCAGAAAATGTAAGTCAGATATTCATTAATTGTTAAAAATTGTTTATTTTTTGTGACCTACCCTTTCATGTAAACTGTTTTAAATTTTTAAAAGGGTTTTAATTATTGATGCACCAAACCCACCTTCACAGGTTAAGGCCAAAACCAAATATATATTTTACCACAAGACCAAATGACTATGTCATGAAGACCGCCTAACTGTTTACCATCCTTGCAGAAGCTGCATTGTTTATGTTATTTGTTATTTTATCCCTAGGTTTAGGCCTTTGGACCTTGAAAACATATAAAAGTTAGGTTTGTTCAAGGTTGGTTGCAGACAAGCTTGTGGGTCCTAGAGTCTCTGTAAAAGTTTTATTAACAACTTCAACTTACATGTACTATGTTTCAATGGTGACAAAATCAACAGTTACCTCTTTTGCCTTGTGTTCTGTTATATTATCATTTGTGTGTCTGCATCATGGTCTGGTTGTATGATGATAAAATGTTTTTATAGGTTGGGAAAAACAATACAAGTGATAGCTTTTATATCAGCAATGTTCGACATGAAAAAAGCCAAGAATGTTTTGCTTGTCATTCCTCTCTCTGTAATTCCAAACTGGATTGCGGAGTTTGAGAACTGGGCTCCTGGAATTAGGATTGAATGTTTTCATGGAGCATCCAACAAAAGAAAAGCTGTATGTTTTGGATTTTAGCCTTAACTGGTGTTTGTTTATTTCTGCATATCATTAAAACAGCATTGTTTATGTCTTGAGTACAGTACTTTTAGAAGTTGTTTCTTAACAAGTGTACAAAGAATTGCCAAAAATAATTTGGTAATGTGTTGGTTTCACATATTTTTTCAGGATGATAAGTAAAACATTCTCATTCAAAAATACAACAGGATAAAACAATTAAGCAATTTAATGGTTTGCTCAGGTAGCATAAGTGAACAGTTTCAAATTTAAAGGCTGTTGTTTAGGTTCTCCAACAATGTATGCGGAAGCGAAGTGTGTGCATTACTACATATGGGTTAATTCTAACACAATGGCAAGCTTTGGGGGAAACCCTTCATGGTACAGAATTTGTGTGGGACTATATCATACTGGATGAAGGTCATCGTATTAAAAATCCATCAAAAACTACTAAAAGATTGCATTCCATACCCGCTCGTAATCGAGTCATTTTGACAGGTATATACATTGGCTATTTAAAATGTTACCAGTTTTGTGTGTGTATTGTCTTGATTTTTTAACCTTCGTGCTATTATGCTTTTTTACTTGATATTCATTAATGGAACTGGAAATGTGAAGTAAATTAAAAAACTTCGTATATCTTTGAACGACAGAGCAGAATTAAATTTTTTTATCCACTCCTTCAGTGCAATATCCAATGTCCCTATGAATGCAGTAACACTTTACCCTTTACTTATGAAAAGCTTATCAATGGGCCCCAACACATGCTTTGAAAATAGCAAACATAAAATGCATTAAAGTGGATTTTATTCAACTAGGGTGCATTAGAAAGTGGTTGTCCTTTTTTAACCCTATAAATCAAAACGATCACCTCATGAAGTTGGAGTCAGACTCCATAATTATAGACCAGGATTTCCCAGTATACTTTACTAGAAGTCAAACATTATACCATCTGACTCTGCAACTCTGTTTTAAACAAGCATTATTCCAAAACAAGTCTTAAGCCTTTCAATTGTGACCGTAAGACAAATTAATATATATACACTCTATGTAGGCACTCCAGTTCAAAACAAGGTTCGAGACTTGTGGGCACTGATGGATTGGGTAACACAAGGAACTGTCCTTGGAACACAAAAGACATTTAAATCCAATTATGAACAACCAATAGAAAGAGCAAGGCAAAGGGTAAAGAAGCTAAAACATTGTGAATTTGCATCTTGTTGGAAATATAAAGAAAGTTGTCCAGAAATGAATGTCACATCACAATATTTAAACCAACTTTTTGTGTCATGACATTATGTTTTGTATTTTGTAGGATGCTTGTGCAGCAGAAATACAGTTGGGAAACTCAATGGCAGAGAGTTTGCGAAAACTTACAGAACCGTACATTTTGAGGAGGACAAAGGTAGAACTGGCAACTGTTGCTTTAATGAAAGCATGATGCTTTATTGATTGTCTACATTTCTGATATTTACATGTTACAAATTTGTAAAAATTCTTAGGCATAGACGCATAATATATGAGACAGTTCACTGTCATTATTACTATTACATAATTCGAGAGTCAAAAATTAATTTTTGGGTAAATTACTTTACCACATCTTTTTTAAAATCTTTGACACTAATTAGCAAATACTTTTTGTGTTGTGTATTTATTGAACAGGCAAGCCTATCATCAACAGACAAAGAAAATTCATCTCTGGATAAAAATCTTCAAAAGAAATTGGTTGATGGGGCACAAGACGACACAACTGTATCAAAGCAACCTGTGTTTCCGAAACTTTCAACAAAAAATGACTTTGTTGTTTGGGTAAAAATAAAAACATTCCCAATTAAATAAAATGCCATGTTCTAAAATATTGCAACAGACAAACCATGTTTTTTTTGTCTGTGGGGACAAATGTATATTCTACAGCTACATGACAAAAAACAGTATTTCTGGGTTTTATTGATCGAGCAGAAATTTGTAATGAATTTTATATACCAGTCCAGTGTAACTCAAAAGAAGCCCAGTCTATGAAATGACGATTAAAAATCCATCGCAACATAATACTATCAATTTATGCCTTATATGATACTTTTTAACTACATCAATTTTATGTTTTTTAATAGGTCTACTTGTCAGAAGTTCAGCAAAACATTTACAAAGACTTTCTTGAGTTGGACAGTGTTAAAGAACTTCTCACAAGTCACAGATCTCCGCTCGTTCACCTTACAATACTCAAGAAAATATGCGACCATCCTCGCCTTTTGTCAAGCAAAGCTTGCATGGAGCTTGGTCTTCAATCCAATGACTCGTAAGAACTTTTTTAATGATTAATGTTAAACAACATCAAGAAGCCGGTATTAAGTATTCAAGCTTTATTCTACAATGACATTTTACATCAACTTTTACCCTAATTGGAATCAGTAGTTTAATGTTTAAAGATTTTAACTGTTTTCCTTGACATCCAGTGAGTAAACTATGAACGTAAAATACAATGATGTATTTTAATTGTTCCAATTATACATTTAGTCTGTCTTGTTCTAGTATTAGCCATGACCTCAACTCAAGTGCAATTGAAGATTGTGCAGCAAACCGAATTGATAATATCACCGATCAAACTCTTATTGAAGAGTCAGGTAGCAATTATTCTGATGTCAATTAAACATGCAATTGATGAAAAGTTTACATTGGTACATTTGTTTTGAGTAGCTGCAACTTTGTAAGAGCTAAATTGCTTAAATAGGCACAAAATTTATATCAATCATTATGTATGTGCATTTGCTAGAACTTTTACTTTAGGCAAACTCCAATTTCTTATTCAACTCCTCATTCGACTTCGAGAGGAAGGCCATAGAACTTTGATATTTTCCATGTCGAGAAAAATGTTGAATATTATACAGAGAATTTTGATGAATCACAAGTTTAAGGTAGAAGTGAAAGCAGTTAAAAAAACTTTTAACAAAAGTGTATACATGTGTTTCAATAATTTAGTTTTATACACATTGTTTAAAACGAAGTCGATTTTGTGTGTTAAGTTACTCTGTTGATGATTTGAAACACAGCCTGTCTTTTTTTGTCAGAAAAACTAGCAACATTGTATTTCCAGATAATGCGACTTGATGGTCGAGTCACCAAGATGGCAGAGAGGCAAATTCGTGTGAAAAAGTTCCAAGAAGATCCAAGTTACCATGTCTTTCTTTTAACAACTCAGGTATGTTGTTGACTTAAATGGCGCAGTGGATTTAATACTTTTTAAATGTCAAAATAAATTTATGTACATGTGTTTGACATAATAACACTGGCATGTAAACCAGTCATAAAATGAACACAGTTCAACCCATTTACAAAGTACACAAATGATTTGGCATATGCACAAGACTCAGATAAATTGTATGAACCAATAGACAATACATTTTGTTGCAACAATTTTCACTGACATCAATTGTTGAACTTAGGTTGGAGGAGTCGGCTTAACATTGACTGCAGCTGATCGGGTTGTTATTTACGATCCAGCATGGAACCCCGCAACAGATGATCAAGCTATCGACAGAATATACAGAATTGGACAGAAAAAGTAGGTTAACGAAGTACATACATGTTGTGTATTATGACCCAGCAAAAGTACCCAGCAACTGTTTTGACCTGACCAGATTATTTCCACTTTTAACCAGTATTGGATTCACTGGATGCTTGATCAAAGGCTTAACAAGGGAACAATGTAACAAAAGCAAACTATATCTTTACCATCGGTCAAGGTAGCCATGCTTTTAACCATCAAAAACAGTTTCATTCACTTCCACATGGGGTTCATGGCATCAGATAGTTGCCAAAATCAATAGTTTTACACAAAAAGTGTAAAAGGACCATATATATATTAATAAGATATCTTTTTAAAGTAAATATTTTTTGATTCAATTAATGATTTTAAAAATGTCATAGTAAATGGACCCAAAAAGTGAGCACACAATGTAAGGGATTTAAAATATCAACTTATGCAGGAGTGTTGCAGTGTATCGCTTGATTACATGTGGATCTGTTGAAGAGAAGATTTACAGAAGACAAGTTTTCAAGAACTCAGTAATCCAGCAAAGCATTCAGGGTAGCAAGGATCCATACAGGTAATGGCGGTTTACAAATTCAAGCAAGAAAATGTATTTTTTAGTTTTAACTTTATCAGCACACTGTTAGAATAGAATACCCAGCAATGTACAACACTCCATTACTATTAGAATTCTCAGTGCAAAACATGGATACAGGTAAACTGGTAAATTTTTCAAGTGGAATAATGACATATGTTCTATCTATCGTTTGCCAATGAGCTAGTGTATTATGTATGTTTGCAACAATAAACAACCTTTTTTGCAACAATGAACCACATTTTTTTGCAAAAAATGTTACAGGTACTTCACCAGTCAGGAACTTAAGGAATTGTTTATATTGGATGATGTTCATTCCAGCAACACGCAGATACAACTTCAAGCTCTACATGGACACCAAAGAAATATTGACGATAAAATGCAAAGTCATATCGACTTCTTACAAACTCTGGGTAAGGCGCAAACGTCAAACCGGAGCCAGCCTTCCATACAAGAGTTTTTTTGCCAGCAAGAGTTATGGTTTTAGTTTTAGTAGTGATGTACCGAATCGACTAAATTTAGTCCGGCTGAAACCGAATATTCGGCAATTTTGCGGAATAAATTCGGCCCAATCATGTATAACGTCACGCGAAGTCGTATGCTACGCGCGTTTGACACAAAAACATAAGTCTTTTTATCAGGCAATTAGTGCAGAATAGTTGTATTTTCTCCTCATTTTAATTCTGTGTGGTGTAACATTGCCTCATGCATGGTTGCCAACCTTCCAACGAATTTTTGTCGAAAAAGTGGGAAAAAAAACAGTATTTAAAAAAAATTATAATAATTGACGCAATTTTAGTAAAAGTTACATCTCTAGTTTTTTGGGCCATTTAAAACAAAACAATAGAATGATAAAAAGGTTTGATGTTTTCTGAAATGTTCAATCCTTAAATGCAAATACCATGGAAATTTAAAAATTTGTCCTAAAACTGTGGGATGACGGTTAATAACAACATAAACCAACAAAGAAAACTTTGCTTTCTCTCCGGACGTTCATGAAGCTGTGTGCCTTAAAACTCCATTCATGCTCGAATTAAGTACCAAAAGCAAACAGTTTTGCGGTTTATCAACATGCATTGAATTTGTTAGAGTACCTTGTAATACCACCTCAAACAACCATATAAAGTGAATTAAATCTAATGTAACAACTTTTTAAGAATTTGTTCCCAAGTAATTTGTTTTTTATTAATAGCTATGTTTGGAATCAGCGACCACGACCTGATGTTCTCATGTAAACCTGACGATTTTGATTATGAGAATGAAATGTCTGGAGAAATGTACGACAATAAGGTGGGGCTCTTTAGACACCGTTTTACCAGAGTTTCCTTAATGCCTGAACCGTATTGTATTTAGAAAAAATATAAAAATGTTTATATTTATTTGTTGTTTTTTGTTTGAGTAAAAAAGAGCTCCACTCAGAAATGCCTACTGAACCTGGTTTAACCGAGTTTTGCTTTTTGAGTTCCAGGAATGTTTTTGTTTTTGCGCAAGAAAAAAGCTCCAACCCCAGAAAAACCTATGTATTGATCGAATCAAAAAGTTACTAACGTTCTTAAAGCGAAAGTTATGTTTTCTCAACCTCAATGAAAAGTGAACTGCTTGTTGTCCGGTTTTAGCGCTTTTTGCCCAATGATTACAAATTTTCAAAGATCAAAAACATATTATGACAATTTAGTTGAGATAAAATTGACATTTAACTCAATATAAAATAAATAATTTGGTAAAACTTAGGTTCAAGCAGCCCAACAGCAATTGACGATGGAATCAGATCAGTTGAAAGGTCAATCCGAACCCGAACTACGATGGGGAGCTTTTAACGAAGAGAAAAGGGACTCTCCTCCAAAGAATGATGAAAATGAACGTACGACAATCAATTTTGTTTTGTACTTGTTTCCAAGCCGTGTATGTAAACTACGGCGGACCGTGCTTAACGCACTTAAGCAGCCACTATCCATGTTTGACCTGCATTAATAAGTTCTTTCATGGTGTAATCGCTACCGTCAGAAACTTCCAATCCCAGAGAAATTTGAGACACTTTTTCATTTTTGTTTAAACGCCCATCTCCAAAACACACTTCTGGAATTTAATAAAGACTATTTTATTGCTATTTCGTCTTTTTCATTATTTTTGCTGTTGTTTGTATTTGTAGCTGTCTACCCGATTGAAGGTCTGAGCGAACAACTGGAAGCACTGGAATTTAAACCTAAGGTAAGAGAATATTTACTGCTCAAAAAACGATTATTGCATGTTTTTGACCCTCTTTTCTTGATAAAAACTGCTCAAACTTTATAATGACAAGCAGAAGTTTAAACCCAGTTCGCGGTTTCTTTGTGTAATCAGACGGTTCCACTACACCCACTTAATAGAGTATCACATTTTTAGACAAAATTATTGTTTTACTTTTAATATATTTTTTCTATATTTTTTTTCGCTACCCTCTTTCGAAAAAACATAAAAATTGCTCGCAATTACGAATATCGTTCTTTTCACACAGGGTCAATGTAAAATTGTTACAAGACATAACAGTGGGCAAACATGCTTTTCGTGTTGTAACGTGGTATTTCCTTTCCTTTACAATTGTCTTTCTTACACCTAGCCTCTACATACATTCTGACTTAAACTTAACTGCAGTTTTTCACTTTATTTAAACATGTTGCTAACGTATTTTGTCGTAGATTGACGACGAGCTTCCAACAATAAACAGAGAGACGAAAAATCGTGATTACAACAAGTGGGACGTTAAAAGCGAGACGGTAGTTCCTTACATATGTAATAGCAATTGATGCAAAAAATCACAAAAATGCTTTGTTCATTGTAGATGGAAGAAAAAATTTCTCTTACAACATTGGCCCAAACCAAATCCCTGATCAAGGTAAAAAAATGTCTGATAAAAATGTATAGAACAAGATAGTGCTATAATAACGAAAAAACTATGAGCAAAATTTATTTTGCAGTGAAATTTTACTGTAATTAGATTAAGCAAGTGACATGTGTAACTTTATTAGTGACTCACAGATGTTATTCAATAAATAAATTGGGTACTATCAACAGACGAAGATAAGAAAAAAATCGTCTTCTGAAGTGCGCATTCATTTTAATTACCAATAAATACACCACTGAGCTTGTTTTATCGCTACGGTGGTGCGAGTTTGCAGCCGCGCGATCTTGTTATCGCTGTTTTACATGTGTGTGTTTTGCATTTTGTCGCTTTAAAAGACGTTTGTTTTGCAAGTTATGTCATTATCCTGATGAAGGCGTCTTGTATAGGACGTCGAAACGTCGATTGTTTACAATGAAACTGCTGGATGAGCAATACTTGGTCATACCAATAAATACATTAAGATTTAAGATAATTTTTATGTCATTTTAGAACACTGAACTAAACAAGAAAACAGTTATGAAATTTGCATGACAACAACACGTGCATTTGTTTGTTGTAAAATTTTAGGAAACTTTGGCAGTCGAATCCGACGATGATGACGTCATTATTGTGAATGACTCCCCTGTTTCTAAACCATACACGACCTTCAAAAAAGTTCCTCAAGTAAGTGTAGTTAGTAGCAGCAATTGACTGCACGTCACAATTTTCATTACATTTTATCACATGTGGACTTTAATGGTCTTAATTTCGGCTAGGTACATTTAGGCATTACAGAATTTTTATTTGATCTGTAGCAACGGTATCCAAAAAAATTGTTTTTTTTTTAAATCGTGTGACTGTATTATCATAATTTGTAGACGAAAATGAGCACACTAACACCAGAAATCATTCTTTATTTCGTTAAAAGCAACAAACGACTGATCTGTTTGAAATTTTACTGTAATTAGATTAAGCAAGTGACATGTGTAACTTTATTAGTGACTCACAGATGTTATTCAATAAATAAATTGGGTACTATCAACAGACGAAGATAAGAAAAAAATCGTCTTCTGAAGTGCGCATTCATTTTAATTACCAATAAATACACCACTGAGCTTGTTTTATCGCTACGGTGGTGCGAGTTTGCAGCCGCGCGATCTTGTTATCGCTGTTTTACATGTATGTGTTTTGCATTTTGTCGCTTTAAAAGACGTTTGTTTTGCAAGTTATGTCATTATCCTGATGAAGGCGTCTTGTATAGGACGTCGAAACGTCGATTGTTTACAATGAAACTGCTGGATGAGCAATACTTGGTCATACCAATAA
This sequence comes from Phallusia mammillata, assembly GCF_965637545.1. NCBI lineage: Eukaryota > Metazoa > Chordata > Ascidiacea > Phlebobranchia > Ascidiidae > Phallusia > Phallusia mammillata. The sequence continues at coordinate 22,986,821 of NC_137252.1, read as the reverse complement.
ATACATTAAGATTTAAGATAATTTTTATGACATTTTAGAACACTGAACTAAACAAGAAAACAGTTATGAAATTTGCATGACAACAACACGTGCATTTGTTTGTTGTAAAATTTTAGGAAACTTTGGCAGTCGAATCCGACGATGATGACGTCATTATTGTGAATGACTCCCCTGTTTCTAAACCATACACGACCTTCAAAAAAGTTCCTCAAGTAAGTGTAGTTAGTAGCAGCAATTGACTGCACGTCACAATTTTCATTACATTTTTTTGCAAATTTGTTAAAGGTAAGCTCCGGGTCAAATAACCACAACCAACATGGGCTTGCTCCTGATTCGCCAGCATGTCGTTATGGCAACGCTACAAACACTTCGTCATTGCCGGTTCAAAACTTACAGCCAAGCACACCAAATGTGGTTAGTAATGTATTTCGCAACTTGCAAGACCTTATCTTGTATTAGGCCTGTATTTATCCTTTTTTGTAAGTTACGCTACAATTTGGTTGGCAGGATAATGTTATATCTGACATGCTTTTGATCTTTCGTGGAGTTATGTTTGTGCTATGACACTCATACTGCCTGACTCTGCGTGCTGCACTTCGTTTGATCCACTTCTAATTTACCACAAAATATATTTTTATTGCAGATTGAGGAATCGTTTGATATATTTAATGACGTCAATAGCTTGTCTGGTGACGAACCAGAAGCGAACGAAGAAGAATGGGAAAAAATATTTTCACCTTCTCATTCAAAAAGAAAGTTCGAGGTACGAACATAAGATGTAGAACATCATATTAGTTACAATAAACATATTGACGATATTCATTCGTATCACGCAGTCTGCCCACGCTTCCTTCCAACAATCACCACTCGTTGCTGGTAGCAACAGGAGACGGCAAAGGATTACATCCGATGGCGATGAGGATTCAGATTCACAACTTCCCTCGAGTTTAGGAACTACTTTGGCTGGTGTATCGAATTCACCAGGAGTATCTGGTACAAACGATAAAACTGGACATAACAACGAAGTTCATGTGACCATGACAAATAACCAAGTTGTTTCTGATGACCTTTCAACCGCTGACGATATCATAGCTGATGAAACAGATGATTTTCATAACACTGAAACTGTATCGGTGGCATCCTCATCTAAAATATCTGATGACGTCAGTGTGTGCGAAGACATTGACTTTAATGACGTCGTCAGCGACGACAGTTATGAGTCAGGTGACGTTAGTGTCCACGATGACCATGGATTTAATGATGCTATCAGTGAAGAAAGTTGTGATGCTGATGACGTCAGCAACTACTCACACGATCCTCATGCGGTTGATCCTTACGATGACGTCACTCACGACCTCACGCATAACACCAGTGACGAAGACGTTGCTGCTCGTGACGTTACTGGTGAAGATCAATCTACCCATGATGCCATTGCTGGGGATCTTAATGCACACAGCGTAAAAGATAAAAGAAGGTTTAGAGTTAACGTTACCACTGATGTTGAGGAACTTCTTGCCAACAAGGTATAAATACAGTTTGTTCCAATTTGTTTTTTAATACAATTTATAATTTTGTTTTTATTGACAGTCGGGTGAAGATTCTGATGCTACGGAAGAATATTACCAGGATAACTCGATTTCCGACGACGATATTAACTTCAATTTATCCCAAGCATCGGAGGACGATTTTTGAACCCATTGCCGTTTCAAGTCCTGTTTTAATTGTGGAGATTTCTTTTTTTCCAAGGGTTTTGTTTTTTTCTATTGTTCTGAAAAAACTTACGCTTCTATACCTTTAATGTGCTCCATTGAATTTCTTACGATCACGCACATGTGTTTATCAACACGGAAATGCTATCACTACTGTATCAACTATATATTCGTGTTTCTTTTCTCCTTGCTCAAGTTCTATTCCAACTATCTTTTCAATTCAAACACTTTTACTCTGTCCAATAAAAATATTCAATTTACGTTTCAGTCATGATACTCGACATCCTAGGCCAGGGGTGGCCAAACTTTTTTACCGAGGGCCAAATTTGCAACTGTCTTGCCACTGGAGGGCCGGATTAAAAGAGATTTACGTAAAATTTGTCGTAACTGGTTGCCATCTTTATTAAAATATATATTATTGTAGTAGAATAACAATACATAACACCATTTTGTTTACACTTGTATTAAATAAAAGGTTTATATATCAATGAGATAAATGCAACTGTCCACAATTTTGAAGAAGCCTTTTAAAGTCTGGAGTAAAAAAAAACAGGCAAGGTGTTTGGCGGGCCGGATGAAACAAGACTGGGGGCCGGATGCGGCCCGCGGGCCGTAGTTTGGCCACCACTGTCCTAGGCCTATATACTTTATGCACGTGATTCTGAAATAACACTGGATTTCGAAAGTTCCGGCCTACAACAACACACAGAAACGTGTATCAGCTCTTTTCCACAACGCAAATTAAGAAAATATTTAAGGAAACGCTGGAGGACTCGACCACGGTTCGCAACGTTTTTTTTCGAGGAGTATCACATGTGGACTTTAATGGTCTTAATTTCGGCTAGGTACATTTAGGCATTACAGAATTTTTATTTGATCTGTAGCAACGGTATCCAAAAAAATTGTTTTTTTTTTAAATCGTGTGACTGTATTATCATAATTTGTAGACGAAAATGAGCACACTAACACCAGAAATCATTCTTTATTTCGTTAAAAGCAACAAACGACTGATCTGTTTGCGCTCAATTGTTGTTCTATTATTCTTGTCTTTTACGTAATAAACCGCACTTCAATCATATCTGTGGGAAATGAAAACATAGCTAAAACTCACCAAAAATTTAACATGCCAAAATCAAAGTTAAGATCCAAATAACTTATGTTTTTCTTCACAAAATGCATCGGGCAATCTGGATCTTTGCATTACCCAGTGCCAGTAAAAAATGCTTTAGAATGACAAACTCGTGCACCAAACCACGTTTGCAGTTGCGTGTTTATTTATGCTGTTGGTAATATCTTTTAACTGTTACGACCACCAACGTGTCCATATTTTTGTTTTGAACTTTCATATACCAATACTTTGTGTAACAAAAAATTAAAATCATAACAAAAAAAATTAAACCAAATGTACCCAAAATCAAACTAAAAACTGTTCACGGTTTCAAAAGTCACCGTTCAAGGGATCTCGATCGACGAACATTCTCACGCTTATGAAGATCTCTACGTGATACTCTGCGTTTTACCAACTCCTGGGCGACATCAAGCGATGACAAAGTAAGCTTTGATCTTTTCTTAGCACATCCGGTCAACGGATTGCAATTTTCAATCATATCGCGCCACAGACGTCTTTGTCGGCGAAGAAAGGCCTCGCGAACCGACTGTGGCGCTGTGACATCATGTGTGTCTACGTCATACAAGCAAGCGACGTACCATTCCATAGCTAGAACTACAATACCGATTGCCATTGAGAAGTATACGAAGTAAAACACCCCAGCTAAATCGCTGACAGTAAGTCGATGCAACGGCGTTTCAACGTTCTCATCTAAATGACTGCAGCCGCCCAGCTCAAGAAAATATTTTTGCCAGAGCGTTTCAAGAAAGCCGCGATTTTTCAGCAGTTCCAGAGTGCTAGCAAGAGGTTTGTGATGCGACGAGTTTTTTTGGATGAAGAATCCATACTGGATGGCCCCGAATCCTACATCAACTGTCTTCAAATCGCAGTTCGATTGAACGACTGCAATGTAGTCTAGAGAAATGGAATCCCAAAACAAAGCATATATTCCCTCCTTTACCAGCTGCACACCTGTAAAAAACGTGGTATACGTTAAACTGATTAGTTCAGTGTAAAAGATACGGAACAAAAACTAAATAACCTGTAGAGACGTTGGGAACGACGTGATGTTTATGATCCGGATGAACCTCGATCCACTTAAAGAGCTGCCCACCTAATTTGGACCTCGAAGTCTCAAGTTGCGTCTCCACAGCACTGTTTACAACGGTTCCGAACCCGACCTCAGCTTGAAGCAGCAAGTCCTCGATGGAGTTGATGGTGTAAAGAGTGGGATTATGCCGCAACACCACTCCAGCTAAATTAGCTGTGTAGCTTGCCACAAGGATAACGGCAACTAAGTACCAAGTTACGGTTATGATTCTTGCCGATATGGACCTTGGTACACGTTCTGGTGTTTGCCAAAACAGGGCGGCCCACACGAAGTAAAGGGCATTATTTAATCCCATGCCGCGGGATGCGTCCCTTTTTTCTTCACGCAGCTTTCTCTCCGACTTTGTAAGTCTGGCGTGTTTACGAATACGCTGGTCGGCTTTAGCACTTTGGAAGAATCGCCCTCGGATTCCGAATGGACTTAGTTTGGACACAAAAGTAAGATAAATTGAAAGCAACACAACGCACAAAAGAATCATTTGGTAAACATTAGCCTCGAATGGATGCAAAAATGCGTACGCACTGTACTCGTACGCCGATTCCGAAGTTAAGTATCTTTGAATAAGAAACTTCAATTTAACATCCTTAAAAGCAGGCAAGAAGTTTCCAACTTTGGCTCTTCCTTCAGTAATTGTGATGGACCCGATCGCCATGTCAGCTTCATCGCGTTCGACCTCCCCGATCATTCCATTCCACGAATCGTTTTCTTTGTTTCGTCCCCCGTACTGTCCGTCTCTAACCAGATTCAAACTGTATGTAAACCCAGCTAATCTGCTCAATTCTTCAAGAAGGTCAATGCAGTATCCTTGAAGCACATTTGGGTCGTCTGGCGACTGAAAGACAAACGGTGTTTCCACTATTGTGGTAATACGCAAGAAAACAGATTCAAGAAAACGTGCAGTTTTCAGTACAGCCGCTTTGTTCATTTCTAAGCTAGTGGAAGGACTCATTTGACCGATGATGAGCCAATCGGAGTTTTCAGTGCCGATGACGTCGTAGCTGTTTTCTTGGTTGTGGATTTTTGTGAGTTTTGAGCGAATGCGGCGTCTGAAACTCTGCATATTGTTCTGAACATCAAAGTTACTTGTCATATTGTAAAAACACTTAAATTTAAAAAAAGAGATAATTAGGGGCAGTTGCATAAAGTAGGAGATAACAGTTGACTGAAATTCGTATGCATTTATACTTCGGCCCTTAAAAAGGTCACCGAAACTGTGGTTTTGTATCGGTCATCATAGCAATGGAAATAGATCATTCAAAAAGTCACCTTTTTGCTACAGTTGTTGAATGTTTTTGACAACGTAAGTAGAGGATCAAAGTACTTGTATACATCGTAAAGATCCGATGAGTTGAAATAAAAAGCAAGAAACTGATCAAGTTGTTGATCATATTTTCCCGTGTGGTTATTGGCTGCCCGAAATCCAATCAAACCTGCAGACAATATATTTTATTTACGTGATTTTTAGTCGAACGGTCCCTATCTATGAACACAATACGTTGGTCCTGTGCTAGGAGTTGATTACCAATTGCATTATACCATTAAAATATTGTGTGGTGTTATCTTTCTTTCTGATCTTTCTCGGCGGTCGAACAGTGACGTCATCATCTACGATCCATAACCAACCACGGTTTGACGTCATGTTATGGTACAACGCTTCTGTGATCAATGCGTACGAAAAGTCGACAGGTGCAGTGACAAAAACTGCATGTGGTTCTTGTTGTTTAATTCCTTGCAGAACACGTTTAATGGCGTCTTCCTGGATTAAAGTGCTTGTCAAAAACAACATAGTTTTTTAAATCTTGAAAGGTTGTATTTTAACGTGTTTAAGTGTTATATATACAACGTTTTAATTGATTTTACGAATCTCAGCTTTACACAGTCCACCAATGGTCTGATAGGATACACAAACAGTTCCAATATAAACAGTGGTAAAAGTAACTGATATTTTATCGGCACATTTCGGTTTTTCATTTTCAACATCGTCCCACGTCAAACCATTCGTCTTTCGTTACACGTAACTTACATCATCGATTATAAAAGTTTTTTTTTTCAAACCTACCTCGACAAACATTGCTTGCATTCGAATGTTTTCCTTTTCATTGCTAAAACGAACATGTTCCATAATATTGAGTCCATCAACATCGTCCGTAGTAAGTAGAGTAAGGTTCGTGTGTTGGAAGTATTTAACGACGCTCCAAAGAGCCTAAAATAACATAACGAAGCAATGTATAGTAATTTCGGAAAAGGGAAATTCACATCAGAGGCAAAATATGCTTAATAATTATAGCATATATTATTAATTATAATAAATATATACCTCAGTCTTTGTCCTGCTGAAGAACTTAATATTAAGTAGATTTGGAAATCTCAGTTTGTCGTCATAAATAACGCTCACTGTTTGAGGTAAGATTTGATAAATATTGAGTGAAACAACAATCGGATGAACCTAAAAACATCCACAATCGAGGTTTTAAAACAAAGGTATCACTATAAGAATAAAGCGAAATAGTGGGTTAAACAGTTAAGGTTCATGTAGTTTTGTACGTGAATTGTTCCAGTTCAGCCTAAAGTATACGTCTTCTTTCGAATGAAATGTCGTTCTTGATTCAATAAAAAATAACTTGTCCCCCCAGGACATTAAAACATGGTCTGTCCATTTTTTGAATTTCTTTACTGTTTCAAAAAACCTGTTGTGACATATACAAAGCTTTGTTTTAGGACTTTGCTGCTTTCAAATGAATCGCTGATTTTGCACTGACCGATTTTGCTAGTGTACTGGTAAAGAAGCGTTGACCTCGGTAATTTGTATTGTTTGGGATGGCAATAAGTTTGTGCAAAATAGCTGCGTATGTCGGGGTCGCCAGTCAAGTGATAACTTTCTTGGCAGCATGAACGTGAAAGTCCGCATTGACATACCAAATGAAAATATGACGTACTGCTTGGTCCAATAAGCACTGAAATATTGTTGCAGGTGAGTTTATCTTCCAATTTCCACAGAAACTCCATTTCTGCTGATCCCAAATTATTGTTTGATGTCGCATTGACTGAAAACACCCTGTCAAATTAAATTATTCGTGCAACTCAATTACGAAGTATTTAGATACGTATATACACAAATACACCTTGTGGGTGCAATGTCACTCAATAAACGTATATTGCCAGGATCATTATTGTTTACCTCGGGCGCTCTGTAGTTGACTGGCTCACAACTTTACATGTACCCAAAAAATGTCTGCTATGACATTGAACAAAATCCAGACAATTAAACCTTCATATCTTTCAGATTTCATTTTAGTAGTATTACAATTTGAAGTCCCAGTTCTATATTCCAAAATCTTGTTGATCACTTTAATTGTTATTGGAACATAAAAACTCACATTATTTTTATCCTCCACTTCTCGCCAGAAGTTGTATTGCTGTTTAGCCATTCTTCCACTTTTGTGAAAACCTTTGACTCAGTCGAACTGAAGTTGCCTAGAACACCCACTTTCAATACACAGGCTTTTAATAAAGGTATTCTTATTGTAGAAATACCAAGTACCAAATACACCACAAGGCTTGACCACGACATTTTGCTCTGTCATGTCTAATCTCGTGTAAGCTGTTTGCTAATTGTTGCCAATTGTTTGACAACAATGCATATGATGTCACATTAGCTAGATGATTTTTTTAGGCCAATGTGCGTTTTGTGTAATCGTAAGTTTCTTTTTTACACATTTTTAAAATGTTCTTAGATACTAGTCAGAGTTCATCAGTTTTTTTAAAAAATTAAATTGTGTTGAAAAATTCTAATGTATTTGATTTTTATGTGGAATACAGTTTTTCGTGAATTAGTCAAGCGTGACCACAAATTCACAATTACCGCGACCAAAAGGTTTTGTTTTTGTTTTCTGATTGTCTGAATTAAAGCTGTTTTTTGTGGTTTGTTTTGTTGATGAAATGTAGGAGATCCTTGTTACTTTAAACCTTAAAGCACTGGGGTCGTTTTATTCAAAATGTAAAACTTTTACGTCCCGTGTTTACTAATTACAAAGAAAACTTTGGACTGGAGGTGTGACGGAATCTATATCTTTACTTTAGAAGTTTGAAGTTCTTTAGGGTCATGGAAGCACCAATAGCTCACATAGATGAAGAATGGGAGAATTTTTCAAGCTTCAGTTCAGGAACACAGGAAAATGTGTATTTTCAAAGCAACCTTGAACTGGATCCAACCGGCAAAAATTTAGATGATCTATTAGTCAAAAATGACCGTTACAAAAGCATGGAAGATTTGGTTCACTCATTTGAAGAAACCTTAGCATCTTGTTTCCGTGTTGATTGTACAGATGTAGCCACTGACAATGAGCAGTTAACTTGTCTTGATGATAACACATTATTTCAAAACTCAATCTGGAAAAAGATTACGGACAATTATGGATTAGTGCAACCTTTAAACTGGGAAACATCACATGTTCGCAAACTGCATATACCTGCGTTGGAGCTGACTTTTAAAACTGAAGCAACAAATGAAAAGGATCAATTGGTTACTGACTTGGAAGACTCTGAACTGGCAGAACAAATGGACTTACACAAAATGGTAGAATATAATGTTTATTCTGATCAGAATAATGCAGTCTTTTTTACCCAATCCATCCACACTGATGAAGCTGTTATGCAAACTGCCGATGAGGTTATTCAAGAACTTGAACAAATCATGATGAAGGCCGATGATGCTGATGTAGCAACTGATCTTGAAGTTCAAGAACAAACTGGGATTATCATTAATGACACTTACGTTGAAAATGGAGAAATTCCATTTGAAAGGGTTTGTCGACAATCAATTGGCTCCCCTTCAAGCCAAGAAGAAGGTGATAGAGCCACTGAACTAAAATCTTTAAGCATAACTGAGTTAAATTCAATATGCGAGGGACTGGATTCTGAAGTGAAAACTCTTTCTACTGAGCTTTTACAACAGTTAAACCAACGAGATGAGCTTCAATTTGAAAATGAAGTGCGTAACTCCTTGATTTCCAATGTCTTAGAGGTGCAATATAAACAGGAACAATTTCGTCGTAACAACAAAATTAGTCTGCCACCAACCACCAAAAAGTTTGGTCGCATGAAACGAAGTGCAACTGCTGATTCTGTTGCATCCACCGATGGTCATTATTTGACCACTGCAATTCCTTGTAATCGTGGAGACCTTTCTATAGGAAATCTACAAGCATTAAATCGACTTCTAAGTGCTATTAAAGCAGACAGTGAAGAGGTACCACATTTATTGACTTCATATATTTTAACAGTTTTATGCCCAGCACCTGTGTCAAGCAGTCAGCATGCATTAAAACTGTGACAGTTTAGTGAACTCTTACAACCTCCTTCAGTGTTACTAAAATATTTTAACCAATATTATTCTAATAGCATTTTCATTATTGTTTATGATATATTTTGAGTGATGTGATCCCAAATAAAAGCTCCTGCCAAATGATAAAGAATAAACTTTCATCTTTCATAACACCAAAAAAGACAGTTTTAAAACAGTTTTTGTATTAACAGCACCTCCAGGCCACTTGCTTTTTTGATAAAGATAAAGAATAAACTTTCATCTTTCATAACACCAAAAAAGACAGTTTTGAAACAGTTTTTGTATTAACAGCACCTCCAGGTCACTTGCTTTTTTTCTGTTTTACCTTTAAACTTCTGTATTTTTTTTAATTTGTGTTTTTTATCATTAGTGTGAAGCATGCTCAATATGCAGCACTACTCAAGTCATAATTTCATTCAGTATATTGTTATTGTATATGCATTATATATGTTTTTTAAATGCTAAATGAACTGTTCTGTTGCATTTTCTTACAATTTCATACACTATATTTTATGCCATGTTTATGTAACGAAAACAAGTAACTACTACATGAGCCTCTGAATGGGAAGAGAATGTTTACTTTTGTAAAGTTGATAGATCTGTAGGTTTTCACTTTCGTTGAGTTCATAAAGGTGATCATGCTACACTTTTGGAGTGTTTGTTTTTTTGTGAAGCAAAAATCAGCTTGCCAATCCTTGTTTGTAAATTTCATTGCAGTATTGATTTTATGAAGCAATTGTGATGATTAAAACCAGAAACTATTTTTGTATACCATTCAAGCATCCTAGTTCGTCTTGTTTATCATTTTTCTCTTTTTTGATGTTTGGTAAAAAAACAGTTGTAAAATAAAGGTCTATGCTGTAATACCTCACAAAGTTTGTGTAGATTTTAGTCTGTGGTTAAGTTAGTTACTACTGTATCAAAAGTAAAGACATTGTTGATGATCATAAAAAGCATTTTAAACAACTCCAATCGTTTTGCCAAAACTGCCATGCTTTTGTTTACTTAAATGAAAACAAAATGGTATAAATTTTAAACAATGTACCATTTTTTTTGTTTTTTTTGCAAATTGATATCTATTCATTTAAAAAATGCTTTACTTGTAAAATGCATGCTGTGGTACCGCGAAACACATTACACTGTTTACAATCTCTATCCTTCATTTTGTAACGTATATATACGTATAACTATTCTTTATTACAACTTTGTACTCCAAATAAACGATATAGTACAATATGAATTAATGGTCTTGCATCTTTTTGTGACACAATTTATTATTGGCATAACTGACAAGCTGTGTTTGCATGTTTAAGGAAAGTATTGTTAATTGACTTTAGATTCTGACATTATGGAGGATAGTGATGGTTCTTGGGGAAGTGACCCTGATGTCCAACCAGTAAGTTAGAATAACTTGTCAATTTCAAGCCATTATCATATCTAAAAAATTCATATGCAGTACATATATTGCAATGTATGAGAGTAATCCCTCCTTTTAGAATAAAACTGTTTTTCATTTACCCTGATGTTATTGGCATTTTCAAGATTAATGACATATTATAAACCGTACATCAACTATTGCTTTTCATAAATTGAAAATGTTCTTTGTACCTTCTGTTTCACCTAAGTTATTTTTAGGTTTTAGAATTTGTACGTTTTTTGTTCACCTCTCGTCACTTTAGTAATTTTTTAGTACTACAGTACCTTTCATAATGATTAACATAGTCTCAGAAAATGCCACTGATGTCCATCCACAAGTCAAATCTATGTTTAATTTTTAGATGGATGCAGCAGTTGATGCAGAGGAGGATTCAGAAACAGTAAAAACCACATGCATCAGTCAAATGGAAGGAAAAGACTTTATCATGGAGTCCTCCATTTTCACCTGTCTAAAAAAGTAAGATTAGTTAAACAGGCCAAAACAGTAAGCCATTTATAATTTCCTGTTATAACGTTTTATATTGCAGTGGACTTGGTATGTACCAGAAAACAATATTATAAAGCTTGTGCACTTGGATTTATTTTGAATCTTTATCCCATGTAGTTTGATGCTATCAGTTGTTTTAAAATTTTGTCAAAGTTGTCATGCATAATTGATCTTGTAGCCTTAATTGATTTATTGATTTTAAAGCCAGCATCTTGCAAGGCTTGGGAAATTAAAACCAATAGTATATATATGCATATATATATATATATATATATATACTAGCAGACAAAAACATTGTCATAGTAATTAGCATAACACTGTTAAAATTCCATTTTTTAGCTATACATGTTGGATGATATTGGCTAAAATATTAACAAGTTGCTTCTAGGTACTTCCAAGCTGGTGGAATGCCTGAAAGGGTGGTGGAACTTTTATCAGATAACTACACAGCTGTGGCACAAACTGTCAATCTACTGGCTGAATGGTTGATTATGTGTGGTGAGCAAGCAACAGCTATGATGGTTGACATGAAAATGATTTTTTTGTTTTTCATACAATGCAGTAAGAAATATGTGTAAGTTTTTGGCTTTGTTGTGATGTGCCAAGCACCAAACAGAATTATAGTGGGAAATAAAGTATATCTTGTTTGCATAGGATCAAGAAATACCTCTTTAGCAGTTATTCTTAACCTTATTTTCTGCACCACTTCAAAATCACTGACCAAGTATACTTACTCTGCTTAATGCCGGTATATTTGCATTGCAGGTCTGGCACCAACTGAAGTCCAGGACCTTGTTGAAGATCACTTGAAGGATTTGTTACTCAAACATTTTGACCCCAAAAAGGCTGACACAATTTTTACTGAACAAGGAGAGGTAAAATACAACAGTCTGTAATCTATTATCATGCCTAGATAAATAAAATTAAAGGACATTTTTTGTGTTTTTGTTTGGAACTAGACAAAGCAACTGATTAAAATCTACTAGGTTGCTAAAACAATGTTCCCCACAATTTCTTGTTTATAGCTACTTCGCAACTTGATTATGCAAGGGGACACATTGTTTTTGTCTATATTTTTTTTTCTTTCTAACGCGGATTTGTTCCCACGTTTTGGTCAAGAAAGAATGGTTCAAACTTTTTCAAATTTACACACATTACAGATATTGGTCTAAAGATGGTCCATGTGAATTTTGACCCCGTTTGACCCCTCGGTTCACCCACAGCCCCCCAAAACATGAAATTTTAAACGCAGATTTGTTTCCACGTTTTGGTCAAGAAAGAAAGGTTCAAACTTTTTCAAATTTACACACATTACAGATATTGGTCTAAAGATGGTCCATGTGAATTTTGACCCCGTTTGACCCCTCGGTTCACCCACAGCCCCCCAAAATATGAAATTTTAAACGCAGATTTGTTTCCATGTTTTGGTCAAGAAAGAAAGGTTCAAACTTTTTCAAATTTACACACATTACAGATATTGGTCTAAAGATGGTCCATGTGAATTTTGACCCCGTTTGATCCCTCTGTTCACCCACAGCCCCCCAAAACGTGAAATTTTAAACGCAGATTTGTTTCCACGTTTTGGTCAAGAAAGAAAGGTTCAAACTTTTTCAAATTTACACACATTATAGATATTGGTGAAAAGATGGTCCATGTGAATTTTGACCCCGTTTGACCCCTCGGTTCACCCACAGCCCGTATTTTAAAGCGTATTTTAAAGTATTTTGTAACTTGAAGTTGTATATATCCATTTTCACCCCTTTACCCCCAAATATTTGTTTGTTTGTTAACATGTTAATGAGGTCAGAAATACAGGACTTAACCTGCTGAAATTTTTAACAGCTGTTGATAGGGTGCTTCTTGTTGCCTGGTAAAAATTTCAGTGCAATCGGCTCAGTAATAGTAAAATATGTTTTTACATGCTGTCTTCTGTCAAATTTGTGCTCGCTCAGTGCACAGCTGATGCAATGGGAGTGATTGACGATAGTGGCGCATGGAAAAATGCCTCTGCTTCACGTATGAACGCAGTCGTCACTTGACCATTTTCTCACTGGTTGGAATTAAGATGATACGGTGTTAGTGATATTGCGCTGTAAACGTTAACGCTGTGGGGTCACGGCAGGGACAGGCAATGTGTATGACGTCATGAGCGTATTTGCCTGTCGCTCAGTGCACAGCTGACGCAATGGGAGTGATTGACCATAGTGGCGCATGGAAAAAATGCCTCTGCTTCACGCATGAACGCAGTCGTCACTTGACCATTTTCTCACTGGTTGGAATTAAGATGTTACGATGTTAGTTATATTGCACTGTAGACGTTAATGTAGGTCAACTTATTCGTGTTTTGAAACGCAGAGCGACAACGCAGCACGATTTGTTACACCTGTGTAACGTGACTTCTCAAACTGAAAGCGTTAATAAAACTGTTGCAGAACAGGTTTTGGATATAAAAAGCCCAGCAAAGCAATCGTATTGTTAGCATGTAGAAACTTAACAGCGTCAGGGAATGCTATGTGCGGATTAAAAATCATAATTCAACAAACAAAGGGCTGTGACTGTTACAAAACAAAAGTGTTTTAACATTTACGACAAATGTCATCTGTGCAATTCAAATTCTTACCTAGCATATGCATGTGCCATTCATCCTGTTACTGTTAATTCAAATTATATGTGTGTGTGGGGACCCATTGGTTTTTGCTTGCAAAAACAATTATGTTACAACAGGCCACAAAAGTATTGGTACCATACTGAATGTATCCATCAAATATATATACATCCCTTACAATTATAATGAATGGTGCGTAAATATGGCACAGTTTCTGTAAAATGGAATATATAGGAAAACCACTATTCCAGTTTAACAATGATTGTGCCCTATTTTTACTGTTACCAAATCGCATATGCACATGTGTGGGGACCCATTAGATTATGCTTGCAGAAACAATTATGTTATAAAGTGCCAGGAAAAAGATAGGGACCCAATGAAATGTAGGTGCCAAATATATATCCATTCTAAATATAGTAAATGATACATGTGAAACATCGTTAAATATGATGTAGTATATATAAACTGGCAATATATAGGAAAACCACTACTCTAGTTAAACATTGAAACTATGCCGGAGGTCAGCAAACTTGTTTATTAGACGAGTCATCTGTGGAATACCACAAACATTAGCAAGCCACAATGAACAATGCAAGTTTTAGAACAACCATATTTCACATAGACAACATGCTGATTGACAGCATGAACTCCTGTAAACTGTTTTAATAATAGCACACTTTGATGTACGACTATTGCAAATGCTCAAATATCATTCTGACTCGATTTGGTGTAGTGGTCACATTGTAATTTTACATTACAGTGTGGGTAGCATTGACAAAGAAAACAAATTTAAATATGAGGTAACTACTAACAACTCTACCATTTGGCTTGTTTTTATTTAGAAATTAAGTAGACCCCTTTGCCTATACCTGAATTGTGCATTGGAATTCACTCTGTATTTTTTTTTCATAGGTTCAAACCTAGAAAGAATTTTGGTATACAAATACAATAATTTTCGTGCAACTGCAATTCCAATGGGTTTATATAAGCCATATTTTTAGCAAGCAATAAAAAAACATGGCAGAATTAGTGTTGGTGGATGCAAAGGAAAATTTCACTTGTTAAATATTGCATTTTTTGTCTTCTAGACTCCATCTTGGCTTGAAAGTATGATTGCTCACCAAAAGTGGAGACAGCTTTTTTACAAACTTGCTGAAGAATACCCAGATTGCCTTATGCTTAATTTCACCATAAAGGTTGGCATGATAAAAATATTTTAGTTATTTTGATATTGCATAAGCCAGAGGCGTGCAACATACGGCCCGCGGGCCACAGTCCGGCCCGCCTAGCTATTTAGTGTGGACCCCACCAACACACTAATTACTTAATTTTATCTTAAGATAAAAAATGCAATTCTTCTGAGAATTTAGCAAATTTTTCCACTAGTTTTTGGTAAATCTCCTAAGTTGCTATACTATACGTAACAAATATTACCTATATCAGCGTTTTTCAACCGATGGAGATCATACAGCAAGTAGCCTACTACACCGAGTGTGACGTAACAATTCCCTTTGTCTAGTAAACAATTATTTTGTTGCGAAAGCTAGTGTTGCGCTGAAACTCTTGTTTGTTGTAGAGCAGTGCTCTTCAACCTTTTTAGGTTTGGTGAACCCAAGGTGTTATGACGAACTCATGCACCCTGATTACTTAAATTTTTAAGTCTTAAAAGGTAAACTGAGATAAAAAGCAATGTGAAAAATCATTATGCGTATCATCATGTGGATTATACCGAAACAAAAATTCTTAGAGATCAACATTTTAAAAAAATAGAGAGGTTCATTTATACATCAGTTGAAACCTACATCTTTTTTCTAATATCCTGAAATTTATAAGAAAATTCAGTGTGAAAAACCACTAAATCTGTCGCTATGTTACATAGCGACAGATTTAGTGGTTTTTCACACTGAATTTTCTTCATCTGATTTTAATGACCCTGAATCGTCGCAGGCGTATTACTTGAAAGGAGATTTCAATAATAAGAAAAGAATTACTATCCTGAAATTTAGTGGTTTATTAAAAGTTTGTGATGCACCCTTGTATACCTTTTTGTACTGGTGCACCCCATGCATATTTTGGTGCACCGTGCACACCGGTTGAAGAGCACTGTTATAGAAAATAAATTTATTGATGCTTTTGGAAGAATTTCGAATTGATTGTGCACATGAAAAAAAGTTATGTGGCCCTCGCTTGAGGAATTGGTTATACTGCCCACCAACGAAAAATGTTGCACACCCCTGGCATAAGCACTTAATTAAATAATTTACCCATGTAACCCTCTGCACTGTTGGTAAAAACTTAATTCTAAAACAAATTATTTCTATGATGCATTGTTTGTTTGTTGTTTTGTGAAGACTTCTGTATTTACTAAAAACAACATTTGCAATGAAACTAAAATAACCTAAAAATTGACACTCATGTAAAAATCTAAACTATGTGAGTGTGGTTTAAGTTTGTGATTATGTGTTTTTGACTTAAACTTAGGCTTTTGCTTTGTCATGATGATTGTGGTGTGCTAATGTGCCACCTAAAAAACTTCAGTGTGGCAAACTGCAGATTAGGAACCACTGCTTTTTGCAAAAAACTTAAGCCTACCAGTGGAATCTGATGGCTTACACCAATTCGAAAAATATTTTTGTAAATGAACTAATGTGACCACAATATCTCATAAAGGGCAGATGTAAAGAAAATAAGAAATACATCAGTTATTGATGTTAATGTTTAGATTTTCATTTCAAGAAAATAGGCAAAGAAGTAAAATAAAAGTGTTTTTTTTTTCATCGTAAACATAGTGGCTATTATCAAAACCAAATCAGTCATTTAGGTGAGTCACCAGGCATAAAATGATGATGCAATTAATAATTTATGTTATGTCATGAACATTTTTATCTTTAAAATGAATCACAACAATATTTTTATTACAGCTTATATCAGATGCGGGTTATCAAGCTGAAATCACCAATGTTTCAACTGCTTGTACACAAATTGAAGTGTTTTCACGAGTTTTGAGAACCAGTCTTGCTACCATACTCGAAGACGGTGGAGAGGAAGCACTGAATCGACATATTCCAGAGTTTGCTGTGAGAAGTATTCCATACTTGTCCAATTTTTAAAGGCCTGCAGTTTAAGTTCAAGATTTTATAATTCTTTGTTCAAAAATATTGCCATCTACAGGTAACAGTAACATGGAGGCAATATAGAACTGCTTGGTCTAAATTTGCTTCATAAATAATGAATGGTTTAAGTATAAGTACCTGTCACTTTTTTCTACATTAAATTAATGTCAGTACAGTATATGCTTTCGATAGCAATGTGTCAAAAGTGGCCATCAAGGTTTTGATGTTGTTTTACTTTAAAAATATAATTTTAAAACCATGTTACCCTATTACTGGTACATGCTAAAAAGTATTTAGGTAGAAACTGTATTTTTACATAATTATGAAATATATATTTTTGCAAAATATTTTATTGAAAAGCAAGTTTGTAGAAAAAGGCCACCTGGCCTTTTGTTTATAAATTTTTTAATGTTCTTGGTTTGCATCAACAGAAAATGGTCTGTCATGCAGAGCATACTTATCTCTACACACAAGTGGTGATGGCGGTGCTGGCGCAGGAGAAACGAGGTGGATCTGTTGTAAGAAGGATTTCTCAAGAAGTGCAAAAATATGCCAGGCAAAGGTATGGATTCTTCATGAAAAGTAAATTTGTTTAAATTGTTGCCACAAGGCCACGAAGTGGTCTTTTGTCTAATATCTGCTAATGCTTGACTTGACTTTCCCTATCAGTTCTATTGTATTTAATGTAAAGACAAACTACATTTTTTCATTTGTAACATACTAAACAATATTTTTACCATTTTAAGAGGTCACGATGTCACTCATATCACCCTTGCATTAAGTGGGGCCTCTTCACATCCTCGTGCTCGGCAGGGAATTATGGCAATGCTGTCAAAGGGTCAGCTTAACCCTGGAGATGTGACGACTCTTCATAAACTTTATTCATCTGATGATCCACCACCTGTTGCATTGCTAAGGGTGGGTTTCTACTTATTACAACATAATACTCTGTTAATACTCTTTATTTGTAAGAATATAAAATCTACCAAAGCTAAAATATTGCCTGCCTTTTCATCATTAGCGTGCAGCAGGTTAAGTAAGATGGATTGTTCAATTTACTGTAAACCACCAAACGATCTGTTTCTCAACATTGCTAACAAAATCTGGAATTGATAGTACCTCTCTGCCCGGGCTTTAAAGAAACCAAAATATTATTGTGTTTTTTTTGTTTCAGAATCCTTTGTTTCTTGAACTGTTTGTTGAGTCTTTATTCACCAGCAAAGGGCCGAAGATAAATCCAGATCACAAACACAAATATATTTACCTGTTAGCTTATGCAGCAAGTGTGAATGAAAAGTGGCATAAGGTAAGTTATAACATGCAATTGGTATAAAGGTAAAAATTAAATTAATCTGCTTTAAAAAACATTACACTTTTTTGGTGAAAAAATCTTTTTTTATCACTGACAGTTGAAAATTTAGTGATTATCATCTTGTTTCTGCAATTTCTGTTTTTAGGGAGAACGACGAACAATTCTTCGTGATGAATTAATTCAGACTTCTCAAGCTATTGACAAAGTGCATCATCTAGTGTGTGGTGGACAGGGACAAATGGAACTGCTTTCTGAAATTGGGACACTGTATCACTGCATAAGGTATTGTGCTTAAAAAACTACAAATTTGCCAGAATTATTATTTTTTGCTTCATCCTTTTATAAGTGGTGAATCAACAGCATATTTTTAATTTCACATTAAAAATGTTTACTAGGTACCCTGTTGTTGCAACTGGTGTTTTGCGTTGGATAGATCAAACTGTATCAGACCCAACATACTTTGAAAAACAAATGGACCATACCCCACTGCATTTAACTCTTCTGGATGAGGTAACATAGAACTTTTTTAGGAGCAGAGTGTTTTATCGATACAGTTTTAGTGGATTATTGTAATGACTGAAACCAGTTGCTGATCTGGTGCAGGCATTTTCTTTAGAAAGAATTTCGCACTGGTTATAATTTCTTGGATCTGTCTTAATTTCTTATATATATATATAACGTGTCATCCGCTTAGCGGTTAGACGTTGTCACTTAGTTCTTTCCAGCTCTGTCGGTTTGAGCAGCATCGAGTGAGGTCCACAAGTGATGTGGCATTCACTGCATGTTTAATTAATTTCTTATTAATCTAGATTCAACATTTCTTGGTTTTCCCTGGTTAAACAATTTTGTCTCTGCAATTTTTAGTTATTTTGTAAAATGAGTGTCAAACCTTTATCTAATACATCTTTTACAATTCCAGATTGTATCATGTCATCAACTTATTCACCAAGATGCTCTACGTCTTCTAATTCGGTTATTTGAACAACCTTTCCCTGAGCTTGACACTTTAGTACAACTTGAGTTAAAGAAAACTGTTCTGGATAGAATGGTACGTTTCGTACTTCAGTGTGCATTGATTTTCTCTCAAAAAACTGCAGTTGATATTTGCAAAATGTTGCTATAATCACATCCAGGAAAATCTTATTATGCTACATGATGTTGCTATAGATATCAGGAAACTCTTTTGGTAACTCACTAACTGCTATTCTACTTGGAATTTGCGAGCATAAAGTTATTAATAGCTGCATCATCACTTACAGCAATGAGGATTTTTTGCACTGCATTTTTGTCAAGTTTAAATAATAGATAAAAACAAAATTTTACATTGCAGGTTCACCTAATGAGTAGGGGCTGTGTGCTTCCTGTTGTGTCATACATTCGCGAATGCACAGACAAACAGGACACTGATGTTTCACTTATTCGACATTTTGTGATGGAGGTTAGCAACAAATTTCTAACATTGTTTTTGTCCTTCTACACAGGGTTTCCTCCTAAAACCTTTAAGCATGTTTCAATTTATAAAATACCCATCATTTCTAGAGTGCACTGTCGATAATAATATGGAATAAACAGTCATTAACTTTAAAGATCATATCACATAAACTACCTTATTTGTTATCTTTGGGCACACCTGGCAAAGGACTTCCAACTTCATGTCCAATAGTTCTTCCATTGCTTTTTATACATTAAAAAATAAATTCGTTTAGCACTTTTTAAAAACCGTTTTAGAGAATACTACTATCTTTTGCTTTTTTATAGGTTGTGGGATTTTGCAATATGAAATGTAAAAAACAAAATTTGTAAACGAAGTATTTTAAACTATTGTCCTACGTACCAAGTACACTCTTGCACAGGGGCTATTACTCCATAAACTAGACAATACAATACAATTGATATGAAAACAAATTGATAGAGAAAACATTAGTTTTTGACAATATCCAGAATGCAACATCAAGAACCGCTTACAAAAAGAAAATAATGAACAACTTTTATAGGTGGTTGACATTATTTGTCCTCCATACACGTCAGACTTTGTCCACATGTTTTTGCCAATCATCGAAAATGACAGTATTACATCATCGCTACGAAACGATGATGGCAATGACCCGGTGTCTGATTTTATTGGTAAGTATTTACATGCAATTGGAAAAATATATTTTGACTTAATATAATTTGTTTTATAGTTCATTGCAAGACGAACTTTATAATGGTTACCTGAGAACATGTAAGCTGTAAGCTGTAAGCTGCAATGTCATCGAATTGCTTGTACTTACTGATTCTGGATCCTGAAATGTGGAAGGCTCAAAGAGCGGAACGTGGTGCAAACTATGATCAATATGTGAACAATACAACTGCTTCTATTTGTTGGAAAGCTGCAACAGTGCCCAATTTACAAAAATAATCACACATAAAATATTTTCTTATTTTAAGTGTTAAACTAGATTGTCAAAATACAAAACTAGTTTGGAATTGGGATCTGAGTAAGTGTTTGCTTACGGTACGAATTTGACAACCCAAGAACAAAGAATTTATTTCGTTTTGTGCGCTGAGTGCTGATTGGTTACATGAGGAATCACCGTATTTTTTGTTGTAAGGTTATTTGTAAGCTCAAAAATTTCTAAACCAGGATGTAAAATAAAAAAGGCAATCACGTACCAAAATGTTATTCAATCAAATGAAGTGTCCAAAATAGTACACCGCAGTAAACTGCAGCATATGTTAATTACAAAATTTATGACAATCACGAAATAGGTATTTATAAGTTTTCATTTACTACTTGTGTAGCATGACGGAATGAGACAGCGTTTCCATAATTGACTTTTAAAGATGTTTTTGTTTAAGGTTTCGAACTACACATCATTAATTACAGACAGATGATAATGGCTTTGTCTCAAGTTTATCACGACATTGCAAATGTCAGCGTAAAAGCTGCAGCCACGCGATCATTTTCCATACGGAGCACTTGCAGATTTGGTCCTTTTTTGAATTGTAGGCTACATTTTGGACGCAAAACACTTTCAAATCATGTCTTGTCAGTTTGACAAATCTGTTCCATCCCTAAAATGGTATTTTAATTGCTCATAAAACTTCCCAATTAGTGAACTGACGTTCATTGTTATATTTCGCCAACATTTCACGTTTTTGACTTAAATTTACTGCACAACTTTCCCGCAAAATCACACGTTAATCTTTCAGGCATATTGTTATAATTGTTTGTCCGTGCACGATTTTGCACAGAGTTTGCCGATAAATTTTAAAACGAGCAATTGCAAGAAGACTATAGCCTACTTTGGAACAGAATTCTTGCCCCCATTCGCACATAAAACAAAATCGAAAGTGCGTTTAAGAAGAAGAAGAAACATTAATATATATTGTCCCCGTGTGTAAACGCTGAGTGTAAACTGTAAAGACCGGCACTTTTTTTATTCTTATGCCGAAACATTTGTTGCTTATGCAGGAAATACGTAAGCATTAGCACTTACAACAACGTGTGCCCCAAGAAAACTTTTTATACAACAAACCCTATCCCTGCCTAAAGGGATTTAGCAATTTCCTAACGCCAGCAAACATGCGAAAAACTCCGAATCCGAGAATCTGCTGAATCGCGGGACACCCAGTGGATGGAAATTTTCCGCATAGGTAGGCTATGATTCTCAACTGGAGGTCCATGATGACTTATTGGGTGGTCCACAGGACGTCCACTAAATTTTGTGACAAACTGGAGATGATTATCTTATTGAAAGAGGGTAAAAATGTTAGCTGTTAATAATTATATTTCACCTTTTGAAAATCGGTTTTGAAGAACTATTTTTCAAGCCTGTTTGTTTAATTTGTGTATGCGAATTAAAATGTTTGTTTAATTGTGTGTGCTAATTACTTCATTACTGCTCAAAAATGGAATGGTCCTGACCTGAAACGAGTTGAGAACCACTGCTGTAATAATAGCTTTAGTTACAACAGTCGACATTTCTATGCTATATTTAGAAAAAGACAGGTCGCTATTGCATAATCTTTGTATTATTTCTCAGTTTATCCTAAGGAAAAACATAACCATATCCCTGTCCAACATTCAAACAATCTTGCAAAGATTACTATGGAACCAAGGCATGTAACATAATCTGCAAGCATGTTGGGTGTTTATGTAAATTGCTTCTATACTGGAGTAGAAAGTTGTAAAAATGCGTACCGCCGAATTATTGTCCTAACCACAAGCGTCGTAGTTGTGTATATTGCCTAAAAATCCACCCTTACACAATATATTCGGTTAAAACCAAAGATTCCCAAAATTTTTGTCCGAGTCCAAAATGTATGTTTGGCAAAAGAGTTCTATGCGGCTTTAAGGCCTTAAACCGAAAATATTAGCAATTTTTCTTTTTGCAGTACGAATCTGACCCCGATTATTTTATTTTTTTGAACTGGTGCGCCGAAATGTTTGAACGGGTGCGGTGTGTCATTGCCCAAAAATGCTTTTGCCATATTAAAGAAAATTTTTTGCCATATTAAAGAAGTAGCTTTGTTTAGTGTGGCAAGTGCACAAGCAGTCTTTATGCGCTGTACAACTTTTGTTTGAATAGTTTGCGTTTTTTCCATAAATACATACAAATAGACATGTCGATTTTTAAACATGGCGTTTGCAGCCAAATAAATTAATACTTTGGAGCACTCTGCAAATCTAATGCACAAATATATGCCAATATATTAAATCAAAATTTATGCAAGGTAGGATACTATTTTGCAAATGACATAAAGATTAAGTTAACAGCTGGTGTTACCGAGTGTATTTTTCACGTGAACAAGTAGGCTACAAGTATTGCAAAATGAAACACTCCGATTCAGTATTTGCATGACATAGCCGAATGAGTGTAAGTCATGTGGTAATTTCTTACCAACACTTGTAACGACGTTTTTAACAGTTTCGTAAAGTCATGTTCGGAAAATCGTTAATTTGATGACTTCAATTTGATGGTGTTATATTGTGTGAAACTGCGCTTGCATTTGAATTGAAAAGCAACTCATGCAATATTGACGAACATATAGAATGTTGCGTTGTGACGTGCTTGCGTTCCATTCATTTTTCCTTTGTTGATCTTGCACTTGACCAGTCGCATTCAGTGTTATTTACCCTGATGAAGACGACCTGTATAGGACGTCGAAACGTCGGAATAAAATTACATGTGCCAGAAGAGCTCTACAAACTTGTGGTAGAATTACTCTAGAAAAATCTAGAATATCTTATTCGACTGTCTTCAACCCCAGCTCATAGATTTCTATTAAAGATGAAATAGGGGGTACTATATAAGTTTAATTGTTTTATTTCAGACTTGTTCTGTGCAAGTTTGCTGATACGATTTCTTTCACCGAGCGAAATAAATGCAACTCAACACAAAACATTCCTATAATCGATAAACTAAGGTGACACACAGTTTTAAAATGCAATTATCATAAGGAATCAAATCAAATAGAGAGTAAAAAACAATCTTACAAATCTTGCAATTGTAGTAGCAAATTTGAAAAAATTAAAGCAATCACGATCTATTTATTAATAAAGTCCGAATTTACCACTATTTGCATATTGCAATGATACAGCGTTCGCATAATTGACTTTCAAATATTTTATTTTACGAGTTCAAGGTTTCGGACTCCTAATCATTAATTACAGAAAAATTATAATTACTTGTTTAAAACTTGTCACGCAAATGCAATGTAAACAATGCTGCAATATAACGAACGCAACTGAAATAGTGAATGTAAAATGTTTCTTGTAGAAGTACGTTGGTTGCAAACAGTTTTGTACTATAATAAGTTTTGAGCTTTTTTGATTTTGTGCTCTGTTTACATTAAAAAAATGCCAGAAATAAATTTCCAAGTCATCGTTACCATATGCCCTCTTGCAGATTTCGTCATTGTTTTTTGTGCACATGAGTCGTAAAACACCTTTAAATCATGTCCTAGCACTTGCCAATTCCAACATGCGATATACTTGTTTACATGGTCATCCCGATAATGGTCTTATAATTGCTCATAAAATTCCAAATACCCAATTAGTTTGTGTCATAGTCATGCTATTTATTGTCAAATCGTCACGTTTTAGATTTATATAAACAGCATCTTTTAAGCAAAATCACACAGAAAAACGTTAATAATTTGTTCAACAATGTTAATTATTTGCTGCAAATAATTTGTGTGTAGTGAGATAATTCTTATAATTTAACTTTATTTGGTCAAACCATGTGTTCGATAAAAATTTATTGTTGTTCTATTTTAGCAGAGATAACAGTGGATCATGAAGATCTTGATTTTGTGCTGCTTGATTGTCGGAACATTTGCTACTTATAAAGGTACGTCGCCTAACTAAAACAAATTTAAAGCGATTTTAAATGTGTATTTATTCAGAATTAATAATGCATTTTGCGAACGGTTTCCTTATTATAGATTTTGGTTAATGGGCGTAACTTGCTTGCCTAAATAGTTTAGGTCTAAGCAGAATTTTACAATGTATTGGCAAAAAATTAGAAACTTATATGATTTAAAGTATGGTTACCATATGTAAGTGGGCAAAATTCCCTGACGACATTCTACCAACCAAAACATTGCCGGTTTTGGTAAAATAGTATTACTACAACAGAAAAGAGGCACAGTTTTGTTCCTAATAGGCTTCAAAAACAAACAGCTTGACAAATTTACGAAAACTTGAAATCGGTTTTGGCCATCCGGACCCTTGAAGTGAAAAGTGGGTTTGTTAGCTTCCACGGCGCAAAATGTCACTACATAGCCACATATGCATACCCTTGAAATCAGGCATATCATGTCGTGCATCTAAAACTCACAGGCAACAGTAAAAGTAACATTTGTATAATTTTGTTAAAATTTTCAGTTTGTCCCAAGGGACAATATTACCATTCCTGTCCACCTTGCAAGCAAACTTGCAAAGATTACTACGGAAACAAGCCATGTAACCCGAAATACTGCAAGCCTGGATGTGTGTGTAAATATGGTACCTACTGGAGTGAGAAGTTGTACAAATGCGTACACCCTGAGCATTGTCCAAAACGTAAGTATTCAGAAAATACAATATTGAAGTTCAACACAAACAGTTTAATGCATTTACTTGGAAGCAAGAATGGGGGTGACATTGTGCATTTTTTTAACTTTAATTTCCAAATGTCTTGGTTGGCTTGACAATTGAATTTCCTCTCAAGATGTTGCATATTATGACGCAATTGTCCATCCCACCAATGGAATAAACTGCAGTAAATTTTCTAAAATAATTTATTGCAGCTTGTCCATATGGCCAGGAATACTACAAATGCCTTCCATGCAAACAGACATGCTACGATCTGGAATATCCAGGAAAATGTCAAGGATATGGTTACCACTGCAAGTCGGGTTGCGCGTGTTCAAAAGGAACTTATTGGAGCCAAAAACGTCACAAGTGTGTGGAACCCTATCACTGCCCCAAAAGTGAGTTTTTGATGGTTTGTTGGACTTTTTGAAAGTCGTTTCCGAAGCAAATCAACCGTTTTGCTGTGGAAAGTGATCTAAGACACACTTTTTTGCAGAATGCAATTACGGCAAAGTCTACCACAAATGTCTACCATGTCCCAGTGACTGCAGCGACCTGCAGGATAAAAGCAAGTGCTATCATAAAGTATGTACTCCTGGCTGTGCTTGCCCGAAAGGAACATATTGGAACAAACAGTACAGCAAGTGTGTTCGACATGAGAAGTGCCCACACGGTAAGTATTATTATACAAACCGTAATGTAGGTTTACATTTTTATTGAATAAATAAATTATTAAACCCAATATTAGTGAAAACACCTCAAAATTTATTGATACTTAACAAAATCGCAGGACCATTCATATAATCATTTGATTTTTTACAAACATGTGATATTATATTGATACTATAAAGCAGGGGCGGGCAACTTCTCCAGTCGGCGGGCCTGATATGGGAAAATGAAGTACTTGGCGGGCCGGATTCGTGAATCGATACATTAATCGCGCATTTATCCAGTGATTTAAAACGGATTTTTGACCACCTAAACTAAATACAATCAAGAACGTCGCAATTACAATACAGTCCAAACAATCTAACTGATATAACATAAAATTATTCACCACAGCAAATTTAATGCATACACCACAGACTTAGATACTGCTGAAACACACTGCACGTGTGGAAACAAAGGAAACCGTGAAAGATAGGCCACACGCAAGTTGGCAGTTATGTCGTAACAATGGATGTATGGTGCAATGGTAACAACGGCGGGAAAGTTTTTTTGTTATTGGGGAGCGTTACTGTTTGTTACAACTATAATTTGACGTAGTAAGCAAGTAGTGGGGGATTTGGCAGACCGTGGACGCGGGCCACGTTATCATGTAAGACCAGAAACTGTCTGCGGGCCGCTCAAAATCCCGTCGCGGGCCGGATCCGGCCCGCGGGCCGTATGTTGCCAGCCCCTGCTATAAAGTAACACTGGCCATACCAATAATATTTATTTCTTGTTCCAGTTTGCCCGTACGGTCAAATCTACTCCAAATGTGTTCAATGTATTCCGAAGTGTATAACTCCTTATTGGGGTTACGCAAAAGCTTACTGCCAACCGATTTCGGGATATCACTGCAAATCACAATGTGTATGCCCGTACGGCCGCTACTTGAACAAAAAAGGAAAATGCGTAACGAAGTATCAGTGCCAAATACCTCATGGGCATAACACCCATCATTAGGCGAAACTTCTGGGTAAGTTTTTTATGCCACATTTTCAAACGTGGTTTGTGAAGCCAATCGCGACTAAGTTGTTTCAAAATCGGTAAAAACTCAGAACTAGAAACCCTAATCAAATGTAATACACAATGTATGCCGATGCAATAAGTATTTTCATACAATGTTACCCGCTCACCAATAGAATAATTCCGCAAATGATAATAGTCTCGTACAATTGTTAGTTTTCTGTTTTATGTGGTCATGTTCGAAAAATCGTTAATTTTATTTGCGCAGCACCATGACGTCAGTTGTAACAATTAAAGTCCTTTATTTGATGACCTCATTTGTTACAACTGCTTGCATGTTGAAAAGCTACTAATAAAATTTTAAACAACAATTTGATTAATGATAGATATATGATTAACTGGGTTTAACCCCGACTCACAGATTTCCCTTTTAGATGATCGACAACCGAATGGAAAACTGACGACGATTTCTGCATTTTATTATTTTGTCATATTTGTCAATATGTTGTAACACTATAAACACGATCTCGTATATTTCAACCAATAAACACATCTTCATCAACAAAACTCCCGTATAGGGCACGTGCTTGAAAACAAAAACAAGACTCATGGTATGATTATTAGCAATGTTTGCCCGCAACGCCAAAAAATACAATCCGTTCATCCATTTGAGGCGTTTTGACAGGCTGGAATTGATAAAGAGGCTTGAACGACATTTTTTTAAAACGATTTGTGAGTTACATTCTGAAGGTTTTTTTTAAAAAAAGGCGGCAATAATTAAGTTGCATGTAACTAAGGTTATTACAAATGCGTCTTGCCGAATGGTTTTCCGAATCGTAAATATCATCTAGTGTGTATACTCTTTGAAAAATCATTATTACACAATCTACCCCGTTAAAATTAAAGATAAACCATTAAACGCATTTGCTTTGAAGTTATGACGGTGTATCTTTTTTAATGGGGTTTAGGTTTTTCCATTAAAAATCAATTAAAATATGGAGCCCTCTTTAACTGTAATGCACAAATGTATGCCAATACATCAAATCTAAGTTAGGCGAAACTCTATTTTTGACATGATAAAATGTAAGTTAAGGTTCTTAAACTGCGAAGTTAACAACTCGTGTAACCGAGTGCATTTCCCCCCTACAAGCATGCCAAACAGAAATACTACGATTTAGCTTTTGCATGACAAAGCCGAAACCCTGAAGGGAATTTGGTAATGTTTCACCAACCACTTGTGATCACGTTTTTAACAGGTTCGTTGGGTTCCTTGACGACATGTTAAACGAAGGTTGTTTGTTTGATGACATAGTGTGTAAAACTGTTTTTGTGTGACCTTTAATAGTCTATTTAAGATACTCGGGGGACTATAATTGTTCAAGTTTGGGCTTGTTCTAGTGATGTTCTGCTACAATTTTCTTTAACCGAGAGAAATAAACTCAACTCAACTGAAAACATTCCTGTTGCGGACAGTGTTGCTTGCGTTTACAAACAGACGATTTCTTGCCTTTGACGCACTTGCCGCCGTGCAAAAAGCTTGCGTGTCATCAGCGTGCCTTTTTTATGTGGCAGTTCTGTTGCGCTTTACACCGTGCGCCTTGCATAGGTGTGTTAAGTCATGTGATTCTGCTATTTTGCGGAATCTGTATGTAGACTCTGTCATATCATTAACGTGTTAGTTTTTATTGATTCCATATAAACATAGGCACCAACGGTCACATTTTTAAGGAAATCTGACCCGCTACGTATTTGCATCTTTGAATTTGGATTCATGTTCGATACAATGTGTGATAAAGAATAAAATATACCCGACAGTTAAGAGTGGACCAAAACAAGTTGGGAGGCAACAATACCCATAGGCGACTATTGAACTGACTCCCATCACGGTTCGAAAAATCCATTACCATCAGGTATTAAATCAATTAGAGCATGGGTCCGGCAACCTCTTTTGCACTGAGGACCGTTTATGAAACTGAAAATTTATCGCGGACCGGCCTTCCAAAAAACTACAAACATTTAGAAATATAAACGTTATAATCCCCGAGAAACACAGGCAAAGCGTTTCAAAGCATCTGACCTGAAAACGTATACGGCCCGCGGTAACAAACTTCTCGCGGACCGGTGCCGGGCCGAACAGAGAATAAAAAAGAATCCTAGAAATCTCATATTGCAGTCATTGCAAGACAAAAATTGTGTAATCATGTTCTATTTATAAAGTCGTAATTTACCACCATCTGTCATGTCGCAATGAGACAGCTAGTATTTCATAATTGGCTTTTAAAGAGTTTATTTCGCGAGTTCAAGATTTCGGACTCCAAATCATTTTTACAGACAAATGATAATTACTTTGTCCGAAACTCGTCACGCAAATGCAATGCAATGTAAAAGCTGCTGCAATGTAACGAACGGCACTGTAGTGGTGAACGTAAAATGTTTCTTGTAGAAGTACGTTGGTTGCAAATAGTTTCGTACTACAAATAAGTTTTGAACTTTTGCCTTTGTGCTCTGTTTACATAAATAAAAATGCCAGAAACAAATATCCAAGTCGTCGTTTCCATACGCCCTCATGTAGATTTCGTCATTGTTTTTGTCTACTTAGGTTCCAAAACCGCTTTAAATCATATTTAGCAACCTGCCAATTCTAGCATGTAATATTCTTGTTTTATAGTCATCCCGATAATGATCTTATAATTGCTCATAAAATTCCAAATCCCCAATTAGTTTGTGCTATTGTCATGCCACGTATGGTCAAGTCGTCACGATTTAGACTTATATAAACAGCAACTTTCACACAAAATTACACAGAAGAACGTTAATATTTTGGACAGCAATGTTAATTATTTGCTGCAAATAATTTGTGTGTAGGAGGACATTCTCTGAAATTTTTGTATGAAATAATGTAAAAAAGTTAAACTTTATTTGGCCAAACCATGTGTTGGCGAAAAATTTATTGCTGTTCTATTTTAGCAGAGATAACAGTGGATCATGAAGATCCTAATTTTGTTGTGCTTGATTGTTGGAACATTTGCTAGTTATAAAGGTACGTCGCCTAACTATAACAACTTTAAAGCGTGTATTATTCAGAATTAAATATGCATTTCGCGAACGGTTTTCTCATTAGAGATTTGGTGAATGGGCGTAACTTGCTTGCCTAAATCCTAAAAAGGTCTAAGCAGAATTTTACAATGTACTGGCAAATGTATTAACAATTAGAAACTTATGATTTAAAGTATGGTTACCATATGTGAGTGGGTAAAATTCTACGTTAATTGAATACCGTGACGACGTAACGACAGGCATACGCCTAAAGTTACATTCTACCAACACAAACATTACCGGTTTTGGTAAAATAGCATTAATATAACAGAAAAAGGCACAGTTTTGCTTCCTAATAGGATTCTAAAACAAAAAGCTTTACAAATTTACGAAAACTTGAAAACGATTTTGGCCATCCGGACCCTTGAAGTGAAAAGTGGGTTTGTTAGCTTCCCCGGCGCAAAAAGTCACTACGTAGCCACATATGCATACCCTTGAAATCAGGCATATCACGTCGTGCATCCAAAACTCACAGGCAACACGCATTGCATAATTTTGTAAACATTTTTAGTTTGCCCCAAGGGACAATACTACCATTCCTGTCCACCTTGCAAGCAAACTTGCAAAGATTACTACGGAAACAAGCCATGTAACCCGAAATACTGCAAGCCTGGATGTGTGTGCAAATATGGTACCTACTGGAGTGAGAAGTTGTACAAATGCGTACACCCTGAGCATTGTCCAAAACGTAAGTATTGAAGCAACGCAAAGGCACACCCCTGTTCAGAAAATACACTTTTGAAATTAATCATAATAACAATGCATTTTTGCACTTTTACTTGGAAGTAAAAATAGGGGTGACATTCTGCAGTTTTTTTAACTTTAACTTCTAAAATGTCTTAGGTGGCTTTTGAACATCCTTGCAACTCTCAACTAATTATGTCAAGACTATCCCACCAATGAAATAAACTGCAGTAAATTTTCTAAAATAATTTATTGCAGCTTGTCCATACGGGCAGGAGTATTACAAATGTCTTCCATGCAAAAGGACATGCTACGACTATGAATATCCAGGAAAATGTCAAGGATATGGTTACCACTGCAAGTCGGGTTGCGCGTGTTCAAAGGGAACTTATTGGAGCAAAAAACTTTACAAGTGTGTGGAACCCTATCACTGCCCAAAAAGTGAGTTTTTAATAGTTTGTTTGACTTTTTAAAATTCGTTTACAAAAAAATCCAAATATTCACCATGTTGAAGCAGAACTTTTAAACGTTTTTAAACCAAATCTAGATTCGACAAAAAAATGTTTAAACTGATTACCATAAAGTAACACTAATCATACCAATAATATTTATTTCTTGTTCCAGAATGCCCGTACGGTCAAATCTCCAAATGTGTTCAATGTATTCCAAAGTGTATATCTCATTATGGGGTTTACGCAAAAGTTTACTGCCAACCGATTTCGGGATATCACTGCAAATCACAATGTATATGCCCGTACGGCCGCTACTTGAACAAAAAAGGAAAATGCGTAACGAAGTATCAGTGCCGCTATCCTTATGGGCATAATCCCTATCCCTATCCTGGGGGCGGATATCATTGGTAAGATTTTATGACACGTTTCAATTGTGGTTTGTGAAGCCAATTGCGACAAAGTTGTTTTAAAATCGGTAAAAACTCAGAACTAGAAACCCTAATCAAATGTAATACACAAAAGTATGCCGATGCAATAACTCTTTTCATACAATGTGGAAGTTCATTACGCGCTTACCAATAGAGCAGGGGTTCCCAACCGGTGGTACGCGTACCACTAGTGGTACGCGAAGGGTTTTCAGGTGGTACGCGAGTAGCTTCTGTTTTGTTCACAAAAACCTCAATTTGCAACTTTATATTTTGTTTGTCTGGTTTTGTTTACAAAATAACAGTCCCCAGGCCTATTGTCATTGTTACGTAACTATTCCTGCTGTTTCGTATCATTACGATCTTCAAAATACAGGTCATGTCAATTCTCAACAAAAAGCATAGTTGCTACTTGCTATGAAAAGCCGAACAACGCTGCGGCACAGTGGGCGTTAATTATGTCAAATGATTGCTCTTGATAGATATATCTACTGTTTTGGTGCTTAAGATAGCGTTGAATGAAATATGATTCAAACAAATTAGTTGTTCTGCAAGAAGTGGTACCATAGAGCACTGTAGAGCACAATAGTGCTCTATGGTGGTACGCGTGGCAGTGCAGAGCGTCCAGGTGGTACGGGATCGTAAAAAGGTTGGGAACCCCTGCAATAGAGTAATACTGCAAATGATAATAGTACCCTACCATCGTTAGCCGATGGAAAAACTCCAGTTTGCTTTTTGTTGTATTATGTCTGGTTTGAAAAAACGTTAATTTTACTTGTGCAGCACCATGACGTCATGTTTAACAAAGTGCTTAATTTGATCACCCCAAACATGCAAGCAGTTGAAACAACAATTTGATTAATGTAGATAGATATATGATTAACTGGGTTGAATTCCGACTCACAAATTTCCCTTTTAGATGATCGACATCGAATGGAAAACTGACGAAGAATTCTGAATTTATTATTTTTCCATATGTGTCATTATGTTGCAACACTATAAACACGATCTCGTATATTTCAACCAATAAACACATCTTCACACAACAAAACTCCCGTATCGGAAACGTGCTTGAAAACAGAAACATGACTAATGGTATGATTATTAGCAATGTTTGCCCGCAACGCAAAAAATACAATCCGTTTATCCATTTGAGGCGTTTTTACAGATAGGAATTAATAAAAAGGCTTGAACGACATTTGTTTAAAAACGGTTTGTGAGTTACATTCTGAAGGGGTTTTTTTCTCAAAAAAGCGACAATAATTAAGTTTCATGGAAGAGTAACTAAGGTTATTGCATGGCAAACGGAGACACTCCGATTTAGCTTTTGCATGACATAGCCGAAAACGTGTAGGGCAGGGGTTCTTAACCAGGGGTACATCTACCCCTTGGGGGTACGAAGCACTAAAGCATGGGGTACGGCATGCAGGGTGAAATGATACCTAATTTAGGCATAAAGAATGCGTAACAGGTTACTTTGTTATATGTCTAAAACAGGTTGGTTTTGTACTACTTACAATACTATGTTTTAATGCACGCATCCAACACGCAAGTTATAAATAGCTATTATTAAAATTATGTTAATTCCTATTATTGCAATATTAACTTCCGTCGGCTATTTTAAACAGGGGGTACGAGAAAATTTTGTGAAAGCTCAAAGGGTACGAGCGCTAAAAAGGTTAAGAAACACTGGTGTAGGGCATGTGGCAGTGTTTCACCAACCACTTGTGATCACGTTTTTAACAGGTTCAATAAGTCATATTCGTAAAATTGTTAATTTGATAACCTCAGGTGTGCAACATCAATCGGTTCCTTGAAGACATGTTAAACCAACGGTTCTCAAACTGGGGTCCGCGGTCCTTAATTTTGGGGTCCGTGATGAGGCAATTTTGGGTGAACCGCGAAACGGTTGAAGTAATTCTATACCAACCGTGCCTATTTTAGTCCGCTTTTATAACAAGAACAAAGGCCAGATTTCTTATTCGTTACTGTGTTGCAAAGTATTAAGAGTAGCGCGCGGTCTATTCATTGGTACCAGCTGGCCGTTAGAGCAGCTACCTGAACCTTAGGCGCAGAAACAATGGCGCTACAGCTGCAAATAATTTGTGTGTAGAGGGGCATTCTCTGAAATTTTTGTATGAAATAATGTAAAAAAGTTAAACTTTATTTGGCCAAACCATGTGTTGGCGAAAAATTTATTGCTGTTCTATTTTAGCAGAGATAACAGTGGATCATGAAGATCTTAATTTTGTTGTGCTTGATTGTTGGAACATTTGCTAGTTATAAAGGTAGGTCGCCCAACTAAAACAACTTTAAAGCGTGTATTATTCAGAATTAAATATGCATTTCGCGAACCGTTTCCTCATTACAGACTTGGTTTATGGGCGCAACGTGCTTGCCCAAATAGTTTAGGTCTCCAAGATTTTACAATGTGCTGGGAAATGTATTAAAAAAAATTTTTCAAAAAAAGTAAATACCCTGACGACAGACATATGCCTAAAGTTGCATTCTACCAACCCAAACATTACCGTATTTCGTAAAATAGAATACTAAAACAGAAAAGAGGTACAGTTTTGTTTCCTAAAGGCTTCAAAACAAAAAGCTTTACAAATTTACGAAAACTTGAAATGGACTTTGGCCATCCGGACCCTTTAAGTCAGGGGTGGGCAACCTGCAGCCCGCGCAGGTCAAATGCAGCCCTTGATTAGAGGTAGTGCGGCCCGCAGAGACGCTTGGATTTCAAATAAACTGGAAAACAAGTGAACTATTACATATTTTTGAGCAGATTAATGAGCCCGATGCTATTTTTTGCGACCTGGCAATATGCGGCGAGAAACAAATGCGAAATTTACTTGTAGTTAAGCAAATTTGGTAAGCAAGAAAGTAAAATCACCTTCTGTTATACACAGGTGCGGCCTGCGATCTAATTTTGGCATTTGTATTTGGCCCCACAGTAACAAAGGTTGCCCATCCCTGCTTCAAGTGAAAAGTGGGTTTGTTAGCTTCCACGGCGCAAAAAGTCACTACATAGCCACATACGCATACCCTTAAAATAAGGCATATCATATCGTGCATCCAAAACTCACAGGTAACAGTGAAAGTAAAATAAAAACTGTCATAATTACTGTCGCTTTGCTTTCTCATCACTCAAATAAACACGCATTGCATAATTTTGAAAAAAAAATAGTTTGTCCCAAGGGACAATCTGTCCACCTTGCAAGCAGACTTGCAAAGATTACAACGGAAACAAGCCATGTAACCTGAAATACTGCAAACCTGCATGTGTGTGCAAATGGGGTCTCTACTAGAGTGAGAAGTTGTACAAATGCGCACACCCTGAGTATTGTCCGAAACGTATTGAAGCTATTTTTGTAGGCAAACGCCTCTTCAGAAAATACATTATTGGAATTAATCATACAATGCATTTTTACATTTAATGCTTTTACTTGGAAATAAGAATAGGGGTGACATTCTCCAATTTTTTTTAACTTTAACTTCTAAAATGTCTTAGGTGGGTTGACAATTAAATATCCTCGCAACTCCCAACTAGTTTTGTCAAGACTATCCCACCGATGAAATAAACTTCAGTAAATTTTCTAAAATAATTTATTGCAGCTTGTCCATACGGGCTCGGGCAGGAATACTACAATTGCCTTTCATGCATAAGGACATGTCACGATCATGAATATCCAGGAAATTGTAAAGGGTGCAATTCGGGTTGCGCGTGTTCAAAGGAAACTTACTGGAGCCAACAACTTCACAAGTGTGTGGAACCCCATCACTGCCCAAAAAGTTTTTTAAGGTTGTTCGACTTTTAAAATTCGTTTACAAAGAAGAATCCAAATATTCACCTTGTTGAAGAACCAAAACGTTTTCAAACCGAATCTAGATTCGACAAACAAGTGCGCGTACAGTTAAATCTACTCCAAATCGGTTCAATGTATTCCGACGTGTTTAACTTCTTATAGGGGTTACGCAAAAGCTTACTGCCAACCGATTTCGGGATATCGCTCCAAATCGCAATGTATATGCCCGTACGGCCGGTACTTGAACAAAAAAGGAAAATGCGTAACGAAGTATCAGTGCCAAATACCTTATAGGCAAATACCTTATAGGCATAATCCCTATTCTCGGGATAAACATCATTGGTAAGATTTTATGACACATTTCAATTGTGGTTTGTGAAGCCAATTGCGACAAAGTTGTTTCAAACTCGGTAAAAACTCAGAACTAGAAACCCTAATCAAATGTAATACACAAAAGTATGCCGATGCAATAACTCTTTTCATACAATGTTGAAGTTAATTACCCGCTCACCAATAGAGTAATTCAGCAAATGATAATAGTACCGTATCACTGTTAGCCGATGGAAACACTCCAGTTAGCTTTTTGTTTTATGATGTCATGTTAGAAAAATTGTTAATTTTACTTCTGCAGCACCATTACGTTGTATGTTTAACAAAGTGCTTAATTTGATCACCTCATTTGTTTCAACTGCTTGCATGTTGAAACAACAATTTGATTAATGTAGATAGATATATGATTAACTGGGACCCAGTTACTGGGTTCGATTCCCACTCACAAATTTCCCTTTTAGATTGATCGCCAACCGAATGGAAAATTGATGACGATTTCTGCATTTTATTATTTTACCATATTT
Source organism: Phallusia mammillata (assembly GCF_965637545.1). Taxonomy (NCBI): domain Eukaryota; kingdom Metazoa; phylum Chordata; class Ascidiacea; order Phlebobranchia; family Ascidiidae; genus Phallusia; species Phallusia mammillata. The sequence goes on along the minus strand of NC_137252.1, from coordinate 22,950,544 downwards.
GTCATTATGTTGTTATACTAAAAAAACACGATCTCGTATATTTCAACTAATAAACACATCTTCAGCAACAAAACTCTCGTATTATGCACGTGCTTGAAAACAAAAAGACTCATGGTATGATTATTAGGAATGTTTGCTCGTAACACAAAGAATACAATCCGTTCACCCGTAATTGAGGCGTTTTTACAGGCAGGAATTTAAAAAAAGCCTGAACGACATTTTTTAAATGGTTCGTGAGTTACATTCTTAAAGGGTTTTTTCTCGAAAAAGGCGACAATAAATAAGTTGCATCGCAGAGTAACTGAGGTTATTCTTTAAAGCTTGTATTGAATAACAACCAGCAGGTAGCCAGAGTGCGCTCAAAATTACCGAAAAGAGAAATTATTTAATGCATGATCCATCACGTGAAATGACTTATTTTTCCATATCATTGCCAATGATGCCCCGTCAAAATTTTGTGTATTGTAAATGTGTGCCCAGAGGTAAAAAAATGTTGGGAAACACTGAGGTGTAAAGATCCTTAACATACAAACGGTATGTCCCGATATTGCCTCACGAAACAAGAACCTATTACATATCACGTAATTGCTATTAATCATTTTATTTAGCCGTGATTTTCAACTCTTATGAGTTGTTATATGTGGATCCAATAGCTTTTTTCGGAAACTTTATTGTCATTTGAAAATGATTTCAAATTGTTTGCTTCACAGATTATAGCCGCCAAATAAATCCCTTGGAGGCCGAATTCCAAGTTGGGCACTAAACGCAAACTGGCGAGAAGACACATATGGTTATATCTTACAAAACTAATTATAGAAATAATATATTATTAGACGATTTTTAATTATTTCCCATTAATGTGGTTAAACCTTAAATATTTTAAAATAAGATGCGAATGGAGGTTCAGATAAACAATAAGATAATATGGATTTTTTACTTCAAAAATAATGAGTATGTTGCTTAAAGTTTTAGCGTACAAAATTGTGTAGAATTGTACTTATATTGTGGTCCGACAATATACCCGCTCAAACACTAAGTTCAAAGAATGAACGAGCGCACCAACAAACTAAGTTGTGTAAAATGTCACCCCAATCCACTTTATAAATAAACAGCATCTTGATACAAAATCCAGTATTTAAAGTGTGAAACAACATCCCAATCAGAAATTTATCACTTCACCCAGTTTGTTTTAACCATAACTTATCGATCAGTACATGGGCAGTTGTTATAGTCCAGGGGTAGGCAACCTGCGGCCCTTCATTAAAGGTTGTGCGGCCCGCAGAGACGCTTGGATTTCAAAAGCACTGGCAAACGAGTCCAATTATTATTAGGCTACATATTTTGGAGCTGAATAATGCGCCTGATTCTAGTTTTCTGCGACCTGGCAAAATGTGGCTAGAATCAAATACGAATTATACTTGTAGTTAAGCATAGTTGTAAGAAACAAAGCAAAATCACTTTGTGTAATACACATGTGCGGCCCGCGACCCAATTTTGACATTTATAATTGGCCCTACAGTAACGAAGGTTGCCCACCCCTGTTATAGTCCATGGATAAAATTGAGATAGACCCTTGTTTTTACCCCTGAAATTTGACATCGGCCATTTGATGGCCCACACGTGCATTATGCACTGTGCGAAAGTGCGATAACACTTGGGTGTTCCAAACTTAAATATGTTAAAATTAAGATAACTCTTACATGTCCCAGGCCTGAACGCGAGAAAATTACATACTTCTATACCTCGGCGCATGGCAAAAATGGAACAACAAATTTAATTCGTTCACTTTGTATTAAAAAGAACATTTCGCTTTAAATCAATGCTGCCAGTGATGCCAGTAGTGCAGGTCATCATTCCATTTCCCAGCTCTTGCTCGCCGTGTGATAAAACATCTGTAAACATAATGACTGCAAGTTAGTTCAGACTTCTAAAACTTACACACTTGCTGAAAAGTAGACGTCCTAATTCTGCAACTTATTACATAAAACTATTTTAGTTTATTTTGTTTCAACACAGTTAGTTAAAAGAACTTGACCCAACCCAAGAACTTATCACAAACGATGTACATCACGGTTTCCCAAACTTATGCGGTAGAGCTACTAACACCATAACGCAAATGACAACCAAAGTCGATTTGGTTATATCTCCAAAAATGCTCACGGCTAGGGCTATTAGGGTCGGGGTAAGGTATTAGCACTTAAAATTCAATAAAACTAACCCAAAAAATTAGTTACTAATGTAAAAATTTTAAAAACTTATTTCCCAAAGCAACCCATTTATAGCCGCTAAATAAAAAATTCAGCTCTTTACGGCCCCTAATCGACTTTGGTTGTCATTTGCGTTATGGTGTTAGTAGCTCTACCAACTTATGCTGGTACAGTTTGAGAATTACTGGATTAGCCTATCATATTCAAATACATACTCACGTGATTTCGTCAATCAATTACACAATAGGACGTTGTTTTACGTCACAAAGGATCAATTTGGACGAGAATGTGGTTGCACACAAAGTTTTTCAAAGTCTCCAAACAATACCTAGTTGCTGCTTTTTATCTGATAAACTGTAAAGTCTGTTTAAATTTGTTTCAACGTTACCCGACAGCTTTTAAAAAATATTGCGCTTTTTGTCACCCGAAAGTTAGTTGCTGCTGTAGCTTGAACTAAATGGTGATATAATTTGACCAAAAAACGACGCCATTTTAATGTACTACATTTTGATTTTTTCGTCACATGCAGACTATGAGGTGTCCTTTGATTAAACTGAAACGAACCCACGATGTTTTAATATTCATTACATGCATTTTGCCAAGCATTTTAAAACCTACACCTAGTTTAAACGCAGGTTAAATTGAACAACATTGGAATTTAAGACAAAATTAAAAACGTGCATTTTTCCCCCAAATCAATAAATCTGGCCATGCTTAAAAAATCCTTCAGCTGGCCGCGCATAACAAACCAAGCTTAAAACCACCTAAATTATCTCTGATAGTCGTCAATTTAGAACCCCATGGCCGAGTTTGGTATAATCCAAGCATAAACTGACCAAATCAACAGTTGGCCGGAGATACGCAGACTTAAATTTTTGATTGGGCAGCTCCATCAATGACTTGTCAAATTTTGTTTTTGGAAAGATTTGTTGTTCGAACTACGTGTCATCAATTACAGTCAAATGACATAGCTCTTGGGTTGTCTGCAACATATGCCACGCCTTTGCAGAATTCTAGGTTCACATCGGTTTCTGACAAGTCTGGAACATATCACGCCACAACTTTCTTCGGAATCCAGTTGTTGTTTTGCATCAGGTAATTTCTAAGAATTTCTTTTCAAATAGATTGTATCATCAAGAATTAAATTAAACTTGGATGAACGCTCAGCACTTTTCCACACGAATTAAATTACTTTTCCACACGAAATAAAATCGGTTTTGGATAATCTAATATTTTTCAGATATAGTGACTTTGTCCTTCGTTTGTCCGATTCGGAAATTGTAGGCAGGATTATGAATTTCTAAGTCTATTTGCCATCGAAAGTCCAAATCGAAATCCAAAACCCTATAACTTCTTTCACAAACTGCCAGTTTTAAACAATCGTAAAATTGGGCCGCATTTTCGATCATTACCACAATGACTTTTCAATTTCGTATTGCTACATTCCAAGTCTTCCTAATTGGTCTGTTGGTTTTAAGTCAAGCAACACGTTTTTGGCCTTTATATTTAGCAAGCTTTGTACGTCCATCCGTTGAAAATTTAAATATTTCAACCCACGGTCTTGCTTGAAAAGAGAAAATACCGTTGCTGAGCTGTGCAAAATTTTTGGCGTTGAAAACCTAAGCCTCAAAATGTGTGCAATACTTAAAAGAAATTGAAAAATGAGGGTGTTAATTTTACTTTGCTTGGTTTTCGGGACTTTTGCTGTGCGATGGGGTAAGTTTTATCGCTATCAATAAAATTGTAGTTAGATATAAGCACGTATTTCGACAATGAACAATAAAGCTGAGAAAGGCATTGACAATTGTAGCAGTTTTGAGTGTTGAAATCAACATTACTGAAATTAAACTTTGCACAGTTTGAAAGCTTGGACAAGACGTTTATTATTTCATTCATTTTTAGAATGCCCAAAGGGATCGTATTTCCATATTTGTCCGCCTTGCAAAAAAACTTGCGAAGCTCACCACGGAACCAGGAAACGTTATCCTATCATCAGTTGTAAGCTTGGATGTGCGTGTAAATATGGTTTATACTGGAGTGAGCAGGCTGAAAAATGCGTACTACAGAAGAACTGCCCAAAACGTAAGAAGATTTAGCCTTCCTTTACCACAGTGGTTCCCAACTTTTTTTGTTACATTCCTCCCTTCGCCCATTTTCGAACTATTCATTCCTCCCCATAAGAAGAAAAACAAATATAACATAAAAAATTATAGCAATTTGAAATAGACCTTATCGTTAGGGATGTCCATTCAGAATCCTTTACCAAATGTGAACCGGGTCCAAATTATAATGGACATAATAATCTATATTTAAACATATTCTGTAACATTTCCAATGTAATTTTTTTGTAGTTTTTGTGAAATTCCTCCCCTGAACTCCAAAAATTCCTCCCTAGGGAGGAATTCCTCCCGGGTTGGGAACCACTGCTTAATTTACCACTTTGGTAATTGCGTGCTTAATGCGAAACAGAGTTTAAGCAAGTTCGATGAAAAAAACAGCTCGATATAATATGACCAAAATGTCTAACCCAACAAGTCAGTGGTTCTCACTTTTTTTTTTGTTATAATGGTCTGTTTGCAGTTTTCTGGCGCACTCGCCGGCCAGGCATTTTATGGAATTGAAGATACATTAGCGAAACAAAAATAGGGAGTTAAACTCAAAGTTAATTTATTTATTGTAAAAATATTCCCACATCAACCTTTAAGATGAATTTAGTTTAATTTCGTAAGATTACCTCGCGTGTAAATGTTTTAAAAGTTCAAATTATGACGTCACAGACAAGACTTAAACTATATTCTTGCAACAGCAAACTCATTTAAAAATTAGGGGACATATTTTTCATTACATTATGTGGTAAAAATACTTTTCCTCTGGAAAAGATTCTTGCGGTTCCTCTGGAATTACGTGAAGGACCCCAGATTGAGAATCGCTGCAATAAATGGAAAAAAGTTTTGTGATTCCCAACAAATTTATTAACCCTTAATGCAGCTTGTGAAAACGGAATGGAGTACTATGAATGTCTTCCATGCAAACGAACTTGTAAAGATCTCGAGAATCCAGCCAAATGTGATGACCCTAAACCCCCCTGTAAATCGGGATGTGCGTGTCCAGAGGGAACTTATTGGAGTGAAGTGTTGACAAAGTGTGTGAAACCCAATAAATGTCCCGAAGGTACGTTTTTCCATCTATATCTCTTACTATTTCAACAGATCACCTTTACTGTTGCTTGCCTTGCTTAATGACTGCAGTATCCAGTTGAAATTACTACCCCAACCTGCTGCACATTTTTTGAGCTAAATTTTATTTTATTCATTTTTTCACCTTTGTCTATTAATTATCCCTATTTGGCCAACACAAAACACAACGACTGTTTTATTTTGAATGCCCTGCGCGTGTCTTCCTGTTGGGTTTACACTGGGCAAATTGGTGGATAAAATTATGACATTAATCTGGACTTGAACCCAATAGGAGGCTATTTCTTCAATACTAAGTTATAATTTATTGGCAAAAAAGCATAGAGGCCCTGGTGGCCGTTGTTGGAATGAGGACCTGCAATGATGCGAGCGTCGGTATCTAAAGGCTGTGCCCCTCTAGCTGTTATATAGACCTTATTTCCGTATACGTACTCGGAACCACTCGGCCCACCAAAGCCGTTTTTACTTAGTCCTAATTCCAGCAAATAATTGTTTGATTTTTTTTTAATTAAACCTGTACCCATTTTTTGCAGATTGTCCACACAATCAAATCTATTCGGAATGCGTTCGTTGCATTCGCAAGTGTTCAATCAACTCTTGACATACCTCCAAACCTAAGGGTTTCTGTAAGCGAGTTTATTTTCGTCCTAGAAGGTGCGGCATATATCAACATGCGCCCGACTGATCTGTACATGAACGCAAACGGATACTGTGTAAAAGAAGAACATTGCAATGTCCCCGGTTATGGATCGTAAGCTATCTCTGACGATTGGTATGGGTAAGTTTTCGGAAACGGACTTCTTTATCAATTTATGTACAGTTAATCTTAACACACCAGTTTTGGGTCAACAGTTTGCCAGCTTTGAACGTTAATTGAAAACATGATGTGTAATTATAAAAACGAATTTCGAAAAGGATTCAATGCCTACATTGATTTTTACCCTACATTGATTTTTTTAGATGATTGTGCGAATTTAACCGAACACTACAAATGACCCGCATGCATTTTCTTCGTTTATCCATTTCTTGCATTTTATTTGCGATTGTGCTGTAAATTATAGCCTATTCATTAAACATCAAATATCAAAAACTATTGATGGTTGTTCTACCTGTTCTCAGTGTTTAAAACATAAGGGTTATTTAGTTTAAACCAAAGAGATTTGAGATTATTAGTTTGCTTGATCAAATAAATCTTGGTGAAATGGGCTAATTTCCATCACAAGTTCTGGAAATAACCGTTGGCATCCGAAAACAATACAGTGTTTCGTTGCCTCTTACCTACTTTGGACTGTGAGTCCATAAGCTGGGCCAATACAGCAAAGAAAGTTTTTCAGAACAGTGCTGTGCGGTTAAAATGTGCGCATATTTTTCGACAGTGTGCAAAGGCTAAAATAAATATACACATTTTTTTTTAAATGCGTAGCCTACATGCGCCAAAACGTTCAGGTGTGCGCACATTTTTCAAACTGCTAACAGGACAAAATGTGCATGTCCAAATTTAGGAGTGAAAAGTGACGAGCAGCAGGGATTACTGAAGTTGTTAGCATGTGCTGCGGATCTTCCAGATTTATTGCACCACTTTTGAGGACATCGGCTAACTATGATTAAATTAATGGGCACATGTTGAAACGTGCACATTATGACCGCTGCACGTTTTTGAAAACGGTGCGCAAATAAGTTACACTGTTACGACGACGGGCGATACACCCAACTATATTTGTCCCAAATACGGAAACCAAAAACAAACATATATAGCCTGTGATAATGCTTGCTAACTGCACAACTTCTAAACGCCACGGAGCCACAGGAAAATACCAAACAACGTTCTGGAGTCTGGACCGACAGTAGACTCCCTATATTAGAATAAGGTCGATTTGGAGTTTAGGAAGGACTGGGTAGATTTTTCGCATTTACATGAGCAAGAAACTTGCCCCCTGGGGAAAACCTCACAGTTATTTGAACGGACATGCAACAAAAAGCCAGGCGTCACCGAGAATATGAAACAGACGAACAAACGTGTAAAAAAGGTCAAGCAATAAGCTATGTTTGAAAGGTTAAAAAAAATTAGGGCTTTACGAACCAAGTTAATATAGCTAGACTTTGTATCTGTAATTAATGCATATTGCTATTAATGCTATTGCAAAAAAGAATCCTCACACTTAGCTCCCCAAGTGTGTTAAAAACAAAAATGCGACACGAGACATGCGATAAATTAACCAGAATAGAAATGCATTGAAGTTGAAGCGGGCAAGTCAGTGTGCTATAGAAATTAAAAACGCTCTAGTATGTAGTATCATATCAATATGTTTTGGTAAGCAAAAGCAAAAAATTGCTAGTTTGTTATTATCTGTTTTTCACAATTTATTCTGTAATATCCTGGCCTTGACTTGGTAAGCCTGCGAAACTAAGGAAAAATCAATGAATAAAAAGGCAACATTTATTTAACAGCTTTTGTCTATTGAGACACTTCTAAGCCTATAGGCTTACCAAGTCGGTCTTTAATCTGTACCACTACCAAACCTTACAAGTTTTTTTTATTGCAAAGCTATGTACTTTGTGCTAATACACTACTAAAGGGAACTGTTTCTTTGTTTGATTACCGGTACTTCTTATTCATACAAAATTACAAATCATACCAAGAGGATTAAAAAGTGTTTTTATTGCTTTCACTTATGGAAACTTAAATAAACTGGAACTGCTTATCTGGTGACTGAAAATTAAAACAAACAAAAGTGGTTATAATAACTGGGCAAGAAAAGCATTTTCACCGTTTGTAATTTCATGCAGTAGATGAAAAAAGGGTATTGATCTCATTCAAACTATTTTAAACAGCATAAAAAATATGTCTTGAATTTTTTTTGCCATGGTCATCTTGTTAATTTAAAAAGGCATTAAAAATTTCTTCTTTTCTTGTCGAAATGCACAACAGTTTCTTGTTTCTAATGTTTAGTTTTCTCCTTATACACTAGCAAAATATTGATAACAGTGTCATTAACAAAGATCCGGACCTAAACAACAGTTTTGTGAGATAAAAGTTGTTACTTCATGTGGAAAAACTAAAATTAATAGGCCCCAAAATTACTTCGACACATTTTAGTGCATGTATTAAAAGTTTACAGTACTAAAATTAGGTTTTTTAAAATCTGGTGCTAATCGGAAGTGTCTAAATTTGTGCAATGTGTTAGTCCATGTGATGCGAAATGTTTTATTAGTATTAGTTAAGTGTTCTATGTCAAAAAATAATCTTATTTTTCTAACAATTCTGGTTCTTTTTGCAACTCTTGCAATTGTTTACCCATATCGAATCCAGGAACCCACATGAGAGCTGATGTGTCTGCATATTTTGCTACTTGACTAAATATTTTGGTTTGTATTTAGTAAAAATAACTTGACATTGAAAAATAATTTAAAAACAAAATGTCTGACAAAAAGAAAACAGTGGAAAAGGAGGAAAAGAAAACATCAGATCTTGGCTCCTTGGAGGAAGATGATGAATTTGAGGAATTCCCGGCTGAGGAGTGGGAAGATGTAGAAAAGGAACCAGAAGTTTTCTGGGAAGAGGACTGGGATGATGACAATATTGAAGATGATTTTTCAAAACAACTAAGAACTGTTTTAGAGCAGTCAGGTCAAATGAAATGCAACTGAAACTCAAATTGCATACTATAGGAAGAAGTTCAATTTTGGAATACTACTAGATTTCCATGAGACAAGTGCTGCTCTTAAAAAAAAACGAAAAAAAAACAATATTGAAGTGTAAAACTTAATGTAATGTTATTGTGCTATTGTTTTCATTTTTAGTTGCTGTTTCTGGGTCTTGTGGACAATAACTATTGATGTTTTTCAAAGCATTACAAAACATTGCTTTTGAAAAAGTCTATTGGTAAAGCGAGTTATACAAGTGTTTTTTTTTAGATTAATAAGTGATTTTTTTGATTTGAATAGCGGATATTTACATTTTTTGATTTAGTAAAATACAAATTCAGGTGATTGTGTAAAATAAAACCATTTAGCAAGTTTATGTCATTGGTCATTTGTTTTAATACCCACCAGTGGGCACAAACTAAGTCATTTTTGATGTATATGACAGAAACATTCCAGTAATAAGTTTTAAATGAAAATAAAGCGTTTTGGCAAGCAGACACGTAAAAATAACCTGCTAGGAAAAATCACATTAATACAGTTGCATCAGTTGACTATCTATGAGTTACTGTTTCGTGTGGTAAACACATGACTGCTCATCAGGTGGCCGTAATATGTGATAGCTTCGACGCACTTAACATTTTTCGGCTATTGATATTGAGCGCCTCTGGCAATAATTGACTGCCGATCCGGATACTTAACAGACAATTTGCGGTAAAACTATCATTAAGGTTTTGATTAAAAAAGAACTAGAACAGGCAATGAATTTGCGTTGCCAAGATAACCACCAACGTAACTTAAGTTTCACGGCAAAAGTGTTAACCGTTTTTTAAACGACAAATATTTCCCAAAACGGAGAAATCAAACATTGTTTACTGGTACGAACAGTGCGCGGCCAAAAGGTAACCAATGGAGGTAAAAACATCATTTTAAGGGATTAAATGCGAACTAAACCTCCAGCGGATTTGCTGAAACTGCAAAACCAACCTTGTGTTACGTTACACGTGGCTAGCCAAGCGTATCGGCGCGTCATTGACCAAACTAAGTTGCGAACGAGACACCAACCTTCCGTTAGCCCTGGGCAATTGTTAGGAGACCATTTTCTTATACCAGCGACATAAAATAACCTCTTAATTTCTCCTTGTTGTGGATTTACACGGTTAAGCTATAGCAAGCAGATTTGATTTGAGATATATTGGCTTGGCACTATATAACATTGATTATTTTTAGGAGGCATTTCTATTAACAGCAGACATTGCGGTTTGGTGAGCTTATTCAGATGTTTGCACAGACAGATTACACCAGATTAAGAAAGGAAAAAATTTGGCTTCATGGTGCTTAATCAGGTTGGGACGCAGAGTTTCCCAATAGGTTTTTAACAAACCTGGTGTATTTTTGACGTCATTTTTAGCACCTTGGGGCTGAAAGCAGGAAGTCAGTTTACAAAAAGCCTTTCAAGCGAGGCAGAAAGCCTTTCTAGTAAGGCCTTAAGTGTGTTGTTGGGTATACTTGTACGTTGGTATTACTACCGTTAAGAGGTTATCAAACCAGTTTAAAAATAGATATTTGCAATGTATTTGCACACAACGGCTATTTAACCAGCAAAGAGATGTGGACCTTGAAACTACTGTAAACTATGAAGCGTTTTAAAAATGTTGTTTCACAACAATAGACTACAAATTAACAACCTATTGTTTCAGGCAAAAGAAGCCTTGTATTTCGTCGTAATGTTTTGTCTAGCGATTCCCTCGGGGTGGTTCGAGCAGTCTGAATTCCAAGTCATTGTGACGTCAATAAACTAATAAAGCTGTAAATTATTGGTGGTCAAGTTGTGGTCTGATGCAAAAACGTAGACTATTGCAATGGTGGTAATGAATTGTGATGAAACAGGCGATATCAAGAATAAGTAGCGAAGTAAAGTCACTAAACATTTGACAAAAAATGACGAAAGTCGTTAAGTACAACCCTGTGCGAGTGTTTAGTTCAGACTTCAGACTAAGTAGGGATTTTGGCGTTCGCCACAAAAGATTGTCAACCCTTGATGTTTAATTTTTAACTTTTGTGCATTATTTTAAAAACTGGTTTGCTAGATAGTTTCAATGCCTTTTTAGTGCAATCCATTACAGCCAAGTGAAGGTTTGAATAAAGCTGTTAAAATATAAATGAAAGACGTTTACGGGTTTGCTTGGTTTATTTTTTCCCTTTGACACGCATGATAAATAGTTTTCTGTAGTTGTGCATTAAAACTTGCTAAAATTTGAACAATTATTGAAATATAAGAATTTAAACCAGATCGGCTCATCTCCACATATTTGCGAACGGTTCTGTCCCAGCCACCGTATTCGAGACTCTTAGGGGGTAAAGACAGGTTTGTGATTGCGCCGACACAGTGTATTTCACGCATGAACGCCTTGCTGCCATGCAATAGACCTGATTTATACTTGCTCAGGCTTCTTAAATGAATGGTGTTCGACGAACATGGTTTTGCTTGATAAAGCAAATATGTCATAAAATTATTGGGTTCAAGCTGAAAATGGGTAATGAATAGTATGTTTAGCACGGCTTGTAACGTTTTAACGGTTTACTTGTTGTGGGTCCCCTTACTTTTATTGTGCAGATATTTTCTGCGTCGTATTTTTTCAGCCAGATGTACACTTTTAACATTTTTTATTCCAAAGGCTTTTCCTAACCTTGAAACAAGTTGCTGCAAAATGAGAATTTGTTGGTGCGTGTTAGCGTTTTCTTATTTCGTACTGGCATTAGCAAGCAAACAAAAATGCTCTGATTGCTTATGCAAATCACGCGAAGTTGATTGTGGAAACCTGCAGAAAGCACCGAACCAACTTACGTTTCCGAAAGACAAACTGGATTATCGCTTCGAACATAATGGCTTAGTTTCGTTGGACGTTCATTCTTTCTATCTTCTTACAAACATGCAGTGGATATATCTTACCAACAACAGTCTCACAAAAATACCTGGAAAAACATTTTACAAAAACCCAGATCTACATGCAGTATATTTAAACAACAATAACCTTACAAACTTGCCTTCGAATCTTTTTAGCAAAACGCCAAATCTTCAAGAATTCTACTGTAGCGACAACCAAATTACTCACATTGATCAGTATGTGTTTGCCAACTTACCTAAACTAACACAACTTCGTTTGGCCAACAATCGATTGGTTGCTGTACACCCAATGGCATTTAGCACCGCGAATGCTCTATCCACGTTGTATTTGGAAGAAAATCTTCTGGAGACTGCGTACTGGTAAGTGTTTTATTGTTTTGTTTGTTCTCTCTTGCCTTGCTTAGTTTATTTCTGATGATTTGTAGTTCAAATTTCGTTTATAATTGGTTACAATTAGCTCGTACGTAGGTGGAATGAAAATGTTTCTGTTTTGACAAAAACAGAACTTGCGTCGTTTATTTTTTTTTAATGGTGATGATAGCAAGAATTTCAGATCGTCCATACGATTGAGCTCAGTTGACAAAAACAGTACAAATATCTTTTTGGTGCTATGCGGAATTACCTTTATAGTCGAATCTTTACTTAGCATTTCTAAACTGGACCATTCCTGTGTTTCACAGGACGTGGATTGCAAACATGAGTCTCAGTGCCACTTCAGAGATTGAGCTTGATGCAAACAGATGGTCATGTGACTGCAGAATGTGGCCGTTTGTCCACAGCGTGACATCTCACAAACAACGACTTAGTGTTGTACGGAATAGCCAGTAAGTTGTCTTTTATATTCATTTGAAGATCAGTTAGATATAGCCACTAGTTTAATGAAAGTAAAGCCATTTTTATCTTCTTGTTTTTGTTCGTTGTGATTTTTTTTAAATGTTATTCTTCATTAAACCTTTTAACCTTCGAAATGCTCAAAATTCTTCTATTTTTGGTGAGCAGGGGGACACGAACTATTAATGGATAAGAACCTTAGTGCTGGTATTTACTAAATGAAGGGTTTCAAAAAATGAAGGGTTTTAAATATGACTTATTATACCCAAACTAACAAACATGACGCAATGAAAATGCCTTCATCAAAACTGCACTGCTCAGAAGTCCGAACTCAGGACTCCGGACTGACTTAAATTGTCATAAATGCTGATTTAAGAAGGTAGCAAATATTAATTAATTGGTGTTAGGGAAATAGAAAGTGTTGACTTGATGAAAGTTCGTATCTGTTTTGTTATTTGACTTTAACCAGGTAAACCATCGTACCTACGTACAATGGGATTAAACGATACCTGCAACAAACATCAAATAACCCTCAATTTTTTTCACTTTGTCTGTTTGCAGTTTAAGTTTACCGATGTGCCCTGGTCCAGATGGGCGAAAAACTGCACTAACAGACAAGACAAAACACGATCTAGTTTGCCGAAAAGCCTTCTTTAACTTTCCATTAAATTCGTCTGCCGTTTCAATCAATGTCGATGCTGTGGAAGGTGGAAACGTCAACCTTACTTGTTCCGGCCATGGAATGCCGATTCCCCATCTTACTTTGTTCAACGAAGTCCAACAAACTTTGATCACAGGCATAGGTATCATATCAATTTAAGTTCGCTATGTAATCGTTTAGTATTTTTTTTTGCTTTTTTTAAAAATTACACGAAAACATGTTCGTTTAGAATTTGGGTTAAAACTTAACTGCTTATACTGGAGATTATATTAACAACTATTTCAACCAACCTGTTTGTCCAAAACGAAAGTCAGTTTAAAGTAAAATCGTGTTAACTGACCTCCGTTATTTTCATTCTCGGTAGTTTTTGAAACGCGAAACTCATTTTTCGTGGGTTTGTAGACCCCGAGAACTTTTTGTTTTTCGACCCTTTTATGACCTCTTATGTTACATCATCAGGCCACGTGTGTTTCGAGATCAAGGAAGTGACTCGTGATCAGCTTGGAAAATATAAATGCATGATGGTAGGAACAGATAACAAAGGACACGATCTGGTGGTGAACAAAACTATTAATCTTCGCATCGATTCGTCCTCCAAACGCCCCGTCAGCGTCGGTCGGTAAAATTGTTTAAATCAAATGCTTTGAATTATAACATGTTGTTATTTCGTTTCACACTGGTGGTTAAAACAAAACGAACAATTTTTTGTACTATTGGTGGGATTTGCACCAGGATGCTAAAACTTGTTCAACATCACAGGTACAATACTTGCAATCCTGCTGTCCGTAATCTTTGTCATCGGAGTAGCTTCTTGTTTTTGGAGAAGGCAGAAATCAAGAGATGGTTACGGGTCCTTGGAAAACACTGGAGGCGGTGCAGCTTACTATGAACTAGATGAATCAAAGGTTCCTGAGTATCAGACACAAGCCACACCCTTGGAGGAGGAACACCTGTTTTCTGATGAGGAGGTTTATTCAAAAGGCGATGATAAGGAGGTTTTGGTTTGAGCCATCAGATGCTCCATGATTCAGAATTTTTCAAATTGCCCTTTAAGTGCTGTATCTGAATTCTAGAAATTCTTTGTGCTGTTTTTTTATGATCGCGCCAACTGTACACGATGAACCTTTCTCTGCCGGCATTTTGTTGGGTTGTTTTATTATTCCAGGTACGCGAAAAGTGCACTTATGAAAATTGCATGGTTTAAGTTTAGTAAGTATCATTTTTTAGAACAACACAATTAATGTATCATGCAAGTATTGTGCGTACCCATCAACCAGTCGCTTATTAAAATGTTTGTATATTTTGCTTCGATCCAACTCATGCACAGTCAGTTTTGGTATTGCTTTTTTATTCTTCTGACGATCTTTTTTCACCTTTTGTTCAATGTGTCTTCGTCTATTCGTATTTTAACGGAACAGCAAGCGTTTATGATTTTGATCGGTTTGATGTGGCCTCATCATGGAACACCGTTACAATAGGGCTACTACTAAGTTATTGTCCAAATTTTTGTAAGGGTTTTATTATAATCCGTTTCCTTACGGCGACAAACTCTGCTTAATTGTGTTTGTTTCTGAAAATTAAAGACGTAATAGATTGCTGAACTTTGATCCTACTTGCTACACCGGTTTTACATACACCTTCACTTTTTACATTTTAAAACCGACCACACCATACACCAGTGGTTCCCAACCAGGGCCCATGGCCCCCCAGGGGGGCCACGAGCTGTGTTCTGGGGGGCCACGGGTGTAGATTCACCAGAAACACCCACTAAAAGCCATTTTCTTTTTAACATTATTCCCTAATTTAATCGACTATTTCACATACTATTTGTGTAGAGGTTTTCACAATTACAGATTCTTATTTACGCTATTGGACCTGTTTAAAGCCTGAATTAGTACCAAATTTCAACACGAGATTGCCATTTACATTTTTAGGGGGGGCACAGGTCCTACAGGGTTACTTGAGGGGGGCCACGAAGCCCAAAAGTTACTTTTAGGGGGCCACGGTCCACAAAAGGTTGGGAACCACTGCCATACACTATATCACCCGGTTGTGGCGACTCATTAGGAGTGGGTGGAAATTTTGGAAAACCACCCTGAATGCCCGATGTCAACTTTGACTGCAGAAAATTTATTTCAATTCTTAAGACCAGTTGCACTGGAACTCTTATCCATTGGTAATGGACGCATTAGGAGTGTTTTATCTGTTTTGTGTGGTAACTGGTAAGTAAATAATTTGCTATTCAGAGCTTAATTTGTACCGGTTTCTGTACATTTGGCGTTTTTCGACTGATTATTATTTTCGATAACTGTCGTCTGTCGATCTGTTTAGCAGAGTTTCTAAATACCATTGCTAAAGCAATATTTGTTTTTGTGGCATAAAGCTTGCCCCTTTCGCCTAATTACGTACAACAGAATCTCAAGTGCTTTAACAAATCGCCTTGACGAGTTCATTGAAGCACTATCGTTTTGACTACTCCGAAAAACAATTGCACGTGGACAACAACAGCCGAGACAGCCTTAAATCCATTTATCTAAAGTAAAAATGCAACTCAACTACAACGTTTTAGTAACGCAAATATTTGCAGCAAAACCAATGGGATCAAATTAAAAGCTGCATGGCGCACTGGTTTGCGCAACGTCATACAATATTTGATTCGGTTAATTCTAAACTGTTGAAATCTTTTGAAACGGTTCGGTACATCACCTAGCCAATAAAATCGAAAAACACTCAAGTGGTATATTATGCATAGCTAACAAAGCACAACGGCGCGTCATTCGTGGAGCTTGGTTGCAAACAAGTTTCGCAGTATAATTTTCACTGAGCAGAAATTGCCACAAGTTGTAAGATACTATCCCAAATTAAAACTAAATATAATGTGAAAAAAAAGAAAAAACAACAACAAAACAATCCGGTTTAAACACCGTCAATAGTTTACGTCAGCACAAATACGATATGAAAAGGGTGTATACTGCAGAATCATTTGCAAACGCTAAAAAAATAATTTAAACCAGCGCTTCCCAACCGATGGGCCGCGGCCCACTGGTGGTCCGCGACGTTCTTTTTCGTGGGCCGCGAAGCTTGTCAAACTTCAAAAAGTTACACAGTTCGTGTGAACGTACTTTCAAGTTTTACTATATTTCTCTAAAATATGATATTAGTTACTATGAAAGTCGCATAAAATTTCACGTGAAACAAAGCTTTATCACACAAACAAACTGCAATTGTTACGTCATAACAGTACTTAAACTGCAATTGTCGCATCACAACACTACTTAATCGAAGACACGAAACAGTCTTAACACTGATACACTAAATGCTGCATTGCGTGTGAACTTGTCTCCCAATTAAACTCCGACTTGATCTCATCATATCAAATCAGCAAGCTCAGGCTTCAGAAGTATTGCTTGTGCGGTTATTATTGTTCTTTCTTATTGTTTGTTCTTTTTCATTGTGGTTTTGTCGCAATATTAAACGGTGGTCCGCCAAAAAAATTTTTTTTGGGAAGTGGGCCGTGAGCTGGAAAAGGTTGGGAAGCACTGATTTAAACTATGAGTGCTATAAACTTAAAAACAGTAAAATCAATCGACGCTAACACTCTTTGTTTGAACAAAATCAATCAGTTTCAGGTATAGAGTGGTCATACTTCGCTTACTTTGTCCCATCTACTAAACCAAAGGTGGGCAACCTTTTTGCATGCGCGGGCCAAAAAGTAATGATATATTGCCGCGGCGGGCCGCAACGATGGTCATGCAATAACATAGCACTGCTAGGCAAAGTCAAACACACAACAATTTTGTCATTGTATGTAACAATACTTATTCTTAGTAATCAACTAATAACTATCAACGTTCAATGCAACAACTCTTTGGTACAAAAATAGGATTTTACACACACATTCCGTCTGGCCGATTAAAATAAAATACGAGTCGCGGGCCGCTCCAAAGTTGGCCCGCGGGCCGTAGGTTGCCCACCCCTGTACTAAACCTTACCATGCATGTTTTTTTTTAAAAACTACAATTGCATTATACGTAAGAAACCATTCAAAACTATCGCGATTATCAAATTATTCATACGGTGTGCATTCAACCATAGATATTATAAACTTTATAATATCTATAATTCAACAGAGCCAATTTGTTTGTTGGTGGGGTAATTTACTGTGGTACCTTACAGAATGTGCAAAGTTTGATTAAAAAAAAAAAATTGTAAAAAGATTTGCGCTCAACGACAAAAAGCAATCTTCTGATTTTTTGTGTATAAAATTACATGGTTTGCAACTACGAGTAGGTTTATTTCGAGATGTTTTAGCGTGGGACTACATACGATTGATTTTCGCTTTTCTTAACTTGTTCAGACTAAGAAGAGATAATTTGGTTTTGTGATATTGAATTGAATTGGCGGATAAAGTTTCAAATATAAGAGTTATTTGCACAAACAAATTTGTGTAAAACTCGAATGATGATTTAGATCAGGGGTCACCAAACTTTTTTCACTGCGGGCCGGATGAGTGCTAATAATGATTCGCGCGGGCCGCATAGTTCAGGCCTGTCAAACTCGCGGCCCGCGGGCCGCATGCGGCCCACAAACAGTCAACAAACATTGTAGTATTTTGTCAGAATTTATCTAATTATACTAAATTTTTCTTACATTTCAAAGTGAAAGCTATTATTTAAACAGACATTTACCGAAATTTAATTAATAAATACAAATTCATATGTTATTAATAGAAATGATACTAATTAAACCGTTCATCATAGTTTCAGTCAAGGATGTACAACCTGCGGCCCTACGGCCACATTAAATTCTGAATATCCCCACAGAAAAAAAATTGTAAGGAGTAGATTAAATTTTAATGTTACAAAGTTATTAATACAACTTGGCAACCTAAAAAATGTGGTCGCGGGCCGGACGAAATGACCTCGCGGGCCGTAGTTTGGTGACCCCTGTCCTACGAGACTGAATTATTATCTTGACTCAGATCCAAGACGAGTAACAAACATTTAAGAAGCCAGGCCTAACTTTGCGTAGAAGACAAACACATTAAACATTTGCCTGACAGCAGCAACTAGCCTTTAAAACTTAAAGAATTTATAATTTCCTTTCAATGCTCTATGGTTAATTTACAGTGCAATGCCTGGGTAAGCTGACTGGTCACACAAACTCAAGAAAAATGCTAACATGACATGGTGACGACGCAATTCGTTGGACCGAAAAGTTTACTGCTGTTTTGTAATGGTCAATCATTTGCCTTATAAGGCATGCACGACTCAAGCTTTAGCCCTATGCCTTGCTTTCATCTAAATCAGGGGTCACCAAACTACGGCCCGAGGTCATTTCGTCCGGCCCGCGACCACATTTTTTAGGTTGCCAAGTTGTATTAATAACTTTGTAACATTAAAATTTAATCTACTCCTTACAATTTTTTTTCTGTGGGGATATTCAGAATTGATGTTACCGAGTTTCATAGGATTATAACGCCCAGGATTGATCCAAAGCCAGTTTGTTACGTCACAGACAAGACTACAAGTATTAATTGTGCGCAAATAAGTGCCTTCTTTTGTCACTTGTGGCGTAATATACAAGCATTGCTCGTAAGATGAGACTAATTATACAGTTTAACAGTCGCATGACTACTTTTTAAATGGGATTGTAGAAAGACCATATCTTGGCGCACCTAAAAACGCCTCGCGAGCTAAGTTTGGAAAGACGGCGCTAGGGCATGTAAACTATGCCAGGGGTGTCAAACTCGTGGGGTTCGGGGGCCACATTGCAGTTTGGAAATTATGCCGAGGGCCGCATGTGATTTTTCATCTAGTTTTATAAACTTAAACAATCTTTTCGCTACGACGGCCGTATTGCGGATCCTTATTTCACCAACAGACGCCAATTATCTGCTAGTTTTTGTTTTAAAATTACAGATGTAAAGAAAAAGGTTTATATCATATATATACCATCTATTGACGCCCCAAAAGCCCAGATTAAATTCCAACTTGATGCACAGATTGAGCTGCACAATGTGAAGATCAGTTTTAACTATTTATTACGTCATAATCTGTATTGTGACGCTTTTCGTACCTGTTTTTTCGCATTGTTTGCACACAATAGGCCTACAAAAAGTCCGACGCATATGGCTGCCAGGCTGGTAATACTATTTTCAGTAACACAAACTCTGTTTAGGGCATTTTTGTTGACTGTTTGTGGGCCGCATGCGGCTCGCGGGTCGCGAGTTTGACAGGCCTGAACTATGCGGCCCGCGCGAATCATTATTAGCACTCATCCGGCCCGCAGTGAAAAAAGTTTGGTGACCCCTGTCGTAGGATATAAAATATAACTGCTTAAGGGCCCATAACGATACCAATTATTAGGTGGAAAACGATCAATAAACGATATTTAATACCAATATTTTATTTAAACTAAAAACTTACTTTTGATAAGTGACAATTTTATCACTTAACGGGCTGTTTAAATGTTATTTTAAAGTTACTTTGGGATTATAAAACGAACTTTAATGTAACAATACTTAGGCCCGATTTTCGTTGGATCTGCGGGGGCGAGGGTGCGCACGTGCTGTGTTATTGTTTACTTGAAGGCTCGTTATTTCTTCTGCTTCTCGTGGCTCGTATCGGTCGTCTGCAGTAGCGAGTAAGTTCATTATTACGATTCTTAACGCTTGCTGCATAGAGCCGACATGATCCACAAAAGATCAATTTAGTTCTTGTCTTTTATTCTGGTTACGCAACACACATCAAGTCTCATTTATCTCAAGGAAAAGATACGATGGAAAAAAGCGATCAACGATAAAACATTGGTTTTCAAACTGATACTCGTTTTTCGTGCGATCATTGCAAAACAGTACCTTCTTTTACTCACATCAGTTATTAGTTTGTTTTAAGTTAAACGCTTGCAAAGATATGCAGCACTGCAATGGATTGCACAACTATTTCGAAACACCCGGTTTACGCAACAGCCTGTCTTATGGTCTGGCTGTTGGAACATATCAGGAAGACGGGAACATGTAACAACGACACTGAATATGTGCTTCCAATAGTTACTGAATCATGAGAACACATGGAACAGTAAAGTTACACCGTTCGATACCATATGTCGCAAAAGCAGCATATAAATTCCATGGAACGAAAAGTCATGGTTGCAAAGTTAAAATGTTCCATTACTTAATGCTTAGCCAAACCAAAGTGCCAAAATGATGGTTTAAAAGCACGTGACCGCTACAGATCTGTCGGCAATATTAATAGTAATATGCACTTACCTGGAGGTACGAGCATTAATTGACCAGCAGAGATGTATGACTAATAATGCAGATATTTTGTATTTCATAGCTGAGGTGGCCAAATCGTTGCAAAATGAGAATTATTTGGCGTGTGTTGCCGTTTTCTTGTTTCTTACTGGCACCAACAAGTGGAACTAAATGTTCTGACTGCCTTTACTCAACACGCTATAGGTGTATTGCCAATACTTACAGAAAGCACCGAACGAACTTACGTTTCCCAAAGACAAACTGGATTATCATTTCGAGCATAATGACATAGTTTTGTTGGACGTTCATTCCTTCTAATACAGCGGTTCCCAAACTGGGGTCCGCGGTCCCTTAGGGGTCCGTGAAGCAATTTTGGGGGGACCGCGAAGCGGTTGAAATAATTCTATAATCTTATTTGGCGTCAGTTTGTGTCACTAAATAAGTTTAAAATCAAAGTAGAATTGAGAATCGACTGTCTCCATCGCTAAACAATGGCCTTTATTGAATGACAACTATCAAAAATGCAATTGTTCGCGCACAATCGTAATGTTTTTGTCCTGTTTGTGATGTCACATGCTGTCTTTGAATGATTGTTATGCGCAAGGCTAAAATCCTGCAATCAACTTTCGTTTTTATGAAATACACATTAAGGCTTAAGGACCGCGAGCCCTCGAAATAATGGCAAAAGGACCGTTTTGAAAAAAATATGAAAAAGTTTGGGAACCACTGTTCTAATAGTTTTTTTTTTTTGGGGGGGGGGGACAGTTTTTCACCCCAACGATACTAACCGTTTTTTTTTTCGTAAGCAATCAAGCAGCTGAAAATATTTTTACATTTGCGCGTAAAATTTTCGTTTAGGGACGAACGCGGAAACGAGCATCATATATAACAGCGGCATAACGCCAACCGAAGCGGTGTTTGTGCGTAATCAGCATTGTGAACGGAGTTCAGAGCGACAGAACGTTTACGGTAGAGCTGGTAGCTCTTAGTTTTCTTCTAGAAGTTCCGCCACTAGTAGGAAAGGATTTCTGCAAAAAAAATAATTTAATTTATTCAAGCGTTTGTTTTTAATTTAGGATTTTTTCTAATCGAAGAAGTTAAATGATTCGTATTGCATTCTTAGCCTTTATCTTCAAAAAAGTCGATTTAACGAAGCAACTGTGTTTTTAAAAAACAAACACAAAATTACCCTGGCAGATGACGTCACTGCAGGGGTTCCTGTTCTCTGATTGGTTCGACTTGATTCAGGTCCAGTCGCACCTCCTTTGTCATTTTTCTTGTTTGACACTCCCGCAAAGCGATATTTTCGTTGCTTCTGTAAATTATATAATCATTTTTAACCGATCAAACTTGCTAACACAAAAATGAAGTGACAATTTTACCCCGAAGTTGGGCCACAAGCTTTTATCTTCTCTTACTTCGTCAGCGTCATCAACTGTTTCGTCATCAGACCACCATAATGACGTAGAAGAACCAGTGGTTTCCGGGAAATCTGATAATCTGCTTGATCTGACGAAAATTAACAAATTTTATCAGCAGCACAACCTTTTTTCATGCACCTATACTCACCTAAAGCATGCTGTTATCAAACTCAACCTTCTTACGTTAAACAAACCTTGAATTAAGAAACCTTAGTTTTGACGAGGCACTTTTTGGAGGCTGTGGTGTCGTGTGGCGCCCCTTAGTGGATGGTCTTGTTCTGTTGTTTTGTCTTGATGACGCAATGCGTTTCGATCGCGGAACAATGGCGTCGGTTTGTTCCCCAGACATGTTATGAGCTGATTCTTCCGTTACAGTGGTCAGCGAATGCCTGTTTCATGCCAAAAAATAGGTATTTTTCCCACAATGACGTCATATATATGTCACCTTCTGTAATGCATCCTGTCGAACATCCCGCTCCCGGTGCTAACGTAGTCCTCGTATCCTAGCAACGGTGGAGACCAGCAATCGTCGGCTGTGACTACATAATGTCGGTAGGGATAAGAACCCTCAGCTTGCCGGTCACGTGATCGATCGGACCAATCAGCGGAGTTTTCGAGCCAACTCACAGGAGTTTTGATGCGGTTTTGACGACGTACTGCATATCGATGAACCTTTAAGCATAAGTTTGATGTACTTTTTGCGACAATGGCCGAAATAATCACGTTCAAAGGCTGTGGGTTACTTACGAATATTCCTGCCAACAACATGCCAATTACCGCCAACAAAGATCCAGGTACAATTACGAACAATGACCAATCGGTCTGTGATACCGCTGGAGATGCAGATGCCACTTGTGTTGTAACTTCTAATAAACTTGGGATCAAAAAGTGCGAAAAAATAGAAACTTATATTTCAAACAAATACCTGGCTTATAAATGACTTTGACGTCACAATTCACATGTAAATTTTCCTGTGGATTTTTTCGTGACCTGTTTTGGAAACCTCTAACCGAGATATCGAAAGTAGCGTTAACATTCAGAGAATTTGCAATTTCATGGTGACTTGCAGCGGTGATGACATCATAACTAAATGTTATCAGATTAAGGGAAGCAGCAACATCTTCAAGGACTTCCTCATACGACCGATCATAGCTGTATCTAAACGCAATTCAAAAGTCTAATCAGATAAAGCAGATTTTTTACAGCAGTCTGCTTGTTATGTTTTCATATCATATCTGCCAACCGCTAAATCCATATAAACAGGTTTTGGTAAAATGTTAATAAATTTATCACAGTTGATTCTCCCTAATTTCTAATTTTATATCTCACAAATCTTACAAACACTCTCAAATAAAACCCGGCAAAATTTCACCTGTAAACCTCGCTTTCATAGTCGTAGTTAACATATTCTCTAAAGGCAGATTCCGCTGTTGGGTTCACTGAGAGATAATCCTCCAGCACGTACCAGCTCACCACGTAATATTCGAACGCCGGATCGAAGTGCCAAGTTACTCGAATGATGTCGTCACTGATTACATCACAGGCGATAGACGACGCGCAATTGCTTCGTTTCAAACAAACTGGAGAGAAAGGGTTTGACATGGTTTTCCTATCAGAGAAATTGTTATTTCTTAACAGTTTCAACACTTAAGTAATTTGGTATAGGTTACAATGAGGTCAATAATCAGGTACTCCATGACAATTTCCGCCCTATGCTGCTGGACATTTGTTTACTTCAAACTTTATCTGTAAGTTAGTTGAAAAAAGCAGCTGCACTGATGAGACCTTATAGGTTAAAACAGTGTGCACGGTCTGTAGCTCATCAAAAACAAGCATTTTTACAAAGAAGGTTATGAACAGCTATGCTATTAGCTGCCGACTAGGACTGTCTAACTTGCTATATACCAATCTTAATTTTATAAGTAGAACTCCAATTCATGTTGCTTAATAGATGCACTATCCTACAAAAAGTCGTACTACAAAAAAAGAATCTGTTTGATAATTCTTACCTATAACCACACAAATAACAACGTAATTCTCCATTCGTGGTTTCTGCAGAAATACTCATGTCGGGTCGAAAAGACCAAATTTACTCTTTCTACCATTCAACCCCTAATTTCACTAAAGTTTCTACAGGGCGTCGCACTTCACTGCACATGCGCGATAGTAGCGTCGGCCTGTTGTCATAGCAATAGAGGTACATCCTCACAAATTGCAGAAAACCGCAGTTCGTTCTTTTGTTGTCGACCTTAAAGGTAGCAATTTTACAAATGAATCGCTTTAATAGTCTGGGATTGATTTCTTTAAATCCTGTATTTAAGGAGGATCAGTAACACGTTATTGTGTTTTTTTTTTCAAACTGATGAAAAAAAATCACTTTAATACCGAATTTTTTAATACCGAAAACTGTCCTTTTAAATAATTAGTCGTTTTGTTTTGTTTTTGTTAATTAACTTTGTTTAATGTATTTTTACGAACTCTAAATGTATTCATTATATACAATGTCTAAATATAAAGGCCAAACTAGGCTATTTCGTGTTACATGTATTATAATATGTTAGGTTTTTGCCAACTTAACATAATAATTAAACCCTCACCAACAAAACAGTTTTTGGACCTGGATTACATTGAACGTGATATGAACTGAGTAACCACAAATAATAAGCTTGGGACCTTAAACTTTCAAAAACTTGAACTTATTACTTCCTCGGAATCTCTTATGGGTGTCTGGTTGGAAAACAAAGTATTTAACTTAACAGCACATGTACACCTGCCAATAGGATTATAGGAAACACATCAAACTTCGCACCCCACAATTGCCAAGCATTTCCACTTTTTTTGTTACCAACGTGTCTACAAAGCATGATCAAGACATGACCCATCTCACGGTACAAGCATTCCCCGTTCTATCGTTGTTTTTTTCCTAAGAGTCATAGGCGATAGCGGTTGATAGGTCTGATGATGCTCTGAAAAATCAACCTGAATTTAGATAGAAGGTCTACAACCGAAACTTAGTTACCGTAGCAAGCCACATTTAAACAATTTGAAATAGTGGTAAACCAGCCAGAGTCAGTTTGAAAAAAAAAGGGTTTGACATCCAACAAAAACGCCTACAAATGGTTGAAACAAGTATACCTAGCCTAGACATAAAAAAGCTTACTTGTGTTTTCTATTTTTTCAGTGCAGACATGTAAAACAGGGAAAAACTGCAACAACAGAAAAGCAAGATAGTTATGTAAGTGCGGTTCTGTAACAAATTAATCAAGAAAATGAAACTCACGATTACAAAACACATGGGTCTATTGCAGTTATGTCGCACCACCCGACCTCTGTGACGCCATACCACAATAGAACATACCTTTGTTGTGCCAGTTTCCGGCACAACTGCTGTTTTATTTCGTACTGCATGCAAGCGAGAGCTCATTGTTAATCAATGAGAAATACGGTTGTTTAACCGTGTTGTGGACCATTTTTTGTGTAACACGTGTAAATACATTTGCAGTCATTATCTGGGATGGTGATGTGGGTAAATTACGCAGATGTTTTATGAAGTTATATGTACAGTAGTGTTACAAAAGAAATAACAACTAATTACAATGGCTGACAGCTTAGTACTAATTGCAATGGCTGACAATTCGATATTTATTGGTACTAATGAAAACCGATATTGTTGCTATTGTATTACCAGACATGTCATGTTTTCACGCAGGCTGTTTAGTTATCATTATCACATTCAGTGCCCCTAAGCAAGCCAATTTCCCTTCCATGACGTAGTGTAATAAAAAGTCCGACAGGTTAATTATTGTGAGCGTGATTTATATTTGTAGAAAGTACGAAGTCGGTAGTTTTTATAATTCACGTGATACTTAATATAATTATTTGTGTAGTAATTTTGAACAAAGTATATTTAACTGCTTGAATTGTTACTTTTGTTCATAATGTTTTGGCCACAATAGTACGTCATTTAACAGGAGGCAAAATTGTGAGTTGACTAACTTTACCATTTGGCCTTTTTGGGACGTTAAATGACTGGTAAATGACCTCGACTTATGCCCGGGACAACGGCCTTATAAAGCGTTGATCCTAGTTTACCATCTAAGTAGACTTGTATGGAAACATGGAAGAATTTGTTACTTCCTACACATCAAGTATTGTTTTGTTTTTTTTGGTTTAGAATCAGGATATGTACAAATTACAGATTAGTATATTGGTGTTCGATGGTCAAAATAAACATTGTTCATGGGATTATATTTATACAATGTTCTGTTTTATACAATTAGTATGATAACAAACGTTATCATCCCATATATTTACGATATAACGCCGGTTAATTAGCCCACACACACAACATTACAGTCGACCTGTTACGACACTGAAAGTCCAACAGTTGCAACAGGACAGGTTGTTGCGCGCCAAATCAGTTGATGTTGTTGCGGAAATCAGATGATAGCGCGTGGGTTATACCGTTGTGACTCACAATCGGTCTGATACTTCGTACAAACGAGGCCAAGACAAAAGGTATGTCATGATAGTTTGTGGTCTCATAGCACTGGACAGTTTGTTGGACCTAGAAGTGGGCAGTTGTGTATGTAGCATGAAAGCGTTGGCTTTCTGCGCATTCTTCGGTATAAACTTTTTTCGATGAGTGCAGCCGTAATGTGTGTCCGTAGTGTTGTCAATGCAATGTGTGTCTGTTGCTTTTATTTTTGGAAACGTCGCAACCGAAATATTAGGCTTGTGCAGTCGATCTTTTACAATGTATGTTTGGTAAACAGATAAAAAAATGAACCAACAATCTCGATTCAATACTACATAAAAAGCATTGCAAAAACGGATCAAATTTGCATTAAAATTTAACATAACGCGCTTGGTTTAGAATTTGCAGCACTGATTCAGTCAGAGTCTGTTAAAGAGTGCATAAAGGTAAACACAAAAAAACCTTTGCAGTTCAAAGAGCCTACGTGGTGTGGTGTAGTGTGACAATAAAAAAATGGAATTTGCATACCTGGCGGTCTATGTGAATAAACCAGTATATAGATTTGGGCTATACAATGAAGCGTGTCTTATGTTGTGGTGTTAGATGGTCTACTACGGGTAGGAAACGCGTAAAAAAACAGGGTCCACTACAATGTGTTTTCGACCAAACCAAGTATAGGCAACGCTGTTTAGTTTAAAATTTAAAAATTCTACAGAATACAAATAGTGTGTTTCTTTTTTTCTGCAGCGGGTTTATTGTACTGTTTTCTGTAATATTTCCATACGACGTTGAATACTGCAATAACTTGATTCTTGGGATTACCCTGTCACAAAAATGAGCAACGGAGTGAAGACATTCTCGGGCGAGTATGGGACTATCGATGTCGATTTGGACGAGTTGCCTTCGCCTCGAAACTCTAATAGATAGTAAGTACGGGGTTCGCATCTTGCCTAAAGTTTTACACACTTTCTAGAAAAAGTTTAGCTTTAAAAATATTTTATCAGAAATTGTCGTGGATGGGCAATATCTAAACCTCCAACAGCCGCCATGCATACCGACGATAACTGTGCAAATTGTTAAAAGACTCGAAATTTGAGAGGACTGTCTCAACTGCCAACAGAATCAGTCAGTAAATTAGAAAGTAGGAATATATATTTCGCCTAATAATGGCATCATCATTGGCGACACTCGCGTTGTTGAGTTGCTTAGAACATTGTGTTTGTTTTACATTCTTGATATTTTGGTGTTGATCTATTGCGTTTTTCAGGAACTGATGATGCCATTATTAGGCGAAATATATATTCCTACTTTCTAATTTACTGACTGATTCTGTTGGCAGTTGAGACAGTCCTCTCAAATTTCGAGTCTAAAAATATTTTAAATTGATTTTTTTCCTTTTCTGCGATTCTTTTACGTGGAATTGGGCAATAAATCAAACCAAGTGAGAGTGATCGTAAGACAGAAACTTGTTGGTTTAGTTGAGATCACCACAGTTAAGTTCCATTATTGCATAATTTGAAAACAACAATACTTCTTTCCAAAAGGCACATTAGCTTTTTCACGTCATAACCGGTTTGTTCTTATGAATCACTCCATTGTTTATCAAGTCTTTTGCCTGGGCGACTGAGTTGTTTTGATTCGAATGGTGATCCTATTTCTCTCCTTTGAAGATACAAACCACCCATGTTACCATGTTTGAATGTTACAACCTGCTTTTGGTACAACACCGATAAGTTGAAAAGCCCTTATACGCCATTTCTAATTACATTATCTTGCCTAACATGTACGAACAGTTGATTGACGCAAATTGGATCAAAGGGTTTGTGGGATCAGGGTTTTCATACGATGCGTTTTCCATCGACTGTTGGTTAGTTGTTTCACTGGAACTTTTTGTGCTTCTACGCAAATGCTGACCCTTTGACTTCCCGGACAATTTTCTATTGGATTAATTACTCGAGTGTGACGAAGAAAACTTAGCATATGTCCATGACAAAGTGCTGCTTGCGCAATACACATCGTACAAATTTTAATATAAAAAATACCCGTATACAGTCATTAGGTAACTCAGGTTCACGCACTTAAAGGCACGCTTGCGAATACCTTTTTCATTCAAAGTTGTCTTTCATTTTACCAACACATACTACACGTACAACTTGCTGATACGTAGGGCGAGCGTTCAGCTACAGCGGAAGTTATGCGGGCTCGATAACGAGGTATACGTGCATAACTGATTATAGAAGGCATAGCTTGCTTTGTATCTGCTATGTGCTTGCTCTCAAGGTATTACCTGTTTTGCGTTACAGCTCTCAAGGAAATGGAAGCACAAAAGAAGGACTTAGCCTGAGTGGCACACTCAAAAGAGGCATCAAACTTGCTGCTACCGACCAAGTTGAGACAACAAGTTTAAGCGGAACACTTAGAGTAAGTTTATAGGAGATTGTTGAATGTCCCGATTTGTTCTTCAAGTGTTACGCAGATTTGTAGTTTACTGGAATATATTGGGTTGACTGAGATTTTAGATTATGAATTGTTTTAAACCTGTTATGTATCCGTTAAAAAAAGTAAGTTGTATTCTCGTAATCGGGCATAAAATAGGCGAACTAGTAACATTGTAATCAAGATGATCGATCGCAAACGTTATGGTGATGTGACATTGCGGATTTTTAAAAGTTTATGTTATTTATTTCTAAATGAATGACGTAGGCAAATCACAAGCTGATAAAGTGTACTGTCCGTTGATTGGCAAATTGTTGGCTGTGGCTTTGCAAAACATACAAACAAATGTGCGCCTAAGCCACAAACGCTTTACTTTTTGCTTGATATATGTTGCATTTACGCCATTGCAACAGTGGAAAAAGTCAGACACACCTTGTTGTTGGGTAAAAGTACTCACAGGGTGTGGGAGATGCCATGGCCTCGCTTTCCTGGTTTCTTCCTCCTGTCGAACCCACGAACGCAAGCCATTTGTCATCTGCAAGTATAATAACCGCACTAATATTTGTGTTTATGTAATTAGGCATGTCACGTTGAAAAGTTGTTGAGGAAACTAGCAAACAGGTGCACAAAAATGTAACATTCGTACATACAATAAGTTTTAGAAAGCGGGCTGGAGTACAAAGTTCAACAAAGGAGCAACATTCTGCATTTACATTTTTTGCAGCGTGGAATAAAAATCCACAGTTTGGGGAAAGGTGAATCCATTCAGAACCTCTCTGTGTACGACCCGAGTCCTTCGCCCCGAAATTCTAAGAAGTTTAGCTTCAAATCACCGAAAAGGTCGAAAAAGACGAGTGACGACACTGTCAGCATGAGTAAGTCAATCAAAATAAATCTGTAACCCCGTTTACACGTTTCTATGAATTCGGCCATACTTGAACAATAGGAGTAGCGGAAATAAGGTCGCTGATTTTCATTGCACTGTTTAGCCACAGTGCACAAAGCCGCATGCGGCGCTGAGGTGCATCGTTTAAAAGTCTTTAAAACAGCGGTTCCCAACCTGTGGGTCGCGACCCCAACTGGGGTCGCCTGACAATTTGCCTGGGGTCGCCTGAGGGAATGGCTCCCAACTCATTTTTTACTAATATAACAAATAAAAAACAAAAGAACCGGGCACCACATTCCTTCCCTTCATTGTTTGTTAAATGTAAACTAGTAACTACATCTGGGGTGGATCTTTGTTTTTCGAAGACTTAATTGTTTTCACAAAATGCTAATTATTGCCTTGTATTACGTAATAATACTGCATTCACATAATCATAATCATCAAGTCAGAACCTGCCAACTTGTTTTGTATTCTCGCGATAATATCACTATCTTCCAATTATAACTTAATAGTCAACAGAACTAAAATTTAATTTGTAAAATTTCAGGCTGTTAATGATGCATCGAAAGACAAGTATTAGGAAAAGAAAGTATAGTGAGAAATAAATTTTGCACTATTTAGAAGTCAATTTTAATGTATAGCCTACTAATTTTATCCCTGGGGTCATAGGCGCCGTATAGGCGGTGGCTGGGTGGTGGCGAACACCGTGGATATTTGGGTTTGTTTGTATCGGTATCTTACGAAACACCGTAAAATCTGAACAAATTTGGGAACAGTTCTGCTTTTGAACAAGCGTGCTGACGAAAAAGCAACTAGTTTGGTTGGTGCCTTACTTGTATGACGTCAAACACACAATTGTTGGCAGTGAATGATTGGCCACTATGGTGTACAATGCGATTGTTCTGTAATAAATGGTCACTTTGGGCGATACAAAAGCAACGACTTGACGAAACTGTTTCTAAACAATGCTAAACCAAAAACACGTTAAAGCGAATTGTTCCAAATCAATATTATTTTAAAAACAATTTTTTGTTAAAATTGACGAACTTTGCTTTTTATTAAAAGTATATTGGGCTTTGAGTTGGAGCTCGTTTGGCTGCACGCATTAGTGACGTCATAAAATTGACGTCATAATTTAAATTCACCACCTTGCATTTTTGTAAAACTCGGCGCCTATGCGTGGGGTCACCGCAACTTGGGAACCGTTTTAAGGGGTCGTGGCACCAGAAAGTAGTGATGCACCGAACCCGCCCAAAAAGGTTCGGGCCGAAACCGAATATTCGGCCATGAGGCCGAATAATTTCGGCCGAATCGGGCCGAACCTAAAATCCCCGTTTTTTGGATGGTTTCGACTGAACCTTGTGTTGTTGATGTGAGTGAACTCAATTTTGACAAACTAAAATCACTTTCACAATGGGTAAACTTTGCTAAACATCTAATATTTTACAGACAACGTGGCTGGTATTTCATAGATACAACAAAAAGTTAATTAATGATGTTTCGTATGGGCGTAAATGAAATTTTAAGGCCTTAATTCCATGCAATAAAAAAGTTCGGTTTCGGCCGAATTTTCAAAAAAGTTCGGGCCGAAACCGAAACATTGGAAAACAGCGGATTCGGCCGAAATGTTTCGGCCAACCGAAACTTCGGTGCATCACTACCAGAAAGGTTGGGAACCGCTGCTTTAAAAGTTTAAATAGATGCAATACTTGTCTGCGTTCTGCACGACTAACAAATCGTCTAAAAATACACAGGTTGTTTCAGTGTTGGAAACATGGAGATCCATATCCTGACATCGGTTTCAGTATAATGCATTGCACTATTCAATGTTTTTTTAAACACTCAAATAGGCAGATATGTCCGTAAGCAAGCCATTTTTAAATTGATCTTTTGACGAAGCGAAATGCTCCATTTTTATCAAACAAAAACGCCTATATATTATAATATTTCCTTCTATAGACCGCATGCCGAAAAATGGAAATCTTCGTTTGAACGAAGTCATTCCAAACCCCTCACCCTTCGATGATACAATCAGTATGATTGGTGGACTTCTAGAAGGTTCTGCATCAATTAAGCAGGAAGGTGGGTTGTATAGCTCTGATAGCAAAGCAAATGTTTAGAAATGCCTTTCTCTTTGGATTAGTAAAAGTCGTTTCAATAGTACATTGGCAATATCAGAGTGGTAGTTTTAGTGTTTATTGTCTTGCTGTCATATCTGAAAAATCGTAAAAGTGTGCTTGTGTTGTGCATACCAGGAACATTTGTAAATGGAGATAGGATTGTTGTTTGTGTGAGAAAAGTTGGAACGTTCCGCACCCGTCAATGATTAGGAATAGGACTATTGCTTACATAGTGCCAAAACATGCGATGCATGTCTATGCATAAACACCAAACTGATCTTTTGGACCTGCGTTGCACTCGTTGCTATGCAAAACATGACGTTCAGGCAGAAGCTGACTAACCTTCAGTTTTATTGAGTCATAACTATAGACTGTCTTAGATGATTTTTTAGGCGACATTGCGTTGTCCTAGTTTGATTTCATCTTTGTCATGCTTGACGCACTGAATTAATAAGGTTAAGTTTAAACGTTTGTCATAATGGTGTTATGTAACTGGTCCATCTTCGATCACTTTAGAAAATGAACTCAGTTGAATTTAAGCACCGTTTACACACATCCAAATAAGGATGTAGATTGGAACCTTTGCTCTAAACCACGTGGTAAATACTGCAACAGGGTATTTTGGACCGTGTCCACCAAGAATTGCGTGTTGCCTTGAGGAAACAGCACTTTCCTTAAGGCCGTTTAGTAGGCCTATAGACTCCAAAGAGGTAATAGGCTTTCAACATAAAGCTGTTCTAAAAAAGGTCAAGATTTAAGATGAATCGAAGAAGCGTGGAAAGTTTAAGAGGTGGGTTCTTTGTTAGTCGTTAGTTTGAAAAAAAATGGTACTTTAGAAAATAAAGGCGAAACGCAAGTTTATTTGTCAGTCCGTGTTTAGTCATTAACATACTAAGCTATCTGCAAACCAACCCTATAAGCCTCTTAAGCCAACTCAGCCCTTAGGTTTGGGCCAATTTTTATTTCGCTAGGAAACACAAAACTCTTGATGCAGCAAGTTTGTATAATTATCTGTATGGTTTGTGTATGAAGCTAATCAACTGTATTTATCACCAGACTGGTCTTATTGTGACACGAACCCACAGATTTTAGTTTGGAAGTCGTTCCAAATTTCCTGCAGTGAGGTTGTGCACGGTTGTTTTTATAAATACAAGTCAGACTTATTGACCCCAATGTCGTTAGGCATACTGTGCATTATCCTTTACTTTCATTATAAAATCCACACAATTTTGTAGCAATAGCTACATTTTCTTTCACAATTAGTTTGGTACTGTGAATTTAAATGAGGGTCAGAATAATGCTGAAATGATATTGCTAAATCAACACCCAAATATTTGGTTTTATTGTTAGCGAAAACTAAGGTTTCTCCATATAAAAGTTTTGTTTTCTTTTAATGGTCTTATAGTATTGTACTTGTGAAAAAAAGTTGAAGAATATACGCTTTTTGCTGGCTAACTTAAATAAATCGTCCCCAAAACATAAAAATATCATTTGACTTTAGCTCTTGCGTGACACGTGTCGTTTCGGCGCGTGGTATAGAAACCGCATTTGAGCGATCTGCAGACGTGAGCCCGGTTAGCTCAGTCGGTAGAGCGTTGGACTTTTAATCCAACGGTCAAGGGTTCAAGTCCCTTATCGGGCGCTTCTTTTTTCCATTCTACATCAATTCAGTTAATGTTGCTAAATTGTAGACCAAGTACCAGTGAAAACATCTGCATTGTTGAAGTCCACGAACACTGTGATGTTAAACCCAAAAAATTTTCGAAACGCTTACTGACGGATTGACAGTTAATTAGCGACATTTTAATTTAACACAATGATTCACAGTCATTTAAACGTTGAATCATCAAATATTGTTTACGCAAGTGAAATACGTCAAAATTGTTACAATTTTAATAAATTCCTGATCTTTGTAAAACATTTATGTTTCGGAAATGCCAAATATCATGACGTAGTACTTACTAGCTTACCGTACGCAACAACCAAACTATTTTTTTCTACGCTAGCCCAGGCATTTTTCATTGATTGTTTCATACATCGGTAATTGTCTTGAGGCGGTATGTGCGTCAGTGAACAAACGCAAATGTCCGTTTTCTCTTAACTATTTACTGGTGGTTTATACGATTTGGCTTGAGTAAAGGGGCAGGCCTAATCTCTGACTGGCCGATGATTTTCAATGGACGTGATTTAGAATGTAATAGCTTCATGAGATTACATCCACCTTTACAGATGTGTTACGTCACTAGAAGAGAGAGATATTCTACCGCAATAATTCAAGGAAGGACATTTTAGAAAATGTGACAAATCTGAAAAGCTGTTGCAGGTGTTCTGTAATGGGGGTTGGGTTTGCAAGCATTTTGATCCAAACTTATGTAACAAAACATTTTACTTGTACCGTTCACCTTTTCAAATCGACACATACAAATACGATAACGCCAAAAAAGACATGCAAACACAACAAAAATGCAATTAACCACAACAAAAATGCAAAGTTTTTTATTTGTTCAATGTGTGTTAAAGTGCCCGTATGTCCGTTTTTTGGTTCCGGGTTACAGCGGGAAAAAAAGTCCGCCAAAAGGCAACATATAGCCCTGTCTTTGTGTATCAATCAAGAGACAGGACAGAATGGTTGATTCCCAATGTTTAGGCCTATCTTTTAAATGTTATACTCATGGGCGTCCGCAGGAAAAAATACAGGGGAGGAGGGCAAACTATCGTCACATCGCCGTTCGATAAACGGTATTTCCGAACAAAAATCATCTGACAGTGATACTCTTGCCAATCACAATGTAGCAAAGTAGTGCAATAAACACAATATCAACTATTACAGAAATATGTGGTAGGTTGGCAAACGATTTTTAACGGAAGTAGGATTTACATACACGAACCTTATCAGATGTAACAACAGATACAGTGAAGGTATCACATAATGGCTTTTTGACACATTCATCAATGACGTAATAATATGCTTGTTACCGAGCTATTGTTAAGTAATAATGTTCGATTCATTTAATCTGTTGAAAAACCTCATCCTGTTCTGTTACAGTTACAGCATGTATTCGGTGCGTTTAACGGGGTGGAGCCCCCTCTTGCCCCCCGCTGCGGACGCCCATGGTTATACTTTCTATCCATAGGCGCCGAGTGGGCGGTGGCCGCCACCTTGGGTTTGCAAAGCACGGTGGCAGCCACCGTGAAAATTTTGGTTTGCGGTATAGTATAAAACATCGCAAAATCTGAGAAAACTAACGAACGATTTTGCTTTTAAACAAGTGTGCTGGCGAAAAAGCAACAAAAAACACTATACAACCTGTTTTGGTTAGGGGGTTGTTATAATTATATCGCCAATTTTTGTCATTATTGTGTACAATTCGATTGTGCTGTTATAAGTGGTTATTTTAGGTGATACAAAGCAACAACAACGTGACAAAACATTTTTTAACGCTGCTAAACCAATGATAAACGTTACAGCAAAGTGTTTCAAATAAATATTATTTCGAAAATTCATTTTTTTATGATTTTGACCAGTGGTTCTCAAACTTTTTTATTGTCGGGGCCAAATGGTATTTTTTTAAGTGTGTAGGGAGCCGCAAAAAACGAAACCTTGAGAAAATCACTAAAGACTTTATAAAAGCTAAAATAGCAATCTTTGGTGGTTTTCTGAGGTCTGGTGCGAGCCGCAAAATAAGTAGTCGGGAGCCGCATGCGACCCCGAAAACCGAGTTTGAGAACCACTGATTTTGACAAACGTTGCATTCTATGGGAAGTTTGTTCTTTGAGTTTGAGCTGATGTGGTTGCACGTATTGGTGACGTCACATGAAATGAAGTCATACTTTAAGTCCGCCACCTTGCATTTTTGTAAAACTCGGCGCCTATGTTTCTATCACTACAACATTTGTAACGGACCGCTAGATCGCGGTCTACTTATTGTCACCCCTTTTTCTCAAATCTTGAATTGAAATAAACCTCAACTAAACTTCCCGCTGGTTCTGCTCGGTTGCGGATTGTTGACAAAATCCAGTGGTGTGTGACATTGCTCTGGAAAAAGATCGAAATGATTGAATTTCCGCATTGCTGGTCAACGGCTTTGAGAATTGAGCTTATTTTGGACCAAAAAAGTTCCTTTTATGTGACATTAAATAAAGTTTTTAAGTAGTGCGGACTTGATCAGTCTGTCTTTAATTTGTGTAGAAAACAAAACGCCCTTTGTAGCACAAAGTTTTGAGTAAATTTGGTGTTATTGTGAAGAGATTTTTGCAATAAACATCGGAATTCTGAAGAGAATGATAAGTGATAACTTTAAAAGAAAAAATATTTAGTTTTAAGGAAAGTTGCTTGTAAGTTTAATTAAGATGAACAGTGTTTGGTTAGAATGAGTTAAAGTCTAATTGTTTTCGTACACAGTAAAAATGGTAAAGGGTAAAAAACCCACATTTTCTGCTGCAAGCAATGTCCCATATGATGTTGCAGGTAATGACCATATAATTATTTGGACACAAATGTACAATTTTAGTGACTTTTTGCATCGATTGCAACAGTTAGTGATAAAATTAGTAATCCAGTTACTGAGTATTATTTTTGTCAAATTTGAAATCATTGTTGGTAAAGCATTTGTTTTGTGTTCTTTGCAGAGGGTATCCGTGATGTTATTGGTCGCAAAAAGGTGGTCACATTGAAGAAGATGGTGAAATTAGAACGGCCTCAAGGGGACAAAGTGGATGCCAAAGTTCTTGTACGGGTTTTGCATTGTCTTCATTTTTTATAGTTAAAATTGTAAATGTACTTAGTTGTGCAATGCTTTGTAGATATGTTCATTGATATGTTATGTAAATAACTGGATTCACAATATGCATTTTGAATCCAAATTTTTCATTAAGCATTACATATAGTTTATTATTGTTCATGCCAAAATATAAATGTAATTATGTTGCATAAAAATTGTTTCTTTGTGCCCCACCATATCTATCTGGTTGATTGCCCGCATTCAATAACTTCCTGCATTGCTTGTATTTCCTGCTTATGGAAAATAAGGAGAGACACTTAGACACATCTAGCCTGTGTTTCTATACATTGTTGCCTACGCCTATTGTGTGAAAGTATTCTCCACTAAACATATTGTTGCAGATGTTTTTTTCTCTGTGAGAAATTAATATATTCGCAACAACATTTTAATATATAATAATAATTTTGTGTTACAATTAATCGTTTACACTAAATAAGTTGATTAAAAAGATTTTGTATTTTTGTAGGTGCTAACTCCGTATCGATGCCAAATTCTTGGTGTCAAGGCCCCATTTAAAGTAAGCACTGTTAAATAATTCATAGCAGTATAACCACTTTTTGTATGTGGCCTTTATTGTGTTGGGTGATTGCTCAGTGACATGTCTCAAGTTTGTTGGGTGATGTAATGACCAGATTTAACCTCTTAAGAGATATTCTTGTAATCCTATTAAATATTGATAAGTTTCTTAAAGTATTTTGGGCCCATCATGCTACTAGATTATGTAGTATCTGTTTAAATGTTTAAAACTTTAAAATAATATTTGTTTCATAGTATGGTTCCAAAAACATAATATTTTTAAAAAAGACACTGAATTAAGAATATTGCGCTGTTCAATCAGAATATTGCACTATTTTTTGTATCTAATAAGTAAGTTTTGTCTCATACTATACATCACCACAACTCTCACTGTGAAATGGTAAACAGTTTTGTTTTAAAGATGGAAGCAGACTTCCACTTCCTTGAAATCAAATCCATGGATAGTCCATCTCCTGACAGGGTAAGCATAACTTTTCACATTCATTAACAGAGCAAGGTCAAACTAGAGTTTGCTTACAACACTATCAGATGCTTGGTTGTACCTGTTTCATGCCTGGTTGTACTTGTAAAAAATACAATTTTGAAACCATACTAACCAATAAAAATGTGCAACCAGTCTCAAAAATGTGCCTCTCAGTTCGCATGTGTTTGTTTCAACATACACTTTAGAAGGCCCTGTCTTACAAAAAAGTGATTACTTAATATTTGACAAAAAAGCCTAATGTAATTTATTTTTACCTCTGTTTTAGCTTGTCATGTCAACTCACAGTTCAAAAATATTTTTCATGCAAATGATTGGGACTGACGATGCAGACCATATCATTGGGAGAGTAGCATTGTCACTTCGAACCATTTTTCCAAGTGTTCCTCTGTCGTAAGTTTTGTGTTTTATTGTCAGGTTGTATTAGGGATAAAACCTAAATTAGTACAGTATGTGGAAACCAATAAAATCTTTGCAAATTCGGCCTAATGTGGAATAATGTCTGCACTTTTTGCAAACAAAAATTAAGGTGCATGAGCAGGTCACTTAAAATCTGCTAAACATTTTCTGAGCTGAGCAAAGTTCATTTTACATAAGATTTATCAAGAGCAAGTTTTCTGTGACAGGTTTGGTTAAACTTGCAGCACTTCCTGATAAGTCAAAGCTGACAACATAAGTGTCAAATTAACTGTGTATTCTTCTCACAAGATGCAGCATGTACATACAAAAAAAACAAAAAATTGATTAAAACAGAGTATACATTTCTTGTTATTCTTTTTTTCTTGTACAATCCAAAAACCCAAACCTGTTTTATTTTAATGGCAAAGTTGTGCCTGTATTTACACTAATAACAGTTGTACCTCAACTTTCCAATGTTATTCACTTTCATTTATCATTTAGCAGCATCTGAATTCAGCTATTTATAAATTTACAAGCAACATTGTTTGTTTAATCTGATTTAACCACATTACCTCTATAAATCAGCCCTATATAGTTATTTGTTTAGCACATCTCATCCTTATTTGGGTATCATGGCATAGATTTCTGAACAAATGACCTTAGAAAGATTTTTGTTTCCTCAATTTAATAATTATTCAAGCCAAAGTAAATAAATTGACTTGCTGACAATGGTCAAGTCAGTTTTTTACACATACTATATCACAGTGTAAGCACAGGGTTTCGTGAATGCTCTAGTCTATATCCTTTTTAAACAGAAAGAATTAAAATTGTATTTTTTTTTTCAAACTAGCATCTCCACTTGAGTCAAGTCGAAGCGAAACTAATTTGTTGCAATTATAATCCCAAATTTGTATTGATAAAATACCCTGTTTAACACTCTTGTACATTGAATGTTTCTTTAAAATTTTCACTGAAAATGCAGAAATATTGCTCTGTCAAAGTTATGATTACACTATTAGAAGAGTGTGTTATGTTATGAATTATAGTTACACTAAATCCACATTTTCAGACGTATTCTGAAGGCTTCACTGGAACCACTACATCGTCAGAAAGTCATTCAACAAATGCTAAACCAGGCTGACCAGTCAGAACCAGGCCCATGTGGCAATTTTTCTGAGATGTATCGTTGTGTTTGTGATTTCCTTTCTTGTCCTGTTAGGGAGGAAGTGGAATGGGTAAGTCCCTATTTTGATACCTGTGGTGTTGCAGCATTTTACCGAAGATTTTTTTATTTTAAATTACATCAAAGTTTGAATCCAATTTAAAGATCTACATTTTGTTAATGCTGCTGTTATACATACCTCTGTATTTTTATTGCTTGCTATTGTACTTTCTTCATTGGTTTTTTAAGCCACAACAGCACCAAAAAGACTTATTTTAAACAACAGTTATGAAGGACTTGAGTGGGTAATTGTGTCAAATTAATTGTTGGAACACATGAACAAATGTTGTATTTCACCAGTTTTAACCTAATACATAAGCAATCTTAGTCCCATGTTATTCTATTTGCTTTGAAAACCAAATGTAAAATGTTACACAGTCAAGGGGGACTTTTGCACATTTTAGACACTGTACCTTGCCTAGCCTCATCATCAACAATGTTTGTTTTGGTGTGGTATGGATTAAAACATTTTTGGTAGCCTGTTGGCACTGCGTTAACATCTACCAACAAATAGGAGTAAGTTAATTGTTTGGAGTTTTGTGTGCCCGACTAATAAGCGTTTTGAACTAAGGCAGCTCTTTTGGCCATGTCATTTTGATTTCTCCTACTTATCACCTTCTTTAGATCAATTACACTAACAAAGTAATACAAATGCCAGAAGAGCTGTATTAGGTTTTATGTGTTACAGGGAAAAGTCATTACATTATTTTATGTTTTTTGTGTGTTACATCTAGGATGTAGACACCATATACCTCTCTCAAAATTGTCGTGAGCTCAGTTTAAAGGATTTTGACTTGCCAGATGCAAGGTAATGTAACCAATTAATTTAACTAAGTCACATCCAGAAATGTGTAATACTGCATAGTAGTAGTTTAAAAAAAGTCCTTTGAATATTGCCACAATTGCCGAGCTCATCAGAGTAAGCAGCTATATACCAATCAATTGATTTATTATGGTACAAAAACAGAATGATTTAAATATCATGCAAATTGTCACAGTGAGAAATAAAAATGGATCATCACCCAAACATTTCAATAAAGCAGTCATTTTTTTATGCAAATGAACTTTTTGCTGATTGTGGTGTAAAAAATAGGATTTGAGATTTTTTATGAGGAAAGTTTGCATAAACATCCCATCTAAGTTTACATGACCTCTCTGGTTTCATTTAAAATCTTGACGTTAAATGTCATACACAATGTTTGTCCTAGAATTAATGCCTGTTATTGTTTTCAAACAGAGATATCATTCCCATTGTGTCTGTGCTCAATTACAACAAATGGTTTGAAGGACTCATTGTGAGAAATACCAAACTGGTAACTTATACTTTAATTGGTACTTTTAATATAGAATATGAAAACAGCAAATGCCCTTGTCTCCTGGATAGATCTGCAGAAACAAATTCAGTGATATTTAATCATCTGTTGTTAACGTAAATACACAACTGTTGCACTAAAATATTTTTTGTCAACAAACTGTAAAAGAAATTGAAAATATTTTAAGAACTATTGATAAAAGTAAGAAAAAAATCTGTGACAAACCGATTTTGAAACTATAATATTTGTTCACTGTTGTTGCAGCATGGAGAAATTCTTGATTTTGTGTTAAAAGCTGCTCGGAATTCACAAAACATGAAGACCTTAGTGTTGGAGGGTGTAGGTCTGAAAGGGTAAGATTCTCGCTACTATACCTTCTACAGGTTGCAAAAAAAGTTTCTCTGGTTTAAACATTAACCTGTGTTTTTTTGTACTCTTCTTTTATACAACTGTTTTGTTGGTCAATGAATTGTGTGTTTCAATACAACAGACATTACAACTGTTTCATTGCCGGTAATTTGTAAGCATTGGAATGAATGTGAATTAGACTATTTGTGGCTGCCCTGAATATGTAGTTGTAATTTAATCTTTTTTCTACTTTTTGTATCATAACATTTTTTTACTTTTTCCCCTGAAGCTGAAACAGACAAACCCTTGAGGTTTTTGCATAACCACATGTGTGGACTCTTCAAAAATCTTTTTTGTGATTGTTTTTATTTTAGTGAATTTGCTCAGAAGTTGGCAACTAACATGGTTGAAAACAAGGAGAGCAGGATCGAGACGTTGGATCTATCCAACAATCCTCTGGAGGACAAAGGACTGATCCACCTCAGTGGTGCACTTCCTGTGATTAAACATGCCAGTTTAACAGACCTTAATGTAGCTCGCACAGGTAAGAATTTTCTGTGTTAAAAAGTAGAATCACTTTTGGTTATTTGCGGTACTGCAGGCTTTTTATGATGAAAGACAGCAGTGAAGAGCTTGTGGCATTGGAAATTAATTTGTGCTTATGTACAAAAATTTATGTACTGCTTGGCATTTGTTAAATCCGCTGATAAAGTTCTACATCAATCTAGACTTACAAACAATAGATATCATACCATAGAACAAACTAAAATACTGTTGCTTTAAAGCTGTAAGTAGTAAACAAAATACATGGGGACACTGGAAGCTGTTGGTGTAATAAACACCTGTGATGCGGTTGTCAATAACAAAAAGGTTGTACACCTCTGATGTAGGACGTTTAATTAAAAAACATACAAAATTGTTGTGAAAAAAATATTTTTTTTTACGTTTTTTAGTTGATGTACTATTTGAAAAGATCCCAATGTTCTATTTTCAGGCCTTACTGCAAAAGGTGTAAATGGTTTATGCCAAGCACTCAGGTCAAGTGCAAATATTATGGGGAGTTTAACTCATCTCAACTTGTCTGGAAACTGCCTAAAGGTTGATGATTCAGAGGTAAGCAACACTTTAAAAAACTGATAAAAAGGTGTTTTGTCTTTTTTCAGACGTAAGTTATCAACTGTGTGTTTGTAAGTGTTTAGTTGGTTCCCTCATGTAAAAAAAATGGTGTCCATTCCAATAACTAAATTAAACTGTTTAAAATATCATGTTTTTACTGCAAGAATGTGAATGTTTTTTACACATTTATATGAAGGCCATAAAAAACTTGCATAGCATATTTTTACAAAGCAATTGCATGCATTTCCTATGAACAAATAATGTGTATTTAGGGACTTTACAACTTTTTGGCCACCGAAAATCACCTTCTGGAGCTTGACCTTTCAGCCACCGACAGTTCTGTGGAAATGGTAAATTAATTGCGGATGGTTTTAAATTGTACAGCTTTGAAAGCATTGCAAAGCAAAAATCATGCTGGGTTACAAAATGTCAGAGCTTTCTTTTGAG
The DNA here is from genome assembly GCF_965637545.1 of Phallusia mammillata. Lineage (NCBI taxonomy): Eukaryota > Metazoa > Chordata > Ascidiacea > Phlebobranchia > Ascidiidae > Phallusia > Phallusia mammillata. The sequence continues at coordinate 22,907,859 of NC_137252.1, read as the reverse complement.
ATGAAATTACTGTAACAATTTTTGACCAAAAAAGACAAAAAAGGTGCTAAAAAGTACAAATGCAAAATATATCATCCTTTTTATTCCTCTGCAGTACATCAGTGCCCTTTCTCATGGTTGCCTTATGCACTTACAACATGTGAACCTCTCAAAGAACCACTTTCTTGGAAAGTATGTACACAAGTTTGTTTTTTTAACATGTGATTAATTCATTAATTACTTTTTCTGCTTCTGTGATTTGTCAAGTGTGCTCTTTGTAATATTTGACATTTTTGTTTATTTATGCAATCAAAATCTTTGTTTTCATGTGCGACTTTAACTGTTGAGAAACAGCTGTTTCAGGACAAGTTTAGTGCAGTCAACAAAATATTTGCCATAACGCTTTGAAATTAGGTATTTTACATTTAAATCAATTTATTTTGCCATATTAAACACTTAAAAGCCGATAATTGAATCCTTTCAGACAGCAACCTTTCTAAATAAAATGAAATCTATAAGGATGTGTTATGTAACCTGTAGTTGTATTGACATTGCGCTGCAGTAGCATTTGGCCGAACAATTTTTTTGTTCAGCGTTAAAACAAATTGAACATTTTCTGAAAACCTTTTTATCATATTGTTTCTATGGTAGAATAGTTTTATGGTTTACTGCACAAAGTTATGAAACATTGCTGACAATGGTTTGGGTTGTGCATGTAACTTGCATCTCTTTTTTCGATTGTTCGATTTTGCCATGTGTATCACCAGGTCATCTGTTGGACAACGTTACCCACATTTCCTTGAAGAGGAATATTCTAAAATAAGGTTTTCAGCATGATTTTCAGATTGGCTTGCAAAAACACTTAAATGTCTTGTTCACAAACTCACAAGTTGTTTGCACTTTTTATTGCTTTGATTTGGTTGGTTCTAGATGCGGAAATACTAGTAGCCTTTTAGTGTGTTTGGTAGTTTTTGTTTTTCTGTTATCAATTGTACGGAGCTTGCATTCTGATTTAATACTTGGCTCTGCCAACTAAAAATTTCAACAATGGTTGTTTACACAACTCTTGGCTATCTATTAGCATTAGTAGGTAATATGCATACTAATTTTGGCTTTTTTTCATTTAAGTTTTGTTACTTGTTTATTGTTCAATTAAAATTGGCTATGTGTAATAAATAAACAACAATGCACACTTTTTGCCACCATAATACTTTTTCCTTTTAAATCCTTATTTGTTTCATTTGCAGGGTAGTACTCTGCAAGTACTTTTTTGTTAACTATAGATTTAACAATTGCATGATATGCTTTAGGTTTGCCAATTTCAACATCACATTACTATTTCTTTTTATGTTTTTTTGCCTTTGCACATGTTAAATGGCATGTGTCTAGTTCTACACAATTATTTTTGTAACTTTTTAAAGATTTAGAAATGAAAACTTGGTCATTATTTGATTATTGGGTATGTTTCAGTGCTGGGATTAGATACCCAAAAGGGTTACAAAAAAACTGAAATTGCATTGTAGTGTATTGTTTTGTTGACTTTCATGCAATTTGTATATTTCTTATTATTGTGTAATTTGTTTAGTTTTTTTTGATCCAACAGTGTTGAGGAACAAACAGAACCATAACCCAACAACCAAAAGTATTCAGTATCTGTGTTTGGCAATTACAAAATCTGGTGCCATTAATATAGACAGTTAAATGGGTTGAATATAAGAATATAGCATCATCATAAAAATGTGATAAAGCTTTTAAAAGTGTAAAATCATAACTCTTATTTAACTGTGGTATTGTAATATTTTGGGAACAACGAATGAACATGAAATGCTGAATTTTAGAAGTTTTTTTTAGCAACTTACATTGCACTAGCATGTGCTTTTTGGGTAGAGGTTTCAAAACATTTTAGGATTTAAATAGGTTTTTGTTGGTATCAATGCATGCACAAAATTGTTATCCTTTCAGGTCTTAAATTGTAGATTTGTTTACAGGAAACAAAAAGACACTTCACTCCCCTCATCATTTCAGGAGGTAAACAAGCAATAGTTGTAAAATGTACATTTAAAAACACTGCCAAATAGTTTACTGGTATAATAAACGGAAGATTGCTTTTTTATCTTGTTTAATTCTACTTAAGAAAAATCTTCAATATATAGTTGATTTAATTTTGTTTGTTGTAGTTCTTTCAAAACACCCATGCATTGAAGTCCATTGACTTTTCTGGCATCAAATTTCCAAATGAAGGGCTAAAGTAAGCAGGAAAAAAAATAAATTGTATTTGATCAAATTTTTTGTGTACATTTAATTTTTTTGTTTAAATTTTTATCGAAAATGTCCAAATTTCTTAACACTAATCACTAAAACATCTTTTTATTATTACCCAGGTGCATTATGGATGGTTTGCTTGTCAATTTAACAAAAGGTCTTGAAGTTTCAGTTAACTTATCAAGCTGTGAGGTAAAAATGCTGTTATTTTTTGCATTCATTTTTAATGTGGATGTCTCTGATTTTTAATTGATAAATTCCATAAAGAAACTTACTGTTTTCAAAAAACCTGGTAAATTTGCACAATAGGACAACTGGTCAGTGTTTGTTACTGCCTTGTTTTTATCACCAAGAGTACACATTGCCCTAAAAGATTGTTAGCAACTACTTTTTACCAATGTCTGTTGCGCTACAGTTGGTACAATTTAAGCTGGTGGTGCATTTGAACTGTCCAATAATTGTAATAATGCAGAAAAATTCAAAACAGGAGGAGAGAGCATTTTCCACTAATAACATGTTACTTTTTATTTTAATAAGAGGAGATGTGATGTGATCAAAACAGAGCATGTAGTAGGCCAAGTTTATGGTTACATCATTACAATTTTGAAAACATAACTTGCATATGGGACAACGAAATGCATGTAAAAAGTGTAAGCAGCCTTCTACTTAACTGTGACATTTTTTAGATCAAGCAGTCTGGCTGTCAGGTGATCCAATCTGGAATTGGTACAGTCCGCAATCTGGTGGGTCTGGATCTCTCTGACAATTCTATGGACAACGAACTTCCTAACTTTTTTGGCTGGTTGCAGGTGAACATTGTTTGCTTATTTGTTTGTTTCTACACTTTCTGCACACAAGAAACAAAAACGAAGCATAATTACAGTTTTAAAATAGTAAGCTGGACAGTTTTGTATTTTGCCTTAAAGATAAAAAACAAACCTTATTGAATCTACTTTTAAATTTTTGGTGAAAAAATAATGTTATGTTAACATAAAACAGTGCAAAAAATAATGCAAATTTAAAGTTGCATTCCATATGCTGTTTTTTTGCAAAATATTGATTTTGTGATAAAGCAATTGTTTGCATTACAGTTTGGAGCATTTTTTTAAATAGCTGCAGATAATATTTTAAACATTTGTTTTTGCAGCAAAACAAATCACTCCGTGAATTGAAGATTGGCCGAAACTTCTCAGGGATTAAACAGAAAAACATGAGACCAGTGATGGACAGCATCGTTGAGCTGGTTCAAGAAGAAAACTCGGTAAAATTAACGAATACATGTTTCACAATAAAAATGTGTGGAATACTAAGTTTATGACCAAACTTCTAGCAGTCTGCTGTATGCAAACACTGAAAATGGAAAATGTTGTTTTGGTGGTGCATAACCTGGACAAAAACAGTGGTTAACAGGTTTTGCACAGACGATATACTGTATATGACAATGCCTAATGCATACTGCTATTGTAGTAATTTGTCTGAAAATGTAACTGTAAATTAAATGATACACATTTTAGCTTACTGCTGTTGGCACTAACATCTTATTGATAGTTGCTATGTTGCTTTTGTAGTGTAGACACATATAAATTATATGTAAGTGAAGAAAACATGTAAGAATATAGGGTATGTTTATCAGGTAACAATTTTGCATTTTAATTAAGGTTTTGGAATCCCTCTCCCTGGCTGATTCGAAGTTGCGAGAATACACACATGTGCTGCTGGGATGTCTTGGTAGTAATACCTCACTGACGGAACTCGACATAAGGTTCGTTTCTATGACAGATGCAAAACATAGAAAACGTTGTTAAAAAGCCAATAATTTAACTCATAACAAGAAGGCCCTCTTTGGTCAATTTCCTTATTATACGCACTGGATTTCGAAAAAATGCACAAAATTAATTTTATGAAATTTATGATAATTCCAGTGGAAATCAGATGGGAGACACTGGTGCCAGAGTTCTCGCCAAATCCGTTCAGATCAACTCGAAACTAAAAATTCTCAAGTTTGACCGGAACAATCTTTCAGCTGCAGGTTTTCATGAACTTGCTGTTGCCATGGGGAAGTAAGTGCTTTACGTAGTGGTGATACATTTGTACAGGCACTCTTGTATGTATATAATGTACATATTTGTGTGTTACGCAAGCTTGAAGTCACTGCGTCACGTACCACTATTAACCCGTCACAAACATCCTCATTTTCTGTAATCCGTATTTTACAGTACATTAAAATACCAAAAAAGATGAAACTGTGTGCAGCTAATGTGACGTCACACAACGATGCACTGTGATGTCACGAACATTACTTTGCAGAAACTATACACTGAGGTACATGCCGTACCCGGTCAACGACTGCATGGGAGCGATGAAGCAGCACCCGGAAAGGACTCAAACTGCTTTGGCTCAAATACAAGATCTTCTATTGCGAAATGCCAACACCAACAGAGCGAGCAACGACCAACAGTTCAGACTACAAAAGGTCGTCACTTCAACTGCACAACAAGTTCTAGACAAGGTGGCAGGTACGAAAAACACTTGAACGTTGGTAGCATTTTTGAATTTTCGTTACCAACGCATTGAAGAAAATTGGTTTGTTTTTTACATCATTTTGGATGTGTTTTTTAAAAAAAATATGCTGTTCACACGTCACAGAAAAAGTTGATGACGTGATTAACGCCTTGGAGATTATCGATGCCGAATCAGAGAACGCCAGTTGCGTCATAGTTGGCAAGAAATTGGTCAGAGACGCGAAAAACTCCAAAGAGGTAAAACATTGTTCATCTTCAAATCGTTCAAAGCCATAGAAGGCTGACCAAATTGTTTCCATCTAGCACCAAAACGTGCAGGCACAAAAAGGATTTTAGGTCGAACTGATGCAGCGTAGTCGGTTTGAAAGCTGATTTGCACACATAAAAGGCAATTATTGGAGGTTGCTAGGCAACCGGTTTGCTGATTGCTTTGCGGTTGTCTTTATTAAGCAGCAGATGACATTGCGGCATGATGAACTCTGTTCTTACGTGTTGCAGTAGTACCGTAATCCAATTTAGCATTACCGATTTTCATTGTTACAGTTTGCTGCCATAAATTGCCTTCATAGTTACTTCACGACTGCAATGAAATCAACTAACTCTTATTTGTTTTATCTTAAGACTGCACCTATACTGAAACAAAAACAGACTATATCCGAGTCACAATGGTTTATCAGTGGATAAAACGTTTTTAAACTCATAATGACTCACAAAGCATTGTTGAAAAATGTCGTTATTTGTATCGGTTCCATTGGTTTCTGCCGTTGGTTTCATGCAAAATCGATTACAAAAACACCTTCCAAATGTATTTAAACGGAGAGTGTTTTCAAATTGGGTTGTGTTCTATTTGATCATTAGCAATTCAAAGTTTTGGCAGCAAAATCCAAACTCATAATATTTTTAACCCGCGCTCATATAACGAGCATACGAAGCCATTCGGCACAAATTTGGAATGCCTTCATTCAACGTCGCTATGACGTCACAAAGAAGTAGCATTCCTGCGTAATAATTGCGGAAACAATCACAACATGTAGGTTGATTCGATAACCATCAGAAAAGTGTTCGTTACTCGTTTGTTTTGGACGCCGGCTGGAAGTATTGATGAGTTTGGTAAAGTGGATATTGTTTGAACAACTTAGCGGGAACCAAAAATAGATTACAGCCATATATTTGTTTGAATTCTGTTTTTTTGTAAAACTGTCTTATGAAAAATTTGAAATTGCAATTTTTGATTGTTTTGCAGCTTTTGTCAGATATATACGGTCTTGGCATGGAAAAATCTGCCGGGCCCAGCAGTCAGTTACAATGCAAAATATCTGAGATGGCAACGAACGTGGACAAAATGGTGCAAGAGCACATCAAGGTCAGTTTAATACAGTCTTGTGGTACTGTGTGTAATGTCTTCATTTATATTGTAACCTGTGTGTTTTGAATACAGAGTACTGTTGATGCGATGACCAAGAATGCTGAGTCCCAGTGTCCACAAATATACGAGGTACGCAAGTTTTGAAAAAATTCTCTTTTTGAAATATGTAAGACGATCCTACCGGATTTAGGGTATTGCTTAGGTATGATTCAGAACAATGTTTCAAACCGATTTTAAAACTAAACCAACTGCAAGAACTGATTTATATTTTAATTTACGCTTGGCTGTCGAAATTTGAACACCATAATCTACAAACGCGTAAAACTTCAAAACGTTGTCAAACTAATAGCCAGCAATCTTCGTAAGCCGAAGAAAAGTTAGAAGTTTTGTGCAACTGCACAAATCAGGAAGTGTGGCAAATTTTAAGGACAATACATTCTATCGTTGTTGGATCTTCCGAGGATAAATTAAATTGTTGGTAATTGTTACTAACAGGAAATTAAATCGGACCTAACCGAATCGGTTGCTGCGAGACAAGTGCTTCCCGCATATTCCGTCAGAGATCACGTGATACAGTCGTCGGGAACTGAAATTGTCAACCAAGTTAGGTGGGTGAAACTAATCATTTTTACTTCGTGACAAAAGTGTTTTTAAGTTGGGTCGGTTTGCAGGAGTAAATTTAGTCTGACTCATCTTCCTTTTTTTGAGAAAACGCGTTTTTCCTTACATGGTTCATATTGTACTAGAAAAAAAGACTTTTTTCACTAATTTTTACCTTAAAGTTTAGCTAAGTTTTATCAACAAACCAATTGTTTTATCTGGGAAATACCCTTGTTTTAACAGTGCTTTAACTGTACCTATAACTAAACGTTTACTATTCACAGCGAGTTAAACCTTTCCATCGCAACTCTGATATCGGACAAAGTAACCGACAGTCTACTGGCAGCCTTATCTCAATGCAACCTCCAGTTGGTAAGATCATTTTCGATATCTGTTCGCCCTAACTCATGTACAGCCTTTATTTTTTGAGTGCGTAGCATTCATTTGCGAATAGTTCTGCCAATAAGTGGTTTTTAAGAAAGACTAATTGTTGTAAATGTGGTGAAAGCATAAAAATATAATAAGTGGTACGTCTTTGCACTAAAACTAAAACAATTATAGCCCAATTTGCACTGCATTATGTCCAATCTAATCTAACACAAAGAACAAACACAAGCTGGAGTTGATAGTCTCAAATATGACGTCACTTTAAGAAAAAAAGACATAAACAAAAACAACGGCTAAATTTGTGTTTGAAAGTTTGAGATACAATATGTCACATTTCAAACAATAACAAGTGCCACAGGTACGAGTCGTTATGACGTCACTAACCGGGGGTTGTGACGTCTGCTCGTGAGCTGTGTCGATCAGCTTCCTGTCGTGGTGCTGTGCCTACAATAAATAAACACGATAGGCTGCTGCATTTAGAAAAGATACAGTTCTGTAACAAGTACAATGTTATTTAGCTTGTCTAGCGTCTTATTAAAGCGTGCTGTGACAAGTTTTAACACTGGTTCGTAGTGAAATTGCTTGGTTATATAAAGCCTTTATCTTGTGTGAAAATTGATTAATATTTTTGGTTTTTGTTAGGTCATTTGTGTGAGTAAGATTAAGTGTTTTGTCAGACTCTGACTTTAGTTAAAAATTTGTTAGGAACTTAAAACTCTACGGTTTGCCGAATATGATGTGAGGATAGGACAGGATATTTGTTGCTCTTTGATGAAAATCGCGTATTGTTTTTGGAACCAATATTGGTTAGGTTTAAATTTTCAACACAACCTGCAAAAAACTTGTCATGGTAGTCGTTTATGTTATTAAAATGTATCAGCAAGTCACATTACAGGTGTTAGAAATGGTATTAGTGGCGTTTGTGTTAACCTACATCATGTTAAAAAACAAGTTATAAGATAGGCGATTTTAGCAGGAGTGTATGGTTTTCGAAAGTCGTGAGTCACTCGGTAGATCACTCGGTAGTAGCTACAGCAGAAACAGTTTAAACGCCTTGCTAGGGATAGTACCGCCTGATTAAACTTTATGTCTGGTTATGTGGTAAAATAGCTTACTGCTTGTGGATAAAAAAGATTTTTTTTTTAAATTCAAACCAAGGTAATGCAAGTTTGTACGTCGACTTTTACTGTGACAGCGCACTTTTTAAATGAGAAAGGATATTATACTGATTAATGGATGAGAGTGTCGTTGTCAGTGTTGTACTTAGAACTCCACAGGAAGAAGAATAAGGACGGTCTTGCTTCATCGTTTGCTACAGGATAGTGGTTTGTTTTGCTTTGTACAGATTGCAGAAGACGAGAGCGGGCTTTTATGATCAAATCCCGTGCTAAAAGTGCCAATTATACATTTGTTTTGTAGATCGTCATTGCTTCCATTTTACGCTAGAAAAACGGTTTAAAGGAACACTTGAGAAAAACAAGTCGCAAATACAAGGAATTAGTTTAAGCATACTTAAATGAGTCACAGAAGTCTAAATGACAACATATGTGTGGTGACTTGACTCGAACCAAAATTTCAAAAGTAGTCTTGAGTCGTAGGCTATGTGATTTAAATTTAGGCAGATTAGGCTACTTAGTTGCAGTTAAACCTAAAGTTCCAACTACTTGAGACATAAAGTTTTACGTGTAGTTTTTAAATACATGTCTAGTGTCAACCTGGAAACCTATTTTGTAGAGGTTTAGTAAGTATTAGTTTCGAGTATTTGCCTGAGCTATGGAGGTGAAGCTGATCCACTGTTGTAACACCTTGTCTTTGTAGACTTGTAAAGTGATTTCACGGCATTTATAAGTAAAGATGGCATTTTAAATGGCAGTTTACTGCAATGGGGTTAGTTCTATCGCAACTGCGGTATCTTTTCTACCAATATGCTGGATTTGCTCCTCCACCACGAAACAGGCCACAAAAGGTAGGAATAACAGTCGATAATACAAATAGACACTCTCGTTCAACCACAAGTGGAAATCTAAATATGTATTCGAATAGCGCTTGGCTGGAAGTAAAAAAAAACGCCAACCACGTTTGTCAGGCTAACATACAATTACTTGCTATGCCCCTGTTTAACTTATTATGTTTAAAAATGAAAGGTAATATAACTGAAAATATAAAAGGTTCGCTTTTTTAACAGTACCTCGGTACTGCAAGGTTGCGTGATTATCTTTTTGTCTACACTTCCTAGCTGTTTATTATCGTCACACCGATGCCATAAGCTGTTGTAAGATTCAATGCATATTGTCCGGAAGAGCTTCTGCTCAGACAACATGCCTGACATACGTCTTATATAACACGTTGGAGGCTTGTATTGATTGGTTAGTGTCGGTAACATTACTATTCATCTCTAGCAAAAGTTTGAAACTGTGAGACCTTACAGCATCATTACAACTGTGGAAGAACATTACGCATGTATTAATAATTAAAACTAAGAAAAGGGCTCATGTAAAGACATGCAAAACAATGTTCCGTAAACCCTTTAAGGAAATAAACACAAGAGCCAATCGAAAAAGCTACCTTGTGGTATGTTATATAAAACTCATCATAATCTGGTACAATACGTGAATTTACACAAGTGACATTGTATCGGTAATGTGAATAGGGTACACCCCATAACGCACTTTAAAAACACAATGCAGATTTTCCTGTACTAACTCCCCTGCACAACTTAACAATGCCCTATTATCTTACCATGTAAATTATTCGCCTCACGTTTCCCACCCTACTTAAAATCACGCTACTGCACACCAGTCTTTGTTGTGTCACGTCAAAATGAACACGGTATCAAGTCCAGGTTTTGCTGTACAGCGACGAAGTGTAAAATCGAGAAAAAAGGTCGAAACTGTGAAAAAGTTGCAACGAAACAACTGTCAGATTAGGCAAAAACGTCGCGACTGCAATGTGACGTCAGTGAAACCCGATGTGACGTCATTAGCCGCTGACGTAACATCACCAAACGTACATGGCTTGTTGCAAAATATGTTAAATGTGGTGATGAGAATGTGTGATGGACTAGAACGGATCGAAACAAATCAATGCAGAATGGTAGAATTACTGGAACTGGGATTGGTTGGTTGACTTCTAATTACAATTCAGAACTTCTAACACTGACTTTAGTTGTAAAAACTAAATACCTATGAAGCGCTTTTAAAAACAGATCTTATTATCTTTAACCTGATTCCCTGTGCACAAAATTATATTGATTTTACCGTTCTTGCTTTGGCAAAAGAATTCCTGTTGCTGAAAATTCTCTTTTTCGAAAATATTAACCAGGGATTAAACTGTGTGTATCTCAACTGATTACAAGAGAAGCAGTTTTAAAATTTTGAATTAAAAAAAGTTATTCCAAATTTGATTTTCAAAAACTACTTGATTTCAAATTCAGACAAGCCAGCTGAGCAAGTACAAAGAGCAGCAGACGTTTGGGGCACAGTCACAGCGTCAGCAGCGATACGATGAAGAAGCTCCTGCCGAAGTGGGTTCGCCATCGCCTGATGCTGTCGCAGTAACTGGTGTCGACGGGAAACCTCCGAGTGGCGATCTGCTCCCAGATATGCGCAGAGAACGTGCGCAAAGCGTTGCTAAGCGACGACAGAGGCCCGTTAACACAAGTAGTTACGGTCAGTTTTTTCTCTGATAGTTGTGTTAGATATACTGCTGTGGTGCTTGTTGATGTGGTTATGGATCTGTTGTTTGAATTGTGTAGGAAATTGTCTTTAGAAATACTGCTGGTTGATTGGGTGTCTAGCATTATTAAATTTGTTTGCACTTGGTATTGGGAAAATTTTATAGTAATCGAAATGTGTAGGGTGCATATCTCATCATGGACGTGGTAAGAGTTGCTGTAATGCCGCTTAGCCCTTTTGCTTAGAAATACCAAGTTCTCAAAGGCATAGCCACACAGTCTTACGGCGGCTAAAGTTGTTAGTTTAAAAGCACAGTCTTTTTATTGACTAAAGTAGAATATACATGCAACGTCCTAATAATCCATGTTGAAAATGTATTTCGTTATTTGCGCACAAAATTACTAAATGTTCACTGTTGCAAAAAGAAACAATCACACGGCCTATCGAATACACAACAACACAATAAAGTCAGTTTCTCTGCACGCTGTGACGTCACTCATACGTCACGTGACTTTCAGCTGTTCACCCGCGCAATCTAGAACATGGTAACCTCACTAGGGACTGTCATTAGGCTCGTTTTAAACTTTAAACGCTATTAGTCTTGTACCCAGCGATAATAAAATGCAGGAATTACATTTGCCAGGTAAGATAAAACGTTGGTGAAGTTTTGAATGTGTGCTTTTCACAAGTATATCGTTGTATCAAGGAGTTTGTGCGCGTCGGAGGTTTTCTAACCAACTTCGTTCTGGTTATATTTGTATGTGAATAATATAGAAACAAAATGTTTTTAATTAACTAACGCTAGTTTGTGATGTAGGACTAATTGTCAATCAGTTTTGTTTTGTTTTTTGAACTTTAAAGTCACTTTAAAACGACGTTCAAAAATGAATTGCCCACTATTTTAACGTATTTTCTATTCTTTCTGGTGCCAATTTTAAAAGTTATTCCTCAAAACGAACCTTAGCTTGGTTCTAAATGCTACTTGTTCCAGCGTGTTTTTATTGGGTCTGGAAAGCGTCATGGCTGCTCCACTTGACTAAAATATTTTGTTGGTAGTCGCCGTTCGTCTCACTTTTTCACGTTGTCTCGCTTCAACAAAATTCCCCATTTAGCAAACAATAGGAACGCTTAGCATCGTCATTTGACCGTATTTCGAAGGTAAACACCGTTTGTCTGTCTAGTTCAGCAGTACAGCCTGTTAGGAGGGATTTGGAGGATAGAACATTTATAGATCTTTGCGTTGTGTCGTCACAATGCGCGTCACCTATGGGTTCAGATTCTTGTGTAAGTTAGTAAATGTTGAAGAACAATGAAAACGGGGAATGCTTGTGGTGCAGGTGTAGTTGTGGAATATGAGAACACTGATTTGGTGGTATTAATCGAGCAAGGTTGTAGTAATGTATTTTGTATTTTATCTGTATATGTTCTTGTCGATATTTGTGTCAATTTAGAAACGGAACTCTTGTTTACTTTGTCACATTGGATAACTGATTTGCTAGAACTTGGTTTTGTTTAGTTTGCTTTCGGTCTTTTGCTGTTGTATTTAATGAGCAGGCAAAGAAGTCCGTTTTGTAGTTTTCTAAATGTAACATTCAAGCATGACAGTATTTGAATAATTGTATTTAAAGTACAAGAAATTTATATTTTTTTAAAGAAAATGTTCATGTAGTTTACAATTATTTGTTAAGTTGATAACTTTTACTGACATGTTTATTAGTGATAAATGAGTTTGGCAAGAGTTGCTTAATCTGTTAAAACATTTTGGCTTATTAATTTTTAGAGGAAAATGGAAATAAGGGTCACCAGCTCGGAGATCTACCTCCAATCCCTGGCTCGAAACCCAAGACCCCGGCTGAAGAGGATGAGGCCAAGAAGATCACTGACTTTGGACCCGATGTTTATGATCCTTACTCCAATGATAAAGTAAAGGAGCGAAAGATGCAGAAACGGCTTGAAGAGGAGAAGACATCAAAACAGGAACAGGAGGAAAAAACAGAAGTTGCTCCAGAGGCAGAAAAGACCCCAAAGAAAAAAGAAGAAAAGAAGAAAAAGGAGAAAAAGAAAGAACCAGGAAAGAAGAAGAAGAGTAATGAAGAAGTTGAAAGCAAGCAAGTGGATGAGGTGGTAGCAGAGCAAAAGGATACTAAACAAGAAGAAAAGGTTGAAGAACCTAAAACAGAAGATAAAACCTCAGTGGAAGCTGCAGAAGATCAAAAGTCTGATGAAAAAGGTAGGTGTACCAACTTATCTGCATCCTAAAAATGAAACTTTCATCAGCATTCTTAAACTTTTGTAAAAAACTATGTATACCTAATTAACACAAGTTAAGCATTTTTTTCATTATGTAGTATTTTGGACTAGTGTGGTGTGGATACATAGACATTTACCTTTTTGGGGCATTTGTATTTGTTTTAATGCAGATTTATCAAAATAAAGATATTGTTTTCTAAATGTGAACAGGAATCCTGAAATGTGTGTTTTTAGATACAACCGATGGAGTTGAGGTTACACCGCCTGCCCCGTCCCCTGCTGTGGAAATCGATCTTCCTGACACAGACTCACACCCAAAACTTGATCATGTCACAAAAGTATGTTTGTCTTATACTTCTCACAAAAACATGAGAATTCCACTACTTAGATTTTAGCAAACTATTGTAGGCTTTAAATTCCACAGAAAGTAGTTTTGTGTTTTGAAATATTTTATTCCAATTGTGTTACAGACAAGAGCCCGTGCTCCAAATCGTCGTACCCGTCGTCCACCTACAAAGAAACCTGAAGTAGAGCAGGAAAAAGTTGATGACTTCTTTACTAGCGAGTAAGTTGTCATGCTTACTGACATGTCCTGTGTCTATTGGCTTTAGTAGCTTTATGAAATGTGTAAAGACTTATGTTTGGTTTTGTAACAAATACCTGTTTCACCTGTTTATAATGAATTGACTAAATACAGTATATATTTGTATCAGTGATGTTAGTAAATAACTCAGTTTGTGTTTGAGCAAAATTCAAAATTTTGTTTTAAAATAAAGCCTTCTGCTATATGTCTCTTAAAAAACATTATGTTTGTTTAATTCCTGTTGAAAAGTACGTTTGAAGTTAAATGCACAAATGTTGAACTGGCAGCATTCCAGATATTCCTTTTCCAAGTTTACCTCCATGGATAAAAGGGTACTGTGTGTTTACAGCAGATTTTGCAACAAGCACAATTCAGGATTGTTACCTGAAATGTGAAGCTGTAATTTTGCAAAAAATATTTTACATTATTTAAACAAAATACATTTGTTTTACCTTTTACTAACCCGCACTGACTAACCATTTTAAATATTTTTGTAAAATTTGAAAACGTTTTTTATAAATCAAAAATTTTTTTTATTATAAATTGCCTAAATTTAGTCCCACTTTAATTTCAGCTGCCATTGGTAACATTTATAATGTTATCCAATCTATTTTTGTTGTTTAACAAAAAAGCTGGTCTTCAAGTTGTACACATAGCTATATCATGCTTGCATTTCACTTGAGTTTAAATGGTTCCTTTTATGTTTTCTTAGTGTCAGTAACACTGATTTCTCGGTGACCCCAACTCGAACTGAAGAGGAGAAGCTTAAAGAAAAAGATAAGCAAGAGGAGAAAAGTAAGATTTTTGTATTATTGTCCGCTGGTGAAAATTTTTTTAAAAAAGTTCATGCTTGTTTTTATGCAATATGGGACAATTTAGTTTGAATGCTTACTGTGATTTTTTCCAAAATGTGTTGATTAACTTTTTGACCCTTTAAGGCTTGAGACCAGTAACCCACTGCTTGAAAGGATAGGGAAAGCACTCTGTTTAGTTAGTAACATCAGCTGTCTGGCACCCAGCTGCTTTTAGTCATGATTTTAAAATAGTGGCTGATTATATTTGGCATGTCAGATTTTATTTTCATAACATGGGTTCCAATCTTAGAGGCCAAAATGCTGTCTGGGGGAATCCTTATGGGTGGGATGCCCATGGTGACTCCAGGGATGTTGAAAAAGAAGCCTGTCTCCCCACAACCATCGTCAGAACCTCCACCTGCTGAAGAAAGCAATGAGGTCAGATACAGTTTGATAAACTATATTGCATGTTATAATGTTCTCTAGCTGTACTTCTTGAATGAATATTTCAAGTGTCAAGAAAACAAATTTTGTTCACACTGGTTGGTCTTTTATGAGTGCTATAGTTTTAACTTACCATATAAGAGAAAATATCTGAAACATGTAAATTTAATTGTCAGGAGGCAGATCCCTCCTCACCTAGTGCAGTGCCTGACGATCAGAAACCTACTCCTGCTAGAAGACCCAAGGGTGCAATGGTTATGCCTGGAATGGGATTCGGAAATAATCTCTTCGCTGAGATGAAACAGAGAAAACTCAACAAAAAAGTGAGTTTCTAGATGGGAGGAAATAAACTGATTGGATTTCGTTTGTATTTTCTGTTTTAGACAAATATGTAAGTTTACATTTGATTTGCCATATAAACGTTTACTAGACGTTGGTTTTAAGTTTAACATGTCAAATTAATTTTCAATTTAAAATTTTTGAAGTTGATTGTAATGCAAGGAGTTTTAAACTTGCAATAAAAACTTCATGTTACATTATTGACTGATTATTTGAAATGCAAATGTGTATCTGAATACCCTATCATCTTACTCCTTATATGGGATGTAGTACATTAATGCCGGGGCAAAAATTTATTGACTTAAAACCTGTGACCAAAACTGTTTTCAAAATTACAACTATAATTCAGGCAGAATCAGATGACCCAAAATCCCCAGCAAAAGATTCCACAAATGGAGGGGAAGCTTCCATTGGTCCCGAATTGCTTCGCAAAACTTCACCCCGCCATTCGCCAAACGTAAACAACAATAACAGCAAGGTGCCACCTAGTGATGAAAAAGTTTCTCCTTTGAAAAAATGGGGGATTTCCCTACATCACAAAGACCACAAAGGTGCATTTTAAATTAGATCAATGTATAAATATTAACCTTGTATTTTCATGGGCTAGCTTACTATCAAACTTTTTTTCACACTATTGAAAAGCGAATAGCATGAAATCTAAATTCTAAACTTCACCTTTTCTGTTTCAGGGAGTGAAAAACCTGAACCAGAAAAAAAGGGTAAGCCCAAAAAACCTAGTCCATTACTAACATTTAATTTAGTGGGAGTTTCTACTATCCTGCTAACATTTTTTAGGTAGTTTCGTAAAATTAATTTTCCATTTATCATATGCAATACAATTTAAAAACAATCATGTTAAATTGTTTTTGTTTGTTTAATGTATTCTATTATTTATTCTACACAGTTGCTCTTAAACCCCCAATTGGTGGTAAGGGAAAGCCCCCGCCTCTGCCAACCAAACCCAAACCCTCCTTCCTGAAATCAGGTAACAATTTTGTTTAAATTTTTACGTGCACGATTTGTTGTGTGTCGTCATTGTAAGTAATTCAGTGTTGTGGCTTAACTGATCGTGGTTGTTTCTAATTACTTCAGGTTTGTTAAAGGAAGGAAAATCCCGACCAATGTCAGGTAAAAAAATCATTTTTTTTCCTGATATTCTTTTACTGCATGTTTTTATTGTACTTTTAAAATCAAACTTCTGTGTGTGCTTTGTTAATGGTCCTCCTGTGTATACGTGAACCTTAGTGCAGTCGTGGGTTTAAAACTGTTTATAAACAGGTTGTACTACTAGTAGCATGCTATATTGACCAGGCAATGCAGTGTTCGAAGTGCCACATGGGCCTAAACATGCGTTTGTTAATATATATTTATCAAAATGCATTCCAACGAACCAGTTAAATTCCACCACTGCTTAATATATGTTATCAGTGCGTTAAATTCGAATTATTTTGCATAAAAGCTATGTATGGTATTTGTAGAGTTCATTGATTCATCATCTCATTCGGATTCGATTGTAAGGAATCGAGCGGCTTCTTGGGGAAAACTGAAAGTCACTAAAGAGACCAAAGGTTGTTTAAAACTCATTGATGTTTATCAATTACAAAAAAAATTAACTGTGTAGGAACCAATTCAGCATTTTGTATTTATTTAGACGAAAACTGATGCTTTCATTCCTGATCTCTCTACCAACTTGCATCGGCCCTTTCGCTTTTGCACACACCATTGCTAGATGGAGCAGTTTCTGACATTCACTGTGTTTTGGAAAAATTGATGACGCATTCCAGTCACCTCCCTAAACAAAATATCCATCCAAATTAGTCCCTATAGTGGTTTTATTGACGCCGTTGGAAGTTTCAAGACGTCAACATCTGTTCATATGCATCCTATCAGCAGTTGAAGAAATTGTGCAGTTACGATATCTTGTGCTTTATCCGGTGGAATGTACCCGGAATTTTCCTGTGTAAGTTTTTAAATGCCTTTTCATTAAACGCGACTCACAATTAGTTCACTTTATTTTCACTAAATAAAAATGAAAATGTGTGATAACAAAAACTATAAATTTTGATAAAAATGTTTCAGATTTTTTTCTTGTGGTAAACAGTCAGCCATCATTCACATAAATTGTGACGTCGTTTTTGTCGTCACAAAGTCTGCCAAACTTTTTTGAATTATAGTATCTCTCGGACAGTAATTTTGTGGTGTGGGTTCAAATTGAAGCGCTTTATGTAAAAAGCAGCTGATTTTCTGTGTTATTTTGCTTGTGAATCCGTAGAGTTTCCGCTCCCTAAGCACTTATTATTTCACCACTGTTGTGCCCTCCAGTGGACGTACAGATAGATCGCCATGTCAGCGAAACTTTCCGTTGCCGAAACGGCGTGCTTTGTTTCATAACGTATGAGGCCTTAATCGTCCTATGAGTGCGCTGTTTTAATCGAGAATCTTTTATTTTGGAACGCTAATGGCGTTTATTTGCTTATTATGCAAATCTACTTTTGTTACGTCACAATGAAATCGCGATTGAATTGTTCTGCTTCTGTTTTTCGTTTCTGACGTCATATTCAACAAGAGCGAATTTGCATATTATTCCCATGTTTATTTTTGTGAGACCATGCAGTATCGCTTAATTCCACAATAAAAGCTTCTGTATTCTGATTTTACCTTTTTTATGTCGCTACTGCACATCATAAGGTGCTTATTTTTACTGTCACCTATCCCTGAGATCACGCTTGGTTAACACAATGCTGCACACGCTTCTTTTTGAAGTAAGCGCAAGTAAAAGAAACTGGAAGCACATTTTTACTTTTAAACCGAGTCCACGAATGGATATGCCGAGAAAAAAATAATCCAGCTTTTTCGAAAATTTGGTCAAAAATTTATGACGAGACATTGAAAGGTTTGGAAACATATCCCCCCCAAACATGAATGAGTATTTTTTTTCTGGTTTAAATACACGCTTCGTAAAACTATTACATATATATATTTCGTAAATGCGACGTAACACGCACATAAAAACAATGTAAATCAAACCTGGAACTATCGAAATACCCCTCTGTGACGTCATATTGCACGCGAGAAACGGTTGTGACGTAAGACAGTGGTGATTTACCAATAATACATTGGAAAGATTATTAAGACGAAAAAGACCGCTTTGATATTGTTTCATTAAAAATTTAGTCACCGAAAAAAAAAAGAAATCTGATGGGCCAAGCTTGATAGCAAATGAGGCAATTATGGGCAACCTGCCTAGAAGGTCCCCACTACAATCTACAACCAAAAAGCTAATACGAAGTAAAAGTAAGCGTGAAGAAATAAAAGTAAGAGCACCATCTACCTACGGCAGTATCCTATAATGTACAAAATATATGAACGCGGTGAGCGATGCCAGCTGCACCACAAGAATTCATCGCCGCGAAAACAAAATATATACAGTAAAAAAGATTAGGAAAAGCTTGTGAGGTTTGATTTTTAATTACTATGGTAATTTTTGTCTGTTAACTCACTGTTACAATTGTTTGTTTGCTTCAGTAGTTTTTTTTACACAAGTGGACGGTACTAGTTCAATTTTGTGTTTAAAAATCAGGAGCTTACGAAAACATGAACACTTGGTAAAAAATAACAAGGACGGCAATAATGCTAATTCACTGCAATGGAAATGCTGAGTCATTTAGAAAAGAGTCCTACCAAAACTAAGACATTATACGCAAAATAAAGTCCAGACCATTAGCTAATAATGGCAAACAAACAGTATAATTCGGTAAGGGTCAACAGCGAAGATTGACAAAAGAAAAAAACGAAAACAAATTGTGCAAATAACATTAAATCAGGGGTGCACAACTTGCTATGTTGCAGACGTATATTAAAATATACGTACTGACGGCAGTAAATTAAACGTGTTTTCTAGACATTTGCCTTCTAAAACTGGCCGAAAGAGTTGCGGATGCAAATGTCAGGCTATCGGTTGACTCATTGTATGCAAATAATGCAAAATGAGCGAGTATAACGCAAAGCGTACCGACAACGGACGCACCAGCGGCAGAAACCGTGATGCTAATAACGAAATGGTTGTGCACCCCTGCATTAAATAATATATTGTACAAAATTGGCTGGATTGTCGATCTTGTGTACGGTATACTCAATTTCGTAAACAACACTTTGACTCCACTTTCGGCGCAACGTTTGTTAAGTCTTTGATAGACCCACTGTCCACTTGGTGTCGCACTCTTGACGCTAAGTGACGCGCCAGACGCGTTACAGCGGTGAGAACGTTTAGTCCACTTGCGGCGCTACATTCCATAAAAAGTACCCCATAATTCTGCAGATAAACAATAGGTTACATAAGATATTTCAGATAAATTTATATTTTATAAAAGAATCGTACACGATTTCTTGCATAAATTTAACATTTGAAAACGTTTTATTTTGCAAATTATTAAAAAACATCATAATTTTTGTTTCTTTTGATTCGGTTTAAACAGTTTACTACCATAAAGTGACTTACCGCTGCTAATTGTGCGCCTTCCTTCTGATATACGGCACCTCGTTTCACATTAGTTCCTGCGTCTCTTAGATCAACTTTATTTCCACATATCATTACGGGTGTCCCTTCAGGTGCTGAATGCTGTAGCAGCAAATGTACACGATGTATTACGGACGTTGCAAACTAATAAGTTTCATTCAACAGCAAGATTTACTAATTAATATGCTGTGATTTTTAAAATTCAAAAATTAACACAGGTGTCAAGCACTTGACCCTACGAACATAAAAAACCTGTTAGGGATTCATGTTCGGGGTTGCTTTGAATTCAAACCCCACAAAATTATGTATTGACAAAACAGCAAACGCAGATAGCTTGTAGACGACCAATTACACATATAAAGTTGGTTGCCTCGTTTACTGTGATATAAATAACTGACAAAAAAATTCGAAAACTTACTGCTATAGTTTCCATCCAATCCCTCACGTTGAGGAAAGAATCTTGTTGTGTGACGTCATAGAGCAGTATAACGCCATCAGCCCTCCGGAAGTATGACGCTGCAATGCTTCGGAACCGTTCCTGGCCAGCGGTGTCCCACAATTGAAGGGTAACCACTTGCTGGGAATCCAACATCAGAGTTTTTGACTGGAAATCAACTCCTGTAAAAAGTTGCACAAATGTGGAACAAATAAACAACAAAAAACTTACAGAATTTTTGTTATTTAACCTTTTCAAAACGTTTCGCTTCATTTGCACTTACCTAACGTTGATCTCGTGTGTCGGTTAAACTCATTTTTACAAGTTCTGAAAATAAAACTTGATTTTCCAACTCCCATATCCCCACACAGGATTATTTTGTACAGCTCACCATTGACTAGGGGCTGGGTGGGTGTTATCTGAAATACAATGACAATAACACAAAATAATGAAGTTGCATGTCATATAACTTACCCTTCGCCTGGACATTCTTTCCAACGAACCGCGCCGTCGGTCAAATCTCTTCCTCTTCTCTGCTGACGGTACTTCCGCCAAGTCGTCATCATTTTCATCATCGGTGTCGTCATCATCGATTACGTCATGTCGTCCAATGTTTTTGGTACTCGGACTGCGCAGAGAAGTTGCCGACGAGACTGGGCCAACCGACAAGCGATTGGCCAAGGATCGATGCCTAAACACCCGCCCACCGTCGACTTCAGTGTCAGTGTCGTGGTCGTCTCGAATTGTGCCAACTCCACTGTCTCGTTCAAAGCCATTGCTGGCAAGGGCCATGCCGCCGTCCAATGATGATTTAAATGAATAATCTGCCTCGGTGTCATCATCATGGCTCACGTCATCTTCTTCAGATATAATTGAGCTGAGTTTTGGGTCGCACATTGCAAGAGCTTCAGACTCGTACGAGGCTCGAGAGGAACGACCACTTTGTAACTGATATTCAAGCCTTGATAACAAACATTTTCATTCAAATTTTGCAAAAAAATGAGTAAAGTTTTTTTTACAAATTAAAGTGGCAAAAACTCAAGATTAGTAAATACAGTACTAAATAAGTGCAGAATGTAAAACATCCGCAGTACAGAATATAAATGTTATGACTGTTATAAACCTAACAGCAGAGACCGTTATAAATCAAAATGTGAGTGGCATTGCTTTCAAATAACTTCTAATGTATACAACGTCTTGAAATCTGTGTCATAAGTAGAGCACAAACCTTGACGGCGTGGCGGAATACAGGGAGGCAAAATCACCGTTCAACGAGGCAGAGGGCGACCGAATTTCCGTGGAAAGCCGTTTGTAGGCCGCCATCTTGGATTCCAAAACTTCCAACAAATCGTCGTTGGAGTCCCGCAGTTTTCGATTGTGGTTCCTAAAGCACCATTTTTAGAGGCACCGAAATCAAACTTACATGCTTCGTCGAGTATTTGTAACTGTTCTCGCTGTAAGAGGTTTTTTATTTGCCGAGTACGGAGTTATTGCAACATTAACATTAAGTCAAGGCGACGAGGGAGTCGGTCGCTGAATAAATCGTATTTGGAACTTCTCGCCAAGTCTTGAGTTTGTAACGATACAAAGCAATTAGCAACGAGAAACGACTATGTGGGACACTACTCGTGTTGGGCGCCCTAAAAAGGGATTAACATTTATAAACGTGCCGGAACGCAGTTGGCAAACAGGCGAAGAACTTACGTCAATGTGTGAACTTGTCGCGTCATCGTCTCTTGTTCAGTTAACACCCGACGTACGGCATCGTTTTCTCTGTGAAGTAACAATGGATATTGTGTGAAATGTATACACTGAGATGTAAGGCCTGATTGTCAAAACTTTTATTGGTTTATGGGGCTTAAAATGTTTTCATGTTGTTGAGAATAAGCTATAGTCAGTTTAATGTATATATTATTAGTTTGGCGGATTCAGAGAAAACAGGACTTCCCTGGGAATACGAACGTAAAAATGACCAGAAAACAATTTATACCCAACAAAAATTATATGTAAGTATTTAATGCTGTAACGTCAGAAAAACATGTTCAATCCTGTATAACAGTTGTTTTAGCAAAATAGTAGTTCTTTTTTTTTATAAATGCAACGATTTAAAATTTTGTAAATGTAAAGAATTTTTTTCTCTTTCGCACATGTAGTTGAACCCAGGACACTAACGGGGACGAATCCCGATCAGGTTTTTTAATGTCTGTATATGGGTCATGCGCGCCGGACCATACACAGCATTAAAACTTTTTTTGTGTAGTTTAGCGCCACCTACCGATCCACTATCATTCTTTTCTCTTGTAATTCGACTTGAAGTGCTGCCAATTGCGTTTTCAGTAAAACTCCTTGCGTCTCGGCTTCGTTTAAACGCGAGGAGAGACTTGCGTTTTCCTGCCATAAATTCAACGTGATTCTTTTGTTTTGAAACAATATTTACACCCAAACATGCACTGTTAAAATGTAAGTTTGAGTTATGATCCTTTATTTGAGTTATAATCCTTTATTATAATCCTTATATATATAATATAATAGGGTATTTTATTTTCTATTTACATTACGCTACTGATACTTTTGTATCATACTCAAAACGTACCAGTCGAATATTATCTCACTGAACAGAAAGAATTAAGCAAAAAAAAGTTTGACAACAAAATCGTTCGCTACAAATAGGATGTATCCTCCCATGGAAAATTATACTGAAGATGGCAAGATATTGACGTAACAATGGTCTTACCGCAGTGATAGTGCGAAGTTTGTCACGCAGTTTTTCCACTTCGCTCTCGAGCGGACTCACTTTTGACAATCGCTCATCCACCTAAAATTATATGCAAATGTTACATAACATCGCGCATTGCATCTAATGGTCGGGTTGTGCACTGTTCAAGAAATATTACCAGTACGCGTTTTGCAAACTTTAGTTCGATAGATCCATTTTTAGGACAACTTTGGGTCAAACCAAGCAAAGGCATTTTATTTATTAAGAATAGCTGTTTTACCCATTGGGCGCCTTTTTCTGGGGCCCATGTAATTTTACCCCTTTTTTCCCAAACCCCTCCTTGCTGTAGTGTATAGACTTTGCGCCTAAATTTAAGTGTAAACTAAACAAAAATTAGCATGGCATTGATAGCGAAGCAATTGGTAAACTAAATATAAACCGGTGAAACGTGAAAACAGTAATTTCCACCTGTTTCAGTTTGTGCACAGCTTGTTGAAGACGGGCAATTCGGTCTTCATATTCCACCCGCAGCTTTCTTTCCTCTTCTTCCGCTCTTTCTCTTTCCTCCTCCCTGACTTTCCGCTCCTTGAGGCTAATTTGAGCCTCCATTTCTTCCTCCAGGATCGACAGCTGCTCGCTGCTCTTCTCTGTTACCCTAGCAACCGCGGAATTGGAGAAACGTAAAACTGAATGCCAAGAAATGCAAAATTCCGTTCTTCGAGTCGGGTGAAATCATTTTGAGTTAAAAGTTAAAGAAAACCAGGCCAAGCTATAAAATATATTTAACGTGATATCATTGTAGGTAAGCTATTGAAAACAACAAATCACCCATACGCATTATGGTATGGATCAATGGCAGTCAACTTTTGGTCACATTTTACGCAACAATCGTTTTACATGAAACCATCAGTGACACATCGAAGCGTCACAACTCATAACGTCATCGACACTGAGTTCGTTGGTATGAATAGTTCAGAAAAGGGTCAAACATGCAACCGTTGTGTATAAATGACATATTAAATGTATGTACCAAAAGGACATTTCAGACCCGTAACTAATATGCTCGCAACTTTGAACTGCAAATTCTTTCTGATTTTTTGTTTTTGTGGTATCTTCTGGAATTTAAAAGCTTTTTGTTTGTAACATGCTTTACATCTCTGTCTGTGCATCAACGTGCAGCTGTTTTATGTCTACAGCGCCCTAAAACTTGCCGCCTACACCTACACCCATCCATTCTACTCGGTGCAGACCACGATTTTGACTACAGCTTTCTTACATTTGGTTTCAAGACGCTTCAGAAAATATACCGACTTTTGCCTTGTATGCCAATCGAACATTTTAGATTTGTTTTTGTTTTCGAAAAACTTTGGTTTGAATATTTTAAACTATCATTAGCTATATATGTTTAAACATTCCATTCAGAACCACACGCAAGTTTGTAAACAGCTCTAAACAGCATCTTTATCCGCCAGGCAAACATAAACGAGCATTTTGGAAACAGCTGAAGATTTGACGAATTTCTGACACCAATTGATTAGACTTGTCTTCCCGTAAGATTTCTGTTAACAGTTAAGCTTGGTTTATTTGGACTGCTAAAAAGATCGTGTTGCCACCTTCGAACTAGTACCTGAAATCTCACGCCTCATGGTTTTTAGTCGCTTTTAGGAACAGGTGGTTTCTAAAGCTACAGACAAAAAAAAATTTCTACTGACAAAATTTTTCGGCTGACAAAATTTCTATAACTCAGCAATCCGAACTGAACTAGATTTTAGTCAGGTACTTAATTTAAAATTTAAAATTCGAATACCTAAACAAACTTAAGGTTTGTGTAAAGTTGATTTTATAAAGTTATATCCTTAATGGACACAAAAAGTATATGACAGGACGTTTTTCGCTTTAAAGCACTGCAATCCATGTCCAGCATTCTTTAGTAATATTCTGGTCCTTTGGAAATGCGAAAAAAATCTTATCATTTCGTGAACACGGCAATTTAACTTGTCAACTTCCCTCGGGCGTTGTAGCTAAACTTACACATTCAAATCGTTTTACTCGCCGCGCAGCGCATTTTGTGATTCATTTTACTGCAGGTGTCAAAATGTGGGTGCCAGCAATAAACTTTGGTTTTTCGTCCTTAAACTACTTGGTATTATCTTTGCTTCGGTCTACTGAATTTGGTCAACCTCCCCTATGGTAAAGTTGCTGTCTATATGTTTTCGCTACAGCGGCTTACGCGCTTATGTCGGATCAAGTGTCTCTACTGAAGCGTGGTGTCATGGTTGAACGACGCAACTTGTCACACATGAATAACTTTGGTAAACACCAAATACAAAGCTTACTAAATACTGTTCGATCCAGGTTAATGGGTTTTTTATTGCCCTTATCCGATGCCAATACGTTGGCTGTTGGTAAACGTAGTAAAAAGACTTTAAAAATAACATTTCGCTTCTATGCTGTGTTGACACTGATTTTTCAATGAAAGCATCTTTACAAAAAGTTCAGGCATAACTAGACTGGAAGAGAAAAACGTTAGTTTTTACTGAAAGATGTTTTACTTTAGTCGTAAGATTTTAAGCCGATTCATTAAAGCACTTACAAAACATTTTGGCCGGCGTAATTTCTCATTCGAATTTTGCAGTTTTCAAACCTCATAAAAATTCGGAGCAATCCGGCAATGTTGCAAAATAATCGACAATAAGAATTAAACGCCAAAATACAGATAATTAATTTAGCAGTTTGCAACTTTTGTACGATGTCACAGCCTAACAGCACATTAACAAAACTTTCAAAACGAAACGCAGACCTTCACAAATCTAAAAAAACAAACCAAACTTGAAGTCAAACTAATTTACAACTTTTCAGCCTTCTCAAAACGGGCTTCTCTTTACTGAGCGCAATGCCATTCCTAACTTTGTCTTGGCAAACATTGGCTGCTTTCTTCGCTGTAACGTTTCGCCACGCGTAACGCCTTGTGATGTCATCGAAGGGTTAAACGTGTTAGTTAATTATTGTCTGCAATATTGACTGAAGTGTGCACCTTAAAATTGGACTGTAGACAGCTTCTATAGCGGTAGCAATATCCTGTTGTCTAAAGACAAACAAATTATTCGTGACAAAGGCATCGTGTGATGGTGACATGCTGGTTACATAACTATTGATGTAATGTTTGAACACTCTCTGGGCTGTCGCATTTTGATCGTTTCAATTGTGTGTAAATTGCAACGTCGTGTCAAAATTTTATTGTTTTTAAATTTCTGTCTTTAGACAAAATTAACTGGGCTATTTTGCTATTTTCTTGTCACTTCGTTATTAAAACAAAAAAGTAAAATAATAAGCATATATTTACCTGTGTAGCGACCCCTCCAACTCATTAATTGACACTTGCATGTTCTCAATGTCTTTGAGTAGGTTTTGCAGCATCGCTTCATAATTGTTGATCACGTTTGGATCTTCCGACTCGTTTAGGCGCTTGTAAAATGAACTGATGCTGTCATAACTGCGGCAAAGACGAAATTGGTTATTTGAACCTATACACCAGGGTTCTTCAACATGGGCGATATCGCCTCTCAGGGGGGCGATTTCGCCCACCGAGCGGGCGATGGTGTCAGGTGACTTTTTAAAAGTTGGGGGCGATTGCAACATTACTGATTGTATAAATATTTACAAGAACTGTGGGATTCTTTATAACTTTAACTTACAAGCAGATTTTATTCGTCTTGCAATCAAACACCCTGGACAAGGAGAGCATCAGCTTAAACATGCTGCTATTTTAAAAAATTGTGTTTACTAGCGATTGTTTGTACTTTTTGTGAATTCGACAGCAATTTAAAAATAAGGTTGGGCATCTAATTTGCCACAAGGGACACTGTATTAGGGCTATGTGTGGTGAAGGGTCATACTTTTTAAATTCAATGGTAACTATAGCCTTTCCTTAAACTTGACACATCTAGTAATGATACTTTCTGTAGGCCTACTAGCGCTTTCCAAACTGCGAAGTATTTGTAGCATTTAATTTGCTAAATCTAATGTAATTTTATGTTAAATGTTTTGGATTCTCCTCTACCGAGTGGTGCCCCATTATTTTCAACTAAAAAGGCGATTGTTTGCGCGTAATTGTAACTTTTTTAGGTTGAAGACCCTGATCCACACTAAACAAGCCAATTTATAAATTTGTTCCTATTTTATGGCACTTTACGAGCTATGTTGATGAACGTGAAGCTTTCAGAAACGTTCGCACAGTTGTCAACCAGGCCATAATGTAGTAACCTAGACCTAGCTATAGCTTTAAAAAATGGAATGTTTTTGATGTTGGGATTAAAATCGTTCAGTATAGGCAACTAGGCGATTAGTTCATCGTGCAAGATTTAGGGATTATATGTACTGTTGATGTACTCAGTGTTTTTTAAGGTGTTTTGGGGGACCGAAACGGTCCCCCAAATTTCTCCAGCGGTTTCCCAAAATTTGGACTTACGGCTATTTTTTGCAAATATGGCTATTTTTTGGTATTTAAATGAAACGCTTGCGGTCTCTTAAAACTACTTAGCGGTCACCCAAACCAAACCTTAAAAAAACCCTGGATGTACTAAATCGACTTATTTGTTCGGACCGAAACCTATTATTCGGCAGTTTTGTCGAAAAAAATCGGCCGAATCGACGGAACCATTTATGACGTCACGCCAAGTCGTACGAAAAGCTTTTTACAATAAAACATAAGTTTCAGGGCAGACAAACAGTGTTACAAAACAGAATAGCTGTATTGCAATGTATTCTAGTTGTGTAAGTGTTTGTCTCGGTTGTCGTTTTAAGCCTGCAAATACATTACCAACGCTTATCTGGGTCGACAAAACGAGTTTTGCAAATTATACTAGATGACGCGATGTTAGTTTTTGTGCAGTATGAAAGATTTGGTAGTAGCCTACGTAACTAAGCTGAATTGACTGTTGCGCTGCTGAGTTGTTTACGTAAAAACTGACTCGGCCTAATTTAGCAAATAGAATATTCTGTACATCACTACGCTACGTAGGCTAATGCGTCTTTCATCACTGTAAATCTGCAAAACGTGAAGACCAAAATCAACTGCTATTTCTTGGCTGTCGGCTTGCAATTTTTGGAAAGATAAACATTGGCGTTCGCAAATCAAACATTTTTTCCGACAATAAAGAGAAATATTTAAATTTTAAACAGAAAATCAAACTTATTTTGCGTAACTTGACGAACACGCGCATACACATGGTAGGTTTGGTGTCATTTTATGTGGGTTGTTTCTTAAGTCACAGTTCTTCTGTATAGCTTAGGCTAAAACATTATTTGCGGCCCGTGCTCGAAAGCAGCCCAGGTTTGGTCGTAGGCCTGGTGTTCGGCAAAAGTTCTGTATCAGGTATTCTGAAGATCCTCAAATTCTGAAGATCCAAAGATATCAAATTAAGTGACTGAAGAAAGTCGTACTTCTGTCGCATTTTTGATTGGTGTTATTTTCAAAGGGGAAAAAACAAATGAGACCTAAGAGTGCAGTACCATCAAGCATTTGGGTATAAAATCCCATTTCTGACACAAACTCTTTCTAAATTTTCACAAGATAACAAACAAATCACACAGAAATCGAACTAAAAGATTTATTAGAACAATCCGAAAACCAAAAATATGTGATCAGGTTTGAAAGAAATAGCCTTGGGCTATGACTAGACTTGGTTGTTAGTAATCGTACATAAAACTCACCAAAGAAAAATGTATTTCGAAATATGTCAACTTATGATTCAGCACAAAACTGGTGTTAAAACAATGTTAAAATGTATTCTGCATGAATACTTGTACAAGTGATGAAGCAGTAACGAGAAAGAACACATATTTGGATGATAAAATTAAAAAAAACATAAAATGCAAAAAATAAACTTGTCAAAACACTTACAGAACTAAAATATCATGATGTAATGAATAAAGCAACTAATCGAATAAATTTGAACAAAAAAAAGACATTGGAATATCAATTACACTTAATTTTAGGTTAGCCATTATTTTACATTGCTATCAAATCAACAATAGGTAATCACCACAATTGTGTACTTTTTCAGTGGTCACATATAGTGCATGTCAACATTTTCACTGCCAACTTGACATTTTTTTTTGTGCCCAATCTCTTTTAATCTACTGTATGACAAATATACTTCAAAAAAATCCATTTTAGATGCATCTCTTTTTCAGATTGATTTCACTTGGAAAGTTCATGTTGTTATATTTTTTGTGTATGTCACCCTCTCTTAAAACTTAAAAAGC
Organism: Phallusia mammillata; assembly: GCF_965637545.1. Taxonomy (NCBI): domain Eukaryota; kingdom Metazoa; phylum Chordata; class Ascidiacea; order Phlebobranchia; family Ascidiidae; genus Phallusia; species Phallusia mammillata. The sequence goes on along the minus strand of NC_137252.1, from coordinate 22,878,724 downwards.
CATGCAATGCATACAGCAGTGTTAGAAAACAAAAGCAAATATTAAAAAAATGTGCAAAGTTTCTAATAAGGTTCCCCTTCTTCTTTCTTAATAGCACTTCTCAAACAGCAAGCAAAAATCATAACCAGGATTTCTAAGCATGCCACTGCAGTTCCTGTTACAGCTAGAATGAACAAATGTTCCTTTATATACAGCTCCAATTTAGTCAAACAGCCCATACTATCAGATCCCAAAATTCTGTAGATGTTGGAGGGGTGATCACGCTTGCTACATAAGGGGGTGACTGATTTGCAGCAGGACTCTGGTGTTTTCAGGCCATCTTTGTTTTGCTTGACAAAAGTGCTATCTTGCCAGTCAAGATATGATTCCACACCACAACACTGGAAGTCTTGTTGCATCATGTCTACTGCATCACTCAATGCTTCTTTGTCAGTTTGATTGTAGTTCTTGTTCAGGTTGGAACGGAGCCCCTCAGATAGCTCATCATGTAGTGATTCATAGTACACAAAAGCCAAAATTCCAGCAATACACTCACAAAGAAATATCACAACCAGGAGGACAAAATAGCATGTAAGCATTGCATTGTTTTTCTGAATTGCTCCAACACAGCCTAGAATGCCAGTGAGAAATACCAGAACCCCAGCACCAATAAGAAGGTACACAATTATATTGTAGTACATAGAGCCCAGTATGGCAACATACTGCATTTTCATCATAACTGTCCATATTCCAATTGCAAGTGCTCCACATCCCCCAAGGATAAAAATAAAGTTAAATCCAATAAGAAGTCCACGCAGGCAAGCAAGGTCACATGGCCCAGAAGTTTTCGCTTCATATTTTTCATCTTTGCTTTGTCGTGGCATGTTAAAAATTATTTATTATTCAGTTGGCATAGGAACAAAACTTTCAAGGAGACAGCAATTGATCTAAGAACAGGAAGCAATAATAAAATACGACTTCCTTTGTGTCTGTCAATCTGTTTAATGTGGACTGTACTCAATTTGTTACAAATAAAAATACTTGGGACAACATTTTAGAGATTGAAGTACATGAATTTTAAGAAACATACCATACTTAATGGACATGTATGAGTTACAATAAAATTTACATTACAAACAAATATTTCCAAACGTTACCGGTATATTATAATCCAAACAACAACTACAAATTACATGAACAAAACCTTCTGTTGATCGCAATTTAACTTTGTTAATGTTCCTCTTACTACAATCACCTTTCTCCTCATTTTATAGAACAAAAAAATCATTTCTTAGGTTCCTGACTACCTGGACTATTACAGACAAAGATCGAACAAACTGTGTTCCAAAATCAAAACTCATTTCTTGGTCAGTGCTACAAACTAAAAACTGAAAACAAATAACCTAATGAATATCGACGTTGAAAGACGAACAGCAATTCGTTAAGCTACGCCATTGCCTTCGGGACAAACTTGTTTTCGCATCAATTGGTCGAAACGAAATCCCAGTTGTCCGATTAAACATGGCGTCGGGAAAAAGAAACGCCCTTCACGTCTCGCTTGACTGCGCATCTATGCCGCCTTCGTGAAGGTAAAGTAAGCGATTGTGACGCAGCTGCTGTTTATAGAGCCTCGTCAAATACAGAGTCAGCTGCGCCAAGTCACAACTAATAAAAGCTGTCGCAAGAGCCCTTATTCGATTGTAGGCAAAATTAGGCCGTGACTAATTTGGTATTTCTTAAAACATTCCACATTATGGGATTAAAATGTTGTTTGTAACCACTTATACGATATCACATCGGATCGGACTTGCCATCCGGGTTTGGACTTATATCCGGGTATAACAATTTTATTGCGACGTCACAAAGGACTATTGACGTTGTCCCGAAATTGTGGCTATAAAAGTAAACACAAAGGAAGATTTTGAGTTTGAAACAAATTGTTCGTACAAGTGGTGCTCAAAAACCACAATCTGAACATTGCTTACTCTAAGCAGGTGAGGAACAATTCGTTTCCATTTTAATCTTGGCCGCTCATGCATATGTAAACAGGCAATTATTCGTTTAAATGAGAGATGTACCGAGTATTTCGTTTGCCGAATTTATTCGACCGAATCGGCCATTTTTGCAAAGATTCGGTTTTGGCCGACTAATTTGTTGCGATTCGGCCGAAACCGAATCTTTTATAAAACGTGTCTTTTTTGCTTGATTAAGTACCACCCAATCTTTCAAAATCTTACTATTATTGTCGTCTATCCTTTATCTGAAAATACGTTTATTTCTCGTATGGTGACACGACAAAGGACAGTTTTTCAATTTCCGACTGTCGTCTGATTGTCATAAAATAACAATAATAAAAAAATCTTACGTCATGACTAAAACCGCGTCAACTGTTATGAATTTTGAAACATTATCGTTTTTTTCGCTTCAGACAAAAATTCAGTAGCCTAATTAATTGACAGGCTGGCAACCATGGTCGAGACAACTTTAAACACCACAAAACTAAAATGATATAAAACACAACTGTCCTGTTGTGTAGCACCACTCTTTGCCTGGTAGAAAAACGTATGTTTTCATGTCAAACGCGTAGCTTACGACTTCGCGTGACGTCATAAATGATTCGGTTATTTCGGCCGAATTTATTCGGCAAAACCGCCGAACTCACATTAAGCCGAATCGGTACATCTCTAGTTTAAAGTGCGAGCGGATTTCAGGATAAGCCGACTGTAGACCTACTGTACATACCATAAAAAACTAAAAAATCTCAAATAGTATAAAAAACAATTAAAATATGCGATGTCATGTATAATACTTTCATATATTTCGTTAGCTTATTAATAATAGGCCCACATTGAAAAACTCTTCCCGAAACTTATTTGCTCGTTAACGTCTTCACTAAAAAAGTAACCTATGCTAAAATTGTCTTAAACAACTTTACCTTCGCAGAAAGTCATGTGTATTTTGGGTGTGAAAACAACTACTTTATTTACCTTGATAAGGAGTAGATAATATTTCCAACGCTTTCAGCAAATTTATCCCACGACTTGTCACTTTTGGCGACCTTGAATCGACTTGACCTTGGCCCACGACCCCCAAAAGCCCCCGGTCTTGGGGTAGAGGTACGATTTCTAGGGGGTTCGCCAGGTGGGGGTGACACCGTGAACAAAGATTCATTAAATGGCGAACTAAAATTTATTTTGTTAGAGTCCTTAAGTGGAAAAGAGGTCATAACTTCTTCTTGATTATCGATCGTGGAGCCGTCTGCCTTCGTGGTATCATTAGTGTAGCTGTTTTCATCGACTGAAGATTGCTCACTTTTGTTGTCGCAAAACGTGTGTTCGCCGTTGTCCAAACGTTCTGTTACGTCACAGCGATGATCGAAGTTTTCGTCATTGGTTTGTATTGCACCAAAATAGACGTCGGCAACGACGTGAAATTTTTCAAAAAATTCCGACTTTTGAATTATACCGTCTTTGTTTATATCCATAGACTTAAAAAGCGACTGTAACTCATCCTCTTTGAGATTCAGTTCCTTACATAAACGCGCGAACTCATTTTTGTCCAAATGTCCATTTCCTGTGACGTCACAAGCGTCAAACAATTTTTCTAGTTCTTCGTTATCCATTGTTGTTTAGTGTTTAATCGTAAGCCACAGTGATAATTACCTAATAAAGAAAAGAAAAACATGCAACAACTGCTTTAAACTTAAAAGAGTGCGTATGTACGTCGGTCATAAACACCTACTGAAATAATTCATGGGCTTGGGGTATTATACAAAGTTTTTAAATTGCGTTACAACTTTACAAACCAGTTTCATGCGTCACAGTATAACCTTGAAAACAATTTGTGTAGTAGCTCTAAAGTACAAGGGTAATCGTGTTTGTTTCTATAACGTTGCCACGTAGATTAATTAATTAAATTTTCACGGGACTGTAGACTACAACGTAGCTCAACATGTTCTGTTTGATCTTTAGCTACTCAACAAATCGCTGCGTTCGTTGTCAAGTTTTAAATAATGGCAAAGTGATATGTGTTAAATGCTTAGAAAGAGTAAAACTAGCTTGGGCTTGCAGGTAAGACCAACGCAAGATGTTGACTTGCTTGTTCAAACAAAAACTAGACCGGAGAGTAAGATATGCGAAGCCGCCTAGTTTGAAAAGTCAAACGACATACATGTTGCATGCACGTAACTCGATTGAACCGTAAGTTAATCACTAATCACAAGACCTAGAACTCAAGACATCATTGAAATTTTACTACTTATCAGTGGTAAAACTCGTGGTACAAATCACGATGAAACACAACTGTTAAACTACAATATTGTAAGTCACTGAAATATGGTTTAGGTTGGCTTCGCTGAATGAACGATCACTGACTCGTGTTTGACACTTTTTTACACTTATGGAGGTAAAAGCCTCTGACAACTTTTTAAATACATTTAAGTTGTAAAGCTACGTTTGAACCTTTAGCTATCCTGTCTAAACTTTGGGTTATATCTTCGTCGTTTTAGCTTGAGCCTATTGGGGGATTGTTGTCGATTTGCCACACATATAGCCAGCACAGCACACGCAAATGTCGTATCCGGTATACCCGAAGCAACACAATATTATCCTGATAAACTAAGACCGCTTTACCGCCCCTTCACGCTTGCCTGTACATTAAAATGCTCCAAGAGCAATGTACACATCGTTTACGCAACTAGAGTCACAAAGGACGCACTTCTAAGACGTGTACTGATGGCATTTATACACAGAACAGCAATTGTAATTTTTTATGGAAAGGTAAAGGCAAGCGGTTTCTGATTTATTTTCGGCCGAAATAAACATGGTATGTCATGCAGATTCACTTTTCGTATAGCTCAGTGGTTCTTAACCTTTTTTCTGTTGTTACCCACAAAATGTTTTGATGGATATCAATTACCCCTTTTTAGAAAAACATCACCTAATATAGCTTGCAATCCAAAACAAACCCACCGAAAAACAAAGTCATTATTTATTGTACATTCAAAGGTTCATTTCAAATGCAGTTAATGGGAAGGTTGATACTGCTTTTTAGCTACTAAGCATGTAAATCTGATTATCATGATTATCAAGAATCTAAAGATAACTATAACAGAAAATCTATGTTACCCATTTTAAAATGCCAAATTACCCCTTTGGGGGTAATTACCCACAGGTTAAGAACCACTGGTATAGCTGTTTGGGTTTTCAAGCTGCATCTGCAACTGCAAGTAGCCTTTTTCAAAATCAAACTAAAAGCGTAAATTTGCTGCCGTTTCCTAGTGTTAAAATCATGTTTCAGTAACAGATTCTTATTTGAGCCAACACCAAGTTAAAACAGTCCAACACCCCTTGACTGAGATTTACTCATGCGAAACCATTGTAACGCAACAATCGCTATTGTGACGTTGTAATCCTGCTCCACTATTTGCTCTAACTTTTATGTGCCATTTAATCGCCACACTAGCCTTTGACAATGAAACTTCGTGGATATACAAAGTTACAAAAGTCTTGCCTATCTCGGTGAATTGCATATTATTTGCCCAAGCCGAAAAAGAATTTGGCTCCGCCTAACATGTTGTATACTTTCGCCATTGTCGAGTAAAGGCGAGGCGAAAGCGTTATTGACATTTGTTAAGTAAACAGCAAGTCTAATTATTCTCGTAATTGATTGAATAGCGTCCAGTGTCTACAACTTGTTTTGCCACTCGCAAACAACTATTATTGTCATAGCGACCACAACAACCATTTGACCACTTCAAAACCTTGTCATAGCCCGAACACGACTAGGGACTTCAATTGGTTAAATTGAAACTTTGCAAGTTAAAACGAGGCGCATGTTGCTTTACGGGAAGTGATTGTTTGTAAACAGTGCGTGATAATGACTTTTAAATGCATCAGCGAACGCATTATATGGGACAATCCAATGCAATTGCTCAACCTAATGCATACAATTAAGTGGCCAAAGTGAAAACCCTGCCTGTGTTGAATGGCTTTACGAAAAGTTACCAAGTATGAATATTCTTTTTTATTTATTTTCAAATTAAGTGGCAAAATTGGGCAAAGAAATTTTTCACTAATATTTTGTTTGGAGTTATAAATTCTAAGAAATAAATTGAATTCAGGTGTTTGTAAAATGCCATAACGCACAAAACTTACAAAATCAAAAATATCACTCCGTCGCTTTGGATATTATCAAACTCCTCAAGCGGTTAAAATTACAGAAAACTACAATCAACTTTTTCGCAAGATACGGTACCCGGCGCGAAAACTTGAACATATGGTAGAAATTTTCTGAACAAAATAATCTTAACTCGTAATACTCGCTTATCATTATGGTATGTTGCTTTCGAATAAAGATCATTTCATTATCTTTTTGAAATCTTTAATTGTTTTTGCCTACATGTCTATGACAATTTACAATAGACTTTGGAAAATTTACATTGGTGTTGACATATAAAGTCATAAACTGATGATCTGTAAAAAATGGGTTTATAGTAATCAAAACAGGCCTATTTCTATGAGAAAAAATTAGACTAATCATAATTAATTTTATATTGAGCCAAATTCAGTAATTTAAATCACGGATTCCAGAATCCAGAGATAGATTTTTTTTAAAGTATTATAATACAGAATTTGTTCTAGTTGCACTGGATGTGGTCTGTGGAGTATTATTTTTACAGATATGTAATAGTTAAATGTTTTCAAGATTGGACATTTGTTTGTGTATGTTGTAGTGTTTTTACAGAAAAATTAAAAGCATTGTTTGGTTTGCAGATTGAAATGTTAGTGTCTGCACATAAGGTATTTTAGGATGGTTTCACTAAGAAAGAAAGATGGATCTCCTAATGCAAAGTTCTATGAATCCTTGGACACAATTGAACTGTTTGAACCTGTCCGTGTTTGGTTGACAAAAAATTCAAAAAAATATCCCCAGGTGCCAAATATAAAAAAATGACTTTTTCTTTTTTACTCCTGGAACCTAACCTTCTATTAGTTTTTATTGGTTAAAGTTTGCTGTAAAAATAAAATAACCCCTAACTTTGTGTGTTAAAACTATAGTTTGTGGTACTTATAATGTAAAATGTATTTTTAAGTACAGTAAACTCAATTAAACCAGATTTGGTCCATTTGCATCTTTGCCAATTTTAAACAAAACTCAAGGTACAAATGATTTTTAATGTGGGAAGAATGAAACTAAGACTGACATCGGTTAATCCGTTTTTTAGCCTGATCCTAACAAATGGTTTCCTGTCAGGTCGTGATTAATCGAGGTTTACTGTATTTCCACTTTTTACTCGTTGCCTGATACTTGTTCATTTTTATGTAGACAAAGCTACATTAAATTTAAACTTTTTCATATGTTTTGTAGGTTGATGTTCCAACAAACAAGTATCTGGCAAATTTGTGCTTCCAGTTGCTTCAGTTTCAGGAAGATGCCTTTGGCAAAAATCAAAAGTCTCCAGCACTCACGAAAATTCCAATTAAGTGCTGCAATGATTTTTCTGCTGGTAAAAATTGTAGATTTTTGTTGTTTGCTTTCATCAAAATATTCAAAATTTCTAACTTATCCAAAAAAGATATTAAAACCAAAGAACGTTTGAAACTTTTTCAAATTGGTAATAAAGTATGTGTTTGTTAGTTAATATATCTTCACACCTGTGCTGTGCCTGTTAATAAAAATGGCAACTTTTTAGGTGGAGGCTTGTGTCACATTCTTGGTGCCCTTCTAAAGTACAAATCTGAACAAGGATTGCGTAGATTTGATTTTCAAAATCCTTCAAGAATGGACCGTAATGTGGAAATATTTATGATGATTGAGAAGACATTGATTCAAAACAGGGTGCTAGTACGACCCACCATTTATTTTTCTTCAGGTTAGATTGTGCCACTAAAAAAATTAGTGTTTTATTTAACTTCTTTTGATTTGTTTTTTGTTAAAAATAAATTTTCTGGATTTAAAGTGGTAATGCCCTAAATAAAATTTAAAACTATAATTTTTAAAAGGTGCCTGGTATGATTAAAGTTTCCAAAGACCTGGTACATGATTGAATAACTCTCACAACCTTTTGTTTTCATTAATACCATATCATCACATTTCTCAAGTAATGTAATACAGATTGCTAAAGATTCTGCATTTAGTGCAAACAGCATGTGCCATACGTTATTATTCACTTGGACAATTTTATGCAGACCTTGTTGACAAATTTACCTCACGGCTGGCTGAGATTGTGCGCGACCACCAGGGAACAATAACAACCAACACAGAGTCAGCAACACACATTGTACACCCAATACCACATTCCTTCAGTGCTGAAGATGAATATATTACACCCGTGCAAAAGAGAGACAAACTTTGTCTGGTTCACTACTGGGGATTCCCAGACAGCTATGACACATGGATACCAGGTTAGGGAATTTCCCTGCTGCAGGGCTTTGTTTGCCATGGTTAAAGGCATGACTGATTTTGCACATTTTTGTCTGTTGGTTTGAAAAAGGTATGGTAGGTGTGTGTTATGCAACAAGATTCGATGTTTCATATTTCTTCCTAGGGTTGGGCGGTGTAGGGTGAAGATATTGCAGATAGTATAAATGGGTATACATTAAAAGTTTGTACAATTTGGTGTGCTCAATTTAGTTTTGTTAGTTAATATTTATGAACATAATAAAGATGTAAAGAAAAGTATGGAAGATAATATGAGATACAACTATTTCTCATTCCGTGTTTGTTTTTGTTGTAAATTGCTTAGCCAGTACCATAACATATAATATATGTTTCCCAGTTTTGTACAGTATGTCTGTTGAAGCGAAAATGATTTAACCATTATTTGTCTGTTTGCTTTCTGTGTAAACACATACTCACCTTAAATAATGCCTGTTTAAATAATTTTTTAGCATCAGAGTCTCCAAGTGATCATATTTATGAACATAAAAAGGAACACCGACTCTATCACGTGCATGCGAAGTGGGTTCTTGATTTAGACACCTACAATGAGTGGATGAATGAACTGGATTATCAGGTAATTGGTAAAGAAAGCTTATTCAAGCGAAAGGTCAAGAGTGTTTACTGACTGGCCACATATAAGATACAAATGTTACACAATCTTGAAATCCAGTGTAGATAAAAACAAAAAATGAGCAATGCATAATTTGTTTTTCAGATAAATTGCTTTAATCAATGCTTATTTTTTTTTGCCTAATTATGGATCCCCTTACCTGAAGAAAAGATTTAATTTCTTGTGATGGCGGTGTGGTTTTACAACAGTTCAATGCCATGCCAAGAGTTTTCATCCTTCATTGACTTTCGTTTTCCAGTGTTGCAAAGTTTAATTCTTTAATGCTGAAGCAGCCACAGAACACCAATTGTGCAATTAAAAAATCTAATTTGTTATTTGTTTAAATGTTACATGAAGTGAAAACTTTCGTTTTCCAGTGTTGCAAAATTTAATTCTTTAATGCTGAAGCAGCCACAGAACACCAATTGTGCAATTAAAAAATCTAATTTGTTATTTGTTTAAATGTTACATGAAGTGAAAACACAACGAAATGTTAAAACCCATTTTGGTACTTAAATTTTAGCCAAACAAAATATATTTAATTCTTAAACAATTTCCGGATGTGGTATTACGTACCACTGTTTTAATGAATAGGCTAATGATTAGAACAGTTTTTGTCTGCAAATAATGTTTACCATGTTTTAGGTGACAAGCCTTGGCCAGTTAATACAACCAGCAGAAGCTAAAAGAAGAGGTAAGAAACATTAGCTAAAATCTTGATGGCAATATTTCATGACACTATTAGTCAGATTTGCTGTGGTTAAATTTAGTACCATTTTCTTTATTGTTGCTAATGTGATGGAGTCAATTTGGGAGTAATTTGTCAAAAAACTCTGATTTTTTCTGCCCTGAGTTGTCGAATGATGCAACATGCAACTAAACTAAAATGTGTCAAATAGTAAAACAATTTTTCACTTGCTAATATTGTTGTTTCTAAGAGTTTAAACAACACTGAAAAAAATGTTTTGTCATGTTGTTTTGCTTTGTATCACCTAAAATAACCATTTATTACAGCACAATCGAATTGTACACAATAATGGCCAAACATTCACTGGCAACAATTGTGTGTTTGACCTCATAAACAAGGCACTAATCGAAACAGGTTGCAGTTTTTTGCTGCTTTTTCGCCAGCACGCTTGTTAAGAAGCAAAATTGTTCCTGATTTTTCTCAGATTTTACAATGTTTCGTACGATACCGCTACAAACAAACCACAATATCCACGGTGGCCGCCACTGTGCTTTACAAACGCCCACTCGGCGCCTATGTTGAGAGTAACTATCTGAAAAGCTATGCTTTGCCAAATTTGAATTTAGATGCCACAGCTGGGCATTAACCCAAGAAGAACTTGTTTTAATATGGCCAATCAACTCCTTGGGAACCAAAGTGATGGCTCAGTGTCTTTAAATCAATATAAAAGCATCCAGCCATGAGCCAATACATGATAAGTAAGCTGGCAGCTTGATTGTCCATCAATAATTCTTCAATTTTGAACTTATTAAATATTCGAAATTTTGCTGTGCCCAAAGTGCAACTTATGACATAAGTCAAGCGCAATGCCAGAGCTACAAGAAGGTCTTGTTATATACTTGGAGCAAATGTTTTACTCACATAGAACAAGCATGTAACAAAAATCAAAATCAATGACAAAAACAAAAACTGAAATTGTAGCACTCAATAACAATTAAAAACAAAAAATTTAGTTAGCCGTATCTAAATACTGGTATTCTAATAACTTTTCGGTCTGTGTTCCACCAAAAGGCAGACAAAAATGGCAAGAAAATGTTGGAATGAGATATGATTGACAATAAAAAAACATACAATGCACTGAGCATCCAATAACCAAATAAATGTTAAAAAAGCATTTTTTATATCAGCTCAGTTTAGAGCATACTTGTTGCAGCACTTACAGCATGAGTATGCGTAAAGACTAACACAGGTAAATTTTTGCAGTAAATTTCAGAAAGTTTGGTGTAGTATTGTGTTTTTTGGGGCTCAGTAAAGTCTGAAACAGATAATCCAAAACGATACTCTGTTGGATTGGTTTACCATAGTTTCCTTTTTCTTTCGGGAGTATACATTTTATTATGTACAGGCTAAATATGAAAAATGTCTAATACGGTTGTAGTCAGCTTGTTTTGTTACGTCGCCCTGAAGAAAATGAACAGACAATTTAAATTTCAAAAGTTTAGGACAGTTGTTTGATCAAGTAAGAAGCCTACCGATATGTAAAAATTAAAACCCACGGATTTAAAACTGAAACAAACAAGTTTTTTCTAACAATGTAACGCTACTTTTTCCCCACAAAAGGCAGAAGAACGTTTCATGCATGATTGCGCACAAACTACGGCCGCGCGTTTGTTCGCGTTTTGTTGAACAATTTGATCACGTGATTTGCAAGTGTGTGCGCGTGCTATTTCCTTTTCTTGCGCACGTCGCCATCGTGGCTGCCTCAAGAAGTTGCCCAACTCGACGGGGCATGAAAAAACGCGGGCTTATTTTGTGCAGTTCAGTATTGGTGTAAGCCTGTAAGGAAAATCAAGGCCAAGTGGGTCGTTTTTCATTTTTGCATCGCTTTTTTTGGGTTTTCAGGTTGAAATATGATAAAGCACTGATCTTTTTTTCAAATATGTAACCTAAAGGAAAATATTTAATGTACTTTTTACGTCTCTTTTTTTGCATTGGAACTAGTTGAAAGTTGCCACGTTTCTTTTTACCTAAATTACTAAAATCAAATTTGTGGAAGTTGTTCATGATTGAGTGTAGTTGATTGGGGTGTTAAGTTTGCTTTAGCAACTGTTCCTTTTTGCCTCTTGTTTAACAAAATATTAGCCTTCACAGCAAAATTAGCAAAGGAGATGTTGATTTTTAATTATTCTATATTGTTCATGTCCTCATGCCGATAATAATGACACTGTTTCTAAGCAGACATTTTTATACACTTCTGAAATTGAAGTGTAAATGCTTTATTTGATTTGTTGTGTTTTTTGTTACAATAACCAAATAAAATCGTTTTGTTGGTCATTGTAAAACAGAGCTGGAATTGTTTGCAAAAAGATTAGGAAATATTGTTTGAATTATGGATTAAATCCAAAAGTGACTTCATTTGACAATGAGTAAGTTTGTACTACAATTATTAACTTTTCACAAACAGCGTAATTGTATCAAGCGATTTTTTTACATGATTCTAAACTACCTTGTGTAAGTTTTTAATCAATCACAATTTATCTTTTTAGGCTTTATCAGCAAATCAGGAAAGGCTGACAGTCCATTGAGCTCTGACAGTGATAGACGAAAATCACTCACCAAAAAACGCTCTAAACAAAAGTCACCCTCACCAGAACCGAAAAAGAAAAACAAGAAAGGTATTGTAACCATTTTTTATTGTTATGCCTGATAGTGCTTCACATAATTATTATCAAGTTAGATATGTAAACCATTTGAAGGTATGTTTGTATCGTGCACCCTTAACTGCCATGTTTCTGCTTACAGATATATGTGAATTATAAATAGACTTGATAAATATATTGATCCAAATGTATGTAGGGTATAAATAGATCACCCTTGTTTAAAAATGTTTGGGAAAAATTCAATAAAATTGTATAAACAGACCGGTGGTATATGTAAAATGACTGTGAAGAGAAAAAAATTCATTGGTTATACATTTACTAGGTGGTGAAATTGCTCAATGATGTTACTAGGCATTTGGACTGACTGGCTTCAAAGTTTAATGTTTAACTGTGAGCAAGCATTCACTTTCAAAACAAGTTTTTTGATTTGAATTCTGAATCTTGATTGTCACTTTTACATTTGCTTTGAAAGTGCCACTGATTTTTCATTTCATGACTGAGAGCAAAGTTGCTATTTAAATATTAGATTCCTGTTTTTGTACTAAATTAAGTTTTGTGCAGTGTCATATGATATAAATTTTCAAAAATCAAGCTGTGTTTGTCAGTTTGATTGCTGCATAATTATTGACTGGTAATGTCTACAATTCAAACCATTTTCTTTTAACTTTGCGATATAAATGTTGTTTATATTTTAATTGCATTGTTTTATTATTAAACAGGTCGTCCTGGAACGCCAGCAACAATGAAAAAGAAGAAAGAAGATGAGGAGGATTTGACAAAACAAATGGATGAGCCTGCTGCAGTACCAGCAGTAGAAGAAATTGCTGTTCCTAAACATGTAAATAAGCAAGTTTTGTGATACCTTTTTTACAGCAAGTTATTGTAGCTGTAAATTTTCTCCAATTAACAAGGTGATGGAATATACAAGTAATAACGATCAGACGTTGTTTCTCTCTAGATGTATTCGAAAAAAGATATTGACACACAACCAATCAAAGGAGGAAGCTTGCAAGAAATTGGGGACACAGATGACCATGATACAAATGATGTTGAAATGACCACAGACTCCCATTCACAAAGTATGTCATTTTACTTTTTGAATCTAAACATGTGGTAATAACTGTTCAAATTGAAAAAAGTGTATGAATTATTGAGACATCAACAGTTCGAAATTAAATAAAAAAATGTGAACCATTTTTGATGTGATAACTTTTTTGAGTGCACTCTTGCTCCTATGCTCTGCTGTTGTCTACTAAGTGTTGAAAGTTTGGCATTCCAAGACTCTGTGATGTAAACTGTAGGCATTTGGACTGAATGCAATTAGCTCCTGACATTTTAGGCAATCAGCTGAAGGAATCTACCACAAGTTTTTTGTGTTGTTCTGTTAAGTCTGATTCTCCCTTAATGTCAGGGATTTACTGCACTGATTTTTCTAATGGTCTGAGAGTCTTAAATGTCCTTTTAAACATCAATTACACCTCTTTGGTGTGTTTTTAAACTTATTGTGGTGGTTTTTAGTTTTAACTGGCAAGAAAGTGAAATTTAAATATTTTGCAAAACAGTAGTGTTATTTGTAGGCAATGCTGCAGAAGAGATTGCAACAGAGCAAACTCACCATATTATAATTCCAAGCTATTCTGCTTGGTTCGATTACAATGCAATACATGCCATTGAAAGAAGGTAAAACTGTTGTTTGTGGACAAACTACATTTTTAAGTTACACTGCCACAAATTATAATTTACAAATAATTACAAATTGTTATTTTTTTAAGTTGATTTTATACATCAATTAATAATATCATGAAAAAAAGACAGCTTCTTCTAGAACTGCTACAGTTGAAATGCCTGATGACAGTGTCATGTACTTTTTGCCTCCAGGGCTTTGCCAGAATTCTTCAACGGTAAAAATCGCTCAAAAACGCCGGAGATATATTTGGCATATCGCAACTTCATGATTGACACATACAGGCTAAACCCAATGGAATATCTGAGTGCTACTGGATGTCGTCGAAACTTGGCTGGGGATGTGTGTGCAATAATAAGGTAATTGACTTATACAAAATGAGTTCTTAGCTAAAATTCATAAACTGCACATTTGAATGTTAGATGTATTCGGATTTCACGGTTTGTAAATCCTGTAATTGTTTAACTGTTTTATTTAAGTCCAAAACCCCCACAAGAATATCAATTTTACTTTAGGCCATTTCGGTTATGAATAATTTAGTTGCTAGTCAGAAATGCGTTTAAAAATGAATTATGCATTTTTTTTAAATTTAATAAAACTATGTGTTTGTTTGTTTCAAATTTTCTGTCTTACCATATTCTCTTTTTTGTACGTCCTTTTCTAAAGGAAACATATTTTGGATATACTTGTCTGGTTGTTTTTCCTTGTGCAGCTTGTATATGCATTTTATCATTTAATTTTAATAGTTCTAGTTTGTACCCCTGTTATTAGTGAGTATCATTAACCTTCTTAAAAAGTCAAAAATAAAATAAATATAAACACTATCAAATAAGGTTAAAAGTTTATGTAAACTGGTCACATACCAAAAACTGCTGTTTGGGCTATAGCAAAAACAATTACTTTTGTTTTCAGAGTCCATGCTTTTCTGGAACAATGGGGTCTACTTAATTATCAGGTTGATCCAGATTCAAAACCATCAATAATGGGTCCTCCCCCAACTTCTCATTTTCACATAATAGCTGACACCCCATCAGGCCTGCAACCCATCGCACCAGCTAAACCAGTTAATGCAGCACAGGCTATGGCTAAATTTGACAAAGTATGTACAGTATTTTTGTGATAAAACTGAGCCTGTATTTCTGCATAACAATTCCGACTTATACCACATTGAATACATAAGGATGAGTAACAACTGTTAAACTCCATGCTTAACAGGGCCTAATAGCAAGCAGTGTTGTCAATGACAGACACCAATACAAATATATAAATGATAAATAACAAAATGATACAAAATACAGTTATACACATGTTATTTCATATGTTTGCATAAGTTTATTAAACTACAGAAACTTACATCCAGTTTGGTGTAAACCTGTAAAACTATTTGCAGGAAAGACCCAAGGAAGAGCGGCCAGGTAGCTTGGACAGCGGAATTGGTAACAATTTTGGTTTGCGTACAGATGTCTATGCCTCACAACACAAGGCTGCCATGGGAAAAGCAAAAACTGTCGCAGCAGCCGCTGTGGCTAAACCATGGACGGATCAAGAGATTTTGCTTTTACTAGAAGGGCTGGAAATGTATAAGGTAGGACAGGGCTCTTTAACCGGGGTTCCGCGGAACCCTAGGGTTCCGTACTAACCTTACAGGGGTTCTGTGATCTTTAAGGGTTGCTCAGGGATTCGCACCGGTTTGTCGTACAAATCTGATTCATAACAATATCACTGTTGCGATCAGCAATGCTCGCCTGTACAATCTAGTTAACCTTGGTTGCACCATTCATCAATTGTGATGTAATAAACACAGCCTTAATGCACTCTGGCAAACTTGCGAGATGGATCTAAAATCGACGGTTACAAGTAGCTTAACATGGCAATGCATTTCAGTGAATCGTTTAATTGAAGTCAACTTTGTTTGTGTGCTTGGGGTGTGTTAAGTAAAAATGCACGTTTTTTCTTTGGTGTAGCCTATTACATTGGTTAAAATTATACAAAGTTTGACAAAACACCTTGAGGGTTCCATGCCACTAAAAAGGTTGAAGAGCACTGAGGTAGGATGTAGGGTGAATGGTCATTATGGGTCCCCTTCCCTGAAGGGGACACATTGTTTTTGTCCTTATTTTTTTTTCTTTTTTTCCGTCTAACGCGGATTTGTTCCCACGTTTTGGTCAAGAAAGAATGGTTCAAACTTTTTCAAATTTACACACATTATAGATATTGGTCTAAAGATGGTCCATGTGAATTTTGACCCTGTTTGATCCCCCGGTTCACCCACAGCCGCCCAAAACGTGAAATTTTTATAACAGCTATACTTGCTAAAGTACTTCATTTAGGAGTTATATCCTTTGTTGTATGGGCAATATAAGGTATTTCAAAGAATTTTGTACTTTAAAAATAGATTTACCCATTTTCACCCCTTAAACCCCAAAATATTCGTTTCTGTCTAACGCTGGTTTGTTAAATGCGTTTGTTTAAGAAAGAGTGCTTTAAATTTATTCAAATTTGCACAGATGTTAGTTATTGTTCCGAATTTGATCCTCCTGAAGTTTGACCCCAAACGACCCAGCGGTTCACCCACAGGCCCCTAAAACGAAAAAAATTAAAAACGGCTGTACTGACCCAAGTACATAATCTGAGAGTTTCATGCTTTGTTGGTTGGTGCAATGTAAACTATTCTAAATAATTTTGTAACTTTTTTTTTTGATTCACCCATTTTTACCCCTTAAACCCCCAAATAATGAGTTTTAGGCCAGAAATGCAGGCCCTAATGTGCTGGAATGTTAAACAATTGTTTGCAGTAGGTTATTCGTTTAGTATTTAAAAATTTGCCTTAATCGGCCAAATAGTTACTTTTACAACCCATAATATGTGTACACTGTAATTCACTTGTTTACGATTAAGGCGGGTGAATACAGCGGGAGTGCTCAGAATTCACTTGTTTACGATTAAGGCGGGTGAATGCAGCGGGAGTGCTCAGCTTGACGTCCGGACGGATGTTTTACGAGACAGTGGTGTTGGTGATTAGAAATCAGCTGTTTTTGCGCAGCTATGCTATGTCGTTTTATTAAGTTATCACACACATTTTCAGTTTTGGAAAATTGTGTTTAAAAACTGACCTTGAACGACAATATCAAGGTCAAAGCATGAGATTAAATTGAAAGTATTTTTCCTGTTCTTATTTCCTGTTTTTTGTAATTATATGACAATAATGATGCAAAAAGAATACGGACAAAACTTTTAAAGTTTGGTTAAGGCTAAAGTTGGTTAAGTTTTTCCTTAAGAATCTAAAAATAACCAGGATGTTTGTTTACCATAAATCCGCACAAACGTGCGTGTTGGGACCCATTCGTTTTTGCTGGCAAAAACAATCATATGTGTAGATCAAATGATGTGTATAGTAAATAGGTAAATACTGTTACCAAATCGCATATGCATATGTGTGGGGACCCATTAGATTATGCTTGCAGAAACAATTATGTTATAAAGTGCCAGGAAAAAGATAGGGACCCAATGAAATGTAGGTGCCAAATATATATCCATTATAAATATAGTAAATGGTATATGTGATACATCGTTAAATATGATGTAGTATATATAAACTGGCAATATATAGGAAAACCACTATTCTAGTTTGTATCTGTTTTGGTACATTTTTTAAATAGTTATATCAATTAACTTTTTCAAAATCGGTCATTTATAAGCCATTCGTCAAGTTGTTGAGCCAGGAATTCTTTTTAAATTTGAAGTGTGTGCTAAAGTAGAATTGTTTAACATGGTAAACAAATATTTTAGTTGAAACTGTGGCATAACATTCAATGATAAGAATATGCAAATTTTGGGATAATTACATCAAATACCCATGACATGCCAACCTCTACACATGGTTGGTCGATTGCAGAACACTAACCTTTTATGCTGTCTATTAAAAAAATTGTGCAACTTTTGGCTTAAGCTTTTCAAAGGGCATTTTTTTTCATAATTGCAGGATGATTGGAACAAAGTGTCAGAGCATGTTGGCAGTCGAACACAAGATGAGTGTATTTTGCAGTTTTTGCGTTTGCCAATAGAAGATCCATACATAGAAGGTAAAAACACAGATGTTCTTTTGAGTTTTTTACCCAAGTTAATTTATTTACTGTATTTCTCCCAAAATAGGTTGCTCAAAATATACCTTAACCATCTGTGGAGTTTAATGTACTCCCTAGTTATATGAGTTGTTTAAAACTTCGGTGTAAAACTGCTGTAAAATGGGTGATTAAACTGATTACCTAATATGTGACTAATCACAAATTTAAATGAGATAGGTTTTCTGTTCACTGTTAATCTTTTTGGTGTGTGATTGACAGTGTGGAAAGATGTAACAGACTGGTAATGATTATGTGTTGGGTTTGCGCTCATATTTTTTTAGATTACCTGATTCATTTCTAAACTAGAGAAATTGAATTGAAGTCATGCTGGTTACTTACCTGTTTTGTTATTTCAGGAACACTTGCAGCTGTTGCCAACTCAGAATCAGCTGAAGAAAAACCTCCTATTGTTCTTGAGCAGCCAATACCTTTCTCGAAGTCAGGCAATCCAATCATGACAACTGTAGCATTTCTGGCATCTGTAGTGAGCCCTCGAGTGGCGGCCGCTGCGGCAAAAGCTGCAATTGAGGAGTTTTCGCAGATCAAAGATGAAGTTCCACAAAACTTGATCAATGCCCATGTTAATCAGGTTATTAGTGTACTTGTAAAATATACATGTACTAATTGTTTAGTAATTATGGGTCCCCTTCTAGAAGGGGACACATATTGTTTTTGTCCGTATTTTTCTTTTTTCTGTCTAACGCTGGTTTGTGATACGCGTTTGGTTAAGAAAGAGTGCTTCAAATTTATTCAAATTTGGACATATGTTAGTTATTAATCCAAACTTGATCCTCCGGAAGTTTGACCCCGAATTACCCAGCGGTTCACCCACAGGCCCCCGAAACGTAAAATTTTTAACGCTGGTTTGTAACGCTCGTTTGGTAAAGAAAGAGTGCTTCAAATTTATTCAAATTTGGACATATGTTAGTTATTAATCCAAACTTGATCCTCCGGAAGTTTGACCTCGAATTGCCCAGCGGTTCACCCACAAGCCCCCCGAAACGTAAAATGTTTAACGCTGGTTTGGTCAAGAAAGACACTGTAGGCAGAAGTACCAAGAGAATAACTCACTGGTTTGCGATAGCGGGAGGGCTCAGCTTGACGCCGGACAGACGTTTTACGAGACGTCGTTTCGGTGATTAGAAATCAGCTGTTTTTAGCAAAGCTATGTCGTTTTATTAAGTTATCACTCACATTTTTAGTTTTGGCGAAGGTTTTACACCTATGACGTAATTTAAACCTAATAAGCGTGCTTCGGTTTTGTATATGTCAAGCAAAACTTTGTTATCAAAATAAAGATGAAAAAATAAACTTGACATTTTTGCAAGATAAATGTTTTTTTAAATGCTCGTTGCAGGGGCGTATCCAGAAATTTTTAAAGGGGGGGGTCCAGCAATTTTTTTGGGGGGAAATCCCTAATGACGTCACACGTCGTTCAAAACGACGCGTTATGCGGCAAAGCACTTTTTCCAAAATTGGCGGTTTCTCTACCCATCTAATTGATAGGAAGAACAGGTTTAGCGAAAGCTTTGTAGTTTTCTGATTTCGCCGCTGCTATCTAGCTTACTCAGCCAAACTGCAGCTGCAAAATAAGCGTGACTGTCAGGTAATCAAAATCGTTGCTTAAAAAAACAGGGTCCAATTTCTAAAGAACTAAATCTCTTGCTGAAGCGGTAATCTGCGCAAAGTCACGAATACACTAAAGGTCGTAACTGCAGAAGGCATAAATTGTGCCTGGCAAGTAACAAATTACCCTAATAACATAACTCGATTTACATCGATCTAATGTTTTGATAAACTGTTACGTGTTTGGCGGATCAAAGCAACACAACATTACACGATTTTAACACTTTTACATTGTTCAAATGCAAAAACAGTTTGATATGTTGCACTTAGTGCAGTTACCACTTAGCAAGAAACTGCTACCAGCGTCCTAGCCGGAACGTAACTTTCCGATTGTTAGCGCATAAACCTCCTTATTAAACCTGTGTTACATCACAATTGGCGATTAGATAACAAGCAAATACAAGAGATTGAAGGCTCGCGTCTTTGAGATAACGACTCCCTGTTATCACGCAATGGTAAACGGAACGATTTTGGCCTATTTAATTTACGCACAACTTTTTGAAAAGGGGGGGGGGGGTTCGGACCCCCAAAACCCCCCCCTTGGATACGCCACTGGCTCGTTGTCAGGTTGGCCGCCGCATGATCACGGGTTACTTAAGGTCAACTAGTAGGTATTACAAACACAGTTCAGAACTTTCTTTCGTCACAACGCAGCGTTTTTTTGACAATCAATTTAGGAATCAATACTCCAGGCATGTATAAATTAGGCTTAACGGTGTTGTTGTGCACCCTGAGAGGTTACTACAGGTCAATGGTACTCGTTTTGCGAAACAAAGTTAAGTGAAAAACAATTTGTTACGTATACACTTGTAGCAAATTGCTTTTTAATTTAAAGTGTCTGTAACACAACTGTTACAGCTTTCTAAAAAAATTGTGTTTAAAACCCGACCTTGGACGACAATATCTGGGTCAAAGCAAAGGATTAAATAAAAGTATTTATTACGTTTTTTTAATGTTTTTGTAATTACATGACAATAATAGTGCAAAAAGAATACGAACAAATTTTTATTATTTTTGGGTTAATGCTTTCTAAAAAATTGTCCTTAAGAATCTAAAAATAACCGCAACATTTGTTTACCGTAAATCCGCACAAACACGCATGTGGGGACCCATTTGTTTTTGTTTACAAAAATAATCATATCTGTTGATCAAATGATGTGTATAGTAAATTGGTAAATATCGTATAGAATGTATAAAATGGAATTATATCAGAAAGCCACTCTTCTAGTATTTGATTGAAATCTGGTATTGCTGTGGTACACTTGTCAAGTGGCAGTTTGCTTTACAGGTGTTGGAGCAAGCTAAAGAAGGAACAGTTGATCCAGAATATGCTTTAGACAAAAGTGGAATTGCTGGCACAGCACCTGAAAAGAAAGATGATGATTTAAAACAAGAGGAAGAGGAAAAAATGGACACCGAAGAAGCCAAGTCTGACCAGAAGCAAGAAGTTGAAGAAGATGGGAAAGAAGAAGATAAAGAAAAAAAAGTGGAAGAAAAAACTGAGCAAGTGAGAAGAGTCATTAATAGGTTTATTGTTTATAATCTGGCTATGTATTTGTATCTAATTTGTACATTTTATCACAGTATTACTTGAAATTTTTCATTTAAAGGCTACAAAGCCAAAGCCACTGGACAGAGAAATTCCTGAGGGCAACTTAGCAACTGCTGCTGCCGCTGCTCTATCTGCTGCTGCTGTAAAAGCCAAATACTTGTCACAAATTGAAGAACGAAAAATTAAGAGTCTTGTTGCACTGCTTGTTGAAACACAAATGAAGAAACTCGAAATTAAGTTAAGGTGAGGCTGCTTTTTTGTCTGATTTATTGTTATCACATAAAAGTGTGTATAATTGTTATGCCACAATGTAATTATGGGTCCCCTTCCCTGAAGGGGACACATATTGATTTTACTCGAATTGTTTTTGTTTTTTTTGTTTTTTCTTCCTTTTTGTTTCTTCCCAAAGTTTGTCCGACTCGTTTTTCCATCAAATGTTTGATGGATTTGGCTGAAATTTACACAGAAGGTAGATACAGTTATGTAGATGTGCATCCCACTTTGTTTTTGTTGATAACCCCAGTATTTACCCCGCTAGCCCCCTAAAATGGGTATTTGTCCCCCGAAGTTTGTCCGACTCGTTTTTCCATCAAATGTTTGATGGATTTGGCTGAAATTTGCACAGATGGTAGATATAGTTATGTAGATGTGCATCCCACTTTGTTTTTGTTGATAACCCCAGTATTTACCCCGCTAGCCCCCTAAAATGGGTATTTGTCCCCCGAAGTTTGTCCGACTCGTTTTTCCATCAAATGTTTGATGGATTTGGCTGAAATTTACACAGATGGTAGATATATTCATGTAGATGTGCATCCCACTTTGTTTTTGTTGATAACCCCAGTATTTACCCCGCTAGCCCCCTAAAATGGGTGAGTTTTTAAACAGTGTCAGAATTGGCTGAAATTTGGATTTCTTGTATAGTATGCCATTTATAGCTGTCGATTGTTGTGTTCAACCCTGTAGTCCTAACATTTACCCCACAAGCCCCTAAAGTGTAAAACGTATTTGTATGTTACTGGGCACCACAAACGAAAGATTTCTTTGGAGCAATAGTGTTACAAGGGCAACCAGTTGTATGTTGCTCGTTGGTGGGTTGCTTGGTGGTCGTTTTTGCGCCATGGCAGTTAGGGGCTTGTTAACAGCCCTATGACGTCAGAAACATTAACGGTTGTTGCTCAAAACACCTCTAGTGGTTGAAATTTTAATAGTTGGCGGATTGGGCTGAAATTTTGCAGTATTATTGATTGAGTCATTGTGGTTTTTATATATTTTTTAGTTTGTGTGTCGAACCCAATTAGTTGCCCTACTAGCCCCCTAAAATGGGTCAGTTTTTTGAAACGTTAAATAGGACATACTTCAAACAATATCTGGGGTGAATCTAATTTTATAGTTTCTATTCTACATAGTATTATTATTTAAACCCAGTGCCGATCACTGTGTTTTACCTTACAACACCCGACTTTCTCATGGTTATCTCTTGAATTGCATTATTTTCAACTTTGCATGTGTAGGGACCCATGAGTTTTTGCCTGCAGAAACGACTAAAGTTATAAAAGACGATGGCTAATATGGGACCCAATACAAAATAAGCATAGGAAATATATTTCTGTTTTAAAATAGGTTACAGTGTATATGCAAGGGCAATATGTGCTAAGCCACCCTTCTAGTTGAGGTTAAGTTGCCTTTTTGAGAAAAAGGACAGTTTAGGGATTTTCAGCATTTTATTGGCTGTTTAAGACAAGAAGAGATTTTGTGTCAGTTTAGTTTTATACAGTTTTCTCTTAATGTTATTCCAGTGTCTGATTTGTATTATAAATAACTCTCGTCAGGGTTAAGTTAAATTAAGCAAAAGAAAAGTTATTTCAGTGAGTTTAGTCAGTTTATTACCCCTATGGACTAGACACCTGGAAGAAATTGATGGAATCATTGAATATGGTTTTCACAAGACAGAGCTTGAAGCTCAAAGGCTAATTGCTGACAGACAGGATTTCCTGCTGAAGGCAGCAAGGTAAAATTTAGCTGTAAGCGAGGACCAGTAAACTGGAGGAAATATACCTGTACATTTTGGCATGTGATAATAAAAATATGGTTTCAGCACATACTATTTTTTGTAGTGCTCAGACTTTTAATGTCACAGAAAGTGAGAGGATTTAAGTGCTTGTTTGCAGTTTTACTAAATTTTTCATGATATCCTGTCACTAAAAACTGACATTTGGGCTATTTGCAGCCCAAAAATTACTGTGTTTAATAACGTAACTAAAATTTTGATCTAATGATATAAAAATGTTTTTGCTGTTTTTAGACATTTTGAGGAACTTGAAACAATCATGGAGCGAGAAAAAGAGCAATTGGAGTATCAACGCCAACAACTTTTGCAAGAACGACAAGCTTTTCTCCATGAACAAATTCGATATGCTGAGGCCAGAGCGAGACAAGCTTATCAGGTAAAATCAAAACTAATTGGCAGCATCATAAATGAACTTGCATGCTAAAAGTGTATGGTTGAAATGTTACAAAAAGATCACATTTACCTTTGATTTTTCAGACAAAGCAACATGTTTTGCCCCAACAACATCACCCAATGATGGGGTCACCTCACCCAAATGCTCCTACACCAGGTGTTTCCCCAAGTTCTAATGTTATGATGGGTCCTGTACATAGTCGAGGGGTTCAGCAGGTATAAATCCTTACTAGCATTGGCTTAGTAATATCTTTTTGTCCTTAACTAAATTAGGCTGACAAGCGATAGTGTAAGTTTCACTTATTTGAGGTATCACTAGAGGTCGATGCACCCCATAGCTGAAAAGCATCGTTAGAATTGCAATGTAATTCTTCATGGTGAAGTTTGAAATGGCAGCTTGTCACCCGATTAACAATTTCTTGAAAATTTGTGAATTTCAATGTGCGAAAAATTAGCGATTTTGTAACTACAAGTGCAAAACTAGAAATTCTCATGAATGATGAAAACTGAAAAATATTCCAGCTAACATTTAGGCGGGCATTTTTGCCACAGGTGAAAAAAAGAGACAAAGCAAATACAATCATGAGTTTGTGCTTATCTTTTTTTCTTTGGTAGGTTATGATTCAAAATCGTGAAGCACCGAGTCCAACCCCACAATCCCACCACCCTGCACATGTAAGTTTATAACCATAAAAACTTGTGTTTGTTGTGTAAGTCTAAAAGCAGTAATTCTGTAGCACAAGATGGCTCTGGGACAAATGCAATCAACCCCAGCTCCTCCACACACCATGCCTCATCAGCAGCACAACCAGATGACTCCTAATACCAACCAAATATCCCAGAATAGCCATGGTGAACCCTCTACTGGACCTCCGCCGGCCCAAATGCCACCATCATCAGGATCATCTCAACCACAGATGCAGCAGCAAGTTCCACAACCATCTCAAACACCACAGATGCAACCAGTGCAGCAATCTCAGATTTCGACTCAACAAACCTCCCAGGTTCCTTCTCAAACCCCCTCACAGGCAATGCAAGTGCCTTCACAACCATCGCAAGTGGCACAACAACCACCAATGCATGGGCAACCTTCCCAGATGCAACCCCAACCACCACAGGTGCCACCACAAACATCACAGATGCCATCACAACCTTCCCAAATACCGCCACCACAATCACAGATGGCACCACAACCATCGCAGATGCCACCACAACCATCGCTGGTGCCACCACAACCATCGCAGATGCCACCACAACCATCGCAGATGCCACCACAGCCGTCACAGATGCCACCACAACCATCGCAGATGCCGCCACAACCATCGCAGATGCCGCCACAACCATCGCAGATGCCGCCACAACCATCGCAGATGCCGGCACAACCATCACAAATGGTGCCTCCTTCCCAAACACAGACACAGCCATCTCAAGTTCCACCGCAGCAGTCAAACGCACCTCAGTCGACACAATTGCCACCACAACCAGCCGGTCAACAACCAAACCAGATGAATGCACAACCCCCGCAGCAAACACAGGGTCCTCCTTCATCAATATCCCATCAGGGTCAGGCACCCATGGTCCCAGGGTCGACCCCATCAATGCAACAATATCCCGGGTACAATGTTCCACACCAAATGCCACCAACATCAGCTGCTGCAAACCAGCAGTACCACTCTGAAATGCATCAGTATCCTCCATATGTACAAGGTACGTTGAGTATTTTCAGTTTGGAATACATTTCATACCAACCTTTTTTAAATACATGTATTAATTGCACTGTGTCAAAATTACCCATTTTAAAATTACAGTTACCCTTTGTATTTGCAATGGTAACATGGTAAAGGCTATCTTTTGGATTGTTAGAGTTTTGCATTGAAAAAACATATTTTACAGGTCAACAACAGATGCCCCCGAGTTCGAGGGGGAGTGCAATGTATCCAGGACCACCAGCCCCTAACCACCCAGGGTATTACCCACCGCCTAATCAAGGTTATCCGCAGCAAACTCCCACGATGCCACAAGCCCCACCTACTTCCAACATGTCGGGACCTGGGGGAGCCCCTTATCAACAACAGGCCCCAAATTTTCCCCAGCGACACACATCTCATGAATCGTCCGGCGAGGCAGAAGCAATGCAGCACTAGATGAAATACCAAAGCAACTGTATGTTGTCCTTTTTAGTATTGGAAAGTGGATATATCGCATCTTTGCTAATTTGTTTATCCACAGAGGATTGGTATGCGCCTATAAATGCGTATTTTGCTGCAGATACCTTGTTCTTGAAATTTATGCTTTTTGTGTGAGGAGATAAAAAGACTCACTTCAAAAAATGTTGCTGTTGGATTTGGATCATCACACTCTTATTAGTCCAGTATTTTAGAATTCAATCATACGAGTTTTGTGGACTTTCAAAGTTCGATCGTTTTGTACTTTGCTTTGTACTTCGGGAGTAAATTTTTTGTTTCATGTACCAACATTTGTGAATGGAAGATCTGTCAGTTTTAAAGTTCCGAGGAAGTTTCAGAAACATATTCGCACCTTGTTAGGTGTAAGTGTAAAATGAACAACCACGTGCGTGTTTTCTCGCTATATTTAGAGAAACCGGCATAAGCGCTGCTGTCAAAGCCGCAATGTGCAAAACAAATATTATACTTTAGCTATTATATATTATTTTGTTCTCGCAAAGCTGAGGTTCGCTTGTCTCTTTTCGTTTCCACTTTAACAAAAAAACATCGGTTTTTGAGACTAGCCTATAATATAGAAATCAGCAACCCGCTTAACTTTACATATCGTTTACGATCCATGCGATTAACCGGACGACAATTTTCGTAACAAATCGTAGGTTACGGTTTATTAGGATTTACAGTCCGCATTCGTCTGCCAACAATTTCCAAAATTAGTTAAGGTAAATAGGCTTGTGTCGAAATACTCTTTATTGTCACAACTTTAGACAAGTACCAATAATAACAAAAAAACGCTGTGCTTTACACTGAGTGCCAAAATAGGACTGTTCTGCAAAAACAAATCATATAGATTTAAGTACAAGTTTGATCGCATATTCGTTGTTACGTGATTGGGGTCATCAGTAGCATTTGACGAACGTTTTTTTGGGCGGTGTTTTCGCAGAAGTTTGACTTCAATCGCTTAATTTATTTTACATCACAACAATATTAGAATGTTTTCAACATTTACAGAAATTGCGAAAAAAATATAGCACTCCCCGTGAAAGTAAATCACTCTATATTACACAGATTTGACAACAAAAGTTGATACATTTTGTCGTAAGATTTGATCTTGTTTTCCTCAATCATCTCCACCATTTCGGATCGTTTATAACGAAACGTTTCTTTAGTTGCAGGTTATAAGTCTGTCGCGTGAAATAAATTCATTTGCTTGCAACTGTAACGTCAATATCGGTTTGCGGTGGCATGACACCGAATCCTAAATGTCGCAAATCGAAATCTGGTGCTTCAGGGGGAATTCCCTTCTCATCGGAGGCGAGTGTGACGTCAAAATACGTAATAAGCGAAAGAATAATCATTTTGACTTCGATGATAGCAATGTGACGACCGGGGCAGCGTGTCTTGCCATATCCGAAGGTCATAATGGCTTGGGATGCGCTTATGCGTTGTCCTTGCTTGTAGAATCGACTTTTCGGACGCAGAGCTGTGGTACGTTCCGGTTCACTGGTTTCCGAGCAATCGCTCATGCTTGAGGTTGCATCTTCGCCTGGCCGTGAAATGAAACGGTCGTAGATGAATTCCTGACAATGGGAAGAACATTTATTAACTATTTTGCATAACATACATGGTAAAGCTACTAATGCCATGAATTACGTGAGCCCCACATTTAGCTAAATTTCCATAGGTGGCGCGAAGAGCTAAAATCTTAATTTAGCAGCTAAAGAGGGGTGGGGTTGGAAAATGAGTATTCAAAAAAATTGAAATTACGAACCGATGTTTAAAGTTAGCTTTATTGATTTTTCAACGATAATACCTTACTCCAACCAAAATAGACCGTCAGTGTGTTTGAAGAGATAACGATTTAAACAGGTGTTCGTGCTCTTTGCGCCACCTATCGAACTTGAGCGAACTGAGCGGCTGCCGTGATCTACGGTGCCAGTAGATTTTACGCATTAATAGTTTACACAAAAATACAAAAAAGAATCAAAGTTCAAACGGATCGTTGTTTGCATATGTTTTCCTAACAGTGCGTGAACTAAATCCTTAACTTACGTTTGGACTTTCAAAGATTTCGGAATCCATGTGAGTATTGGGTGCGTAATACATAGTGAAGTCTCCTTTTCTGATTGCGTAACTACTTCCTGACGCAGTCTGCAATGTTGCGTCATCAACGGCTAGACGCAGATTCAAGCTGGAACCAGTCATGCGCATCACTTCTCGAACACATGAATCTGTGACGTCACAATTAATTGTAAGTTATCTTTATCTTTGATATTATCTTCTAACCCTTTTATAAGGTGTTACTCTCGATAGATAAAGTTTAATTTAACGTTTGTTCTTATATTACCCACGCAAATGTTCAATTCACAAATACAACCAACCAAACATTTCCCGAGTGTTCAGTCGAACGCATGTTCGCAATAGGTATTAAAATATGCAGTAAGAATGCTTTTTTTCGTTTTAATTTGTTTTGTGTTTAAATTTTTACCTAACAAATCATGCTGACAAGACGTTTCAATTACCCCTCTGGATGATTTAGTGCCTATAACATTGTTTTAGAACATTGTTAATCGTAAATTAGTATGTCGTTTCTTTCGTTTCCGTTTCCCATAAATTAGTAATGTCCTTTTTTGCTTCATTCAACTAAATATTACGACTTCTACAAAATTTGGGAAAATATTGGCCACAGAAAGAATTGTACACTTTACCGAAATGCCACGTTTCGTAAACGACATGAAACGAAGTGAATCGACTAGAATTAGCATCAGATTATAAATATTTTGTTTGAATGCGATTGTTTTGCTTATTCGTCAGGTACGTTTAAATTTGTCAGGCTTAAGTTAGAGAGGGTGATCAAAACTTGCAAGCGATTGTGGCAAATTTAGCAAAAAATAACCAAATAATCCCAGTAGTGCCCCCGTCCCCTAATTTAGCATTGCAACTGGTAAAGTGCACCGCATGTTTGTCATTTCACGTCAAACCAATTAATGTAAATGAGTTGAAAGCGCCAACCCTAAGTCGTATGCAGCATGCTATTTCGCCAAATCGATTGATAGCAAAGTGATTGCAAAGTGGTTTCAATTTATAGCAAAGTGATTGCAATAACTTGCGGGGAATTTTGATGCGTGTGATTTTTACAATAGGTTGTTTTTCGAAAATAGGTTTTTGCCACGAGTTTTTTTTTTTGCACAAGCTGTCTTGTGGGCTTTCAATTCACTTAATTTTTTTTTTTCAGAAACGAATTGAAGTTTAGAGTAGGGGGATAGAACCAATACAAAAAATCGTAGAAAGAATTCTGAACAAGAGCACAATAGTGTTATTTTTTTCCGAAAACCGTTGCAATTTGTTTTACATTTTTAATTAGGCTTTGTTGTGTTGCTTTAACCTACGTGTCTCCCCTCTCATGTTGTTTAAGTTTTAACATGCAAATAGGCCTGCAATGAATTTGAAGCAAATAATTGCTTATTCGTTTTATGAGTAAGCCGTTTTCTTTTTGTTGCGTGCAAAGGCAGAAATTAATCCCACGTTATATTTAACAAAATTTTAAAGTCGTGCCTCGATGTTTGTAATATCAGAAACTCTGGATTTTTTATATGGAATGTTCTTCCACTGCTCGTTAATCATTCTTTCCAAGGCACATTTTCTTCATTAAGTTGCGATCAACGCTTTATACGCAAATTGCAATCGGCGACGAAACTTAACATTTTAGATACAATATATTTTTTAACGTTTTTGGAATGTATTTTTTTACCCAAAGTTAAACATGTTTCGCATTTACGGACGTGGCAAATATTGATCATTTTTTGTTATTAGCTGACTCAGCGATACGCCGATGGTAAACCTATTCCCCCACCTCAGAATGTATTAGAAATTATCGCACACGTTGGCCTAATCATGTCCTCGATTTCTACCATTAAAACTACTTAACACCTACCAAGAATTACAAGTTTGTCGATGGTAGTTTTATCCAAGCTTCGAATAATCTGCATGCTGGGGAAATCTTCATTTGTTTTACAGCCTTTGCTGTTGTTGTTTGTTTCGAAGCGAGTCGATGAGGATTTAAGCGTATAGTCGAGCTCTTCTCTAATGGCGGCTTTTGCATCTGGGTTCTTCAGGATATAAAAGAGGCACCAGAATAAGGCGGGAATCGTATTGGCTTGAGCCGACCAAAGTATAATAAGAAGATGCCTCGTTCTTTCCTGAAGAAATTCTGTGAAAATAACATGCGGCGATTGAAAAGCAGAAAGCTCGGATTAAAACACTTTTGAAGTGGCGTAAATATCAATGGATAACCACAACGACGTTTTTAAACCGTTTCGGTCTTCCTAAAAAATCTTGAACTCAGATTAAAAAGAACGTTTAAAACTTATTTAACCGAGCTTATGATGTAGTGTATCGCATTCACTAACGGTCACGTGATAAATATATTGCACGGTTGGTATATTCATGCCAAGTGGGTTTCTCGAGACAACCGGAGAGCGGTTGTAATAGTCACGCTGGCAATTCACGAGGTTAGCGATGCTATGGAAAACTGCACCGTCAGCACGTTTTGTGAATGAGCTCGTTTGGCCCGAAAGGACATGATCTGTTTTCTTGCCAATTCGTGATTAAGCCGTATGGAAGAACGCGTGATTTAAGTATGTAGGACAGCTAAAAGTATTGGCTTTGTAAGTGATATCCTCCAATCGCTTTTATTTGAAATCATTTTGGTGGATTCCCTGATGTCACGATGACGTATTTACGTGACAAATGTTAGTTTTGCGCACAAATCTAATACCAGTGAATTTTACCTAAATTGGTTATCCAGCTATTGCAGAACTTGGACGAGCTTGTTTCAAATTGGAGATCAGCTTAATTTGGGTTCGGCCGAAACCGCAAAACTGCCGAATAAATTCAGCCGAAACAACTAAATCATTTGACGTCAAGCGAAGTCGTATACGCTACGTAATGGACATGATCAGGGTTTTTTAAGGTTTGGTTTGGGTGACCGCTAAGTAGTTTTAAGAGACCGCAAGTGTTTCATTTAAATACCAAAAATAGCCATATTTGCTTAAACGAATTATTTATTAGGCTACTGGCAAATTTTGGGAAACCGCTGGAGAAATTTGGTGTTACACAACAAAATAGTTGTGTTTCGTTATCATTTTACTTCCTTGGGGCCTAGTTTGATGTCTTACCTAATTTTGGGTTAACGCCCACAAGGTCACCAATCAGCGATGAAACATCGGTTCGTTTTGACCAATCAAGTTCGCTCAAATATTTGAAAAGGTTGTTCCTGGCGCGCTTGGTGTGCGGCAGAAAATGAATCGGAATTCTGTCGACCAGCAAAGCCGAGTCTTTGTGGTATGCATAAAATTCACGATACAGACTTTCGGTGTCTTCTTTGTACAAATCATCGGATTCAAGTGTACCGAAGAGCAGATTATATGTTACGTCGAAAATCAAACTCTTGCAAAGCTCGTGAAGCTGAAACTGCGGAAAAGGTTAAGTAGGTAACGTCATTACCACCAAAAAAGCTACTTTCCTAAAACTAGCAAACAATTAGATGAACAAAGCATGACATCTGTTAACTACCAATCGAAGGAGTAACTGAGTTTTTGACACCGGTTTTAATTTTATTTAAATTTGGGAATGACGGAAAGCCTACATGCTTGAAACGTCATTTTGAACAAAAATGAGAAGAAAACGTCTCAAGACGAAATCCTGAATAAAAAATCCATTTCTTACCTTTTCCGGTTTTCCTCGCATCACCTTTCTCTCAAAAGCGTGCCACAACGCTCGAGGAACGACACGTCCGCATGAGCTGCAAAGTTGAGACAAGGGCACAGATCCGCGCAGATTGGTTGAAATTAACCGAGGTATAAGATGACCATGCGCGTCTTCTTTCGATGTCTGTTGACCTTTTCTTGGTCCCGCATGGATTCTATGTGGATCTCCAACCATTCTTGAGACGAAATCTCTCAAAATTTCTTTTATGTCTAAGAATTTCGATTTTTCCAGTTTGCGTACGTCTAAGGGGTTCATAAAGACGTGTTGGGTCCTGTTTGTAAAGCATATTGAATTTTTGATTAGTTTGATATCTTTATTTCAACACACGTAACGAAATGGTATTTGTTAATTCGTTTGGTATTTAATTGGTAGTGACGACCGAGTATCACGTACATAACGTGAGGTCAGATTGTTTTCAATTTTTTTTCAAAACATTTTTTACATATTTGCAACATCGTATTTACCATCCGGCCAGCTTGATTGTGAAGACGTCACCATGTTGACGTTGCATCTGACGTAAGTATCCCGTGGGGTCTTTTCCGAAATCAAAAGCTGCCCCAACAAACGGAATTCCGTGTTTCACTAGAGGCGGTTCCCCTTTTCGCCTTTTCAAACAAGAGCAAGAGTTTAATGCTAAAACTATTTAATTATTGTTATTTTTTTCTTAACTTTTCTAAAAGATTGGCAATTTATGTTGCTACGTTTTGTAAAACAATTTTCCAACTTTTAAATCTCAAGGAACTTTTTTCCAAATCTTGAGTTTCTTGGTATAGACCAGTGGTTCTTAACCTTTTCGGTGCGGTTTCCCATTAAAGTAGATCACCAAGTTCAAATTTACTCCTCTGTTATTTTTATAATAATGTGTTGTGTCAAACATTAACAAAAAAATTATTCTTTAATCGAAATAATTTTGTGAAGCGATTTGTTCGGGACCTTAAAGGTATACTGCGATTTTATTTAGTTTTGTTAGTGATTTCTTGAGAAAGTAATATCGTGTGGAATTTTGAACAATCTCAGGTGCTTGCATTAGTCATTTATTGCATCACAATCAACAGATCAAATGCATTTATTCGCGAACAATAACAAAGTCATTGCTACTTTTAGTAATGTCTGTGACGTAACAAACGATGTTTGGATTTTTATGCGCCTTGCAAAACTAGATGTAGTTAATCTTACATGTTGTTGCGGAAAATATTGTTAATTTCAACCCACATGCCCGAGTTTGGTGACTTCTGATTCACATAATTTCCCTCTAAAACCATTAAATTTCCCATTAGTGGGAAATTTCCCACAGGTTAAGAACCACTGGTATAGACTATGACTAATAATGAGGATACAAAAAAAAACGTTATTACAGCAAAGACACAGGTATTTTCTACGTCATTTTAAAACTGGCCGAATTTCACTTCAAAATAATTCTTGTCAACCTAAACACTTACCTTCGCCTTTGAAATGCATAACATACGGCTATAACCAAAGAAATAACAAACAAGCAAGCTGTCACGTAACTAGCCATCTTGTGTTCAACTTTGTTTGTGGACGTTGCTTGTAATGCGCGGCTTGTGCAATGTTGCAAAGGCCTTTTGTAAACGTGTTAGACCCCATATTTGTGGACAGGGTGATTTGGCGACTTAAAGTTTTCTTGGAAACTGTTGAGGATTCGTGATGGAAGGCGGCAGTTTTGAGCACACGCGATGATAAAATCGTTCTCATGCAACGTCAATATCTGCACAAAGTTAAACGAAATTGTTAAACACGCAATTCGTGTACATGACTCAGCGGCATTGGTGACTGAGAAGGGAGTTCAAAACCGTGCCGAGTGGAAATGGACGCAATCGACATTCGCACGATACCGTTGTATGGACTTGGGTTAGATATGTATGTACATGCTTTCGTGGGATTTAACAGTTTGCATTTTGTTCTCCAATTTTTTAGGTGGAAAAAGATGACTGCCAAGTCGTGTGTTGTCATCGTGGTGCAAATTATATAACTATTGGAAAGGATTTCAACAGACTCCTGTGTGTCCTCGTGTATAGTTAGTTTTCTTTTCACAATGATATTATCAAGATTATTGTTATACCAGTAAGGAGTTTTTACTACTTCTATACTTGTATTTTTTTTGTCTAGAAGCATTGGGTTAATAATTTTTTTTATAAAGTCTACTCTTCAAAATTATTTGTTTCAAAGGCATCGATGGCAAAAGGCATGGAGCCACGGCAATAGCAAAATGGGGTTACGATTGTTGTAACTATGAAACACGCATTTTTTCTCATTAAAACGTGCTCAACTGAAAATGAACTTTTCGAATTTGTTTTTTTTACTCAAAAAGTTTAAATATAAGGGTATTTATGCATGACACAAACGTAAAAAAACATTTGTTACAGTTTGGTTTTGGGACATATTCTTTTTTTTTGTACATTCTTATTTTGTGTATTTAAACGAAAAATACTCTTGTAAAATAAATTAGTTTTTGTTGTTTAAGGTCCTACGAATTTTCTCATTCAGTGTTCGGGTGCAAATTTGTTGCAAAAAAAAGCAATTCGGTCCTTGACATT
Organism: Phallusia mammillata; assembly: GCF_965637545.1. Lineage (NCBI taxonomy): Eukaryota > Metazoa > Chordata > Ascidiacea > Phlebobranchia > Ascidiidae > Phallusia > Phallusia mammillata. The sequence continues at coordinate 22,844,391 of NC_137252.1, read as the reverse complement.
ACATCACTCGCACTACAGGATGTCGAGATGCCTGCGTTGTATTGCGTGCACCGATTACGTGCAATTTTTGTAGTCCCCTTAAAAAATGTATGTTTCGAGTTCTTACGCAATCCAACTTCCATTTGGCAAGACGTCAAAAAAGCGAACACACCCATATGATGTCACAATTTAAAAGTAAAATGCACAACTTTTATTGGGGACATCTTTAACAGAAATTTTATTAAGATGCAACCTAACTGGGTTAAAATAACTCATACGCGTTTTTTTGAACTTGCTTGTATCAACGTATGCTTTTGTGATTACACAAGTTTTGCTTGGCAAAAATAAAAATATGGAAAATCGTGGTATGGCATTGAAAAGACAGCACGACTTAATTCCGTTAGTTTCGTGCAAATTCAATCGTGTGTTTCTTGTGCGTGATTTTCAGGTCGCAATGATCAAGCGAATTTTCAGTAGCGAGGGTTCACGACTTCGGTTTCAGGGAATTGTAAAGTTGACGGCGGAAGGCATTTGCATGCAGAGCATTGTAGTTTGTGAATGAAGGTAGTCGAAGTGTGCGATGTACTTATATGGGTTGTTCAAGTTCCCCATGCCTCTCCCTATGCCGTATTTAATTAAATCGTACGTTGGCTTATATTTTAATTCAGATATGCTTTCATACAATTAAAACTTTTCCTGGGTTGATCACAGAAAATCATGTCCCGAGTTCTCATAAGTTTGACTAAGGAAAAAGCATGATCTATATAGTGTATTTATTGATGTAGTTTGGTATTTAAAGTTGTTTCTATTGCGCTGTTCAACCATCATTTTTGGCTGGTTAAATTTGAGATCTGTGCTTTGTTTTTCGTTTTTTGGCCTTTACTGAGATTAAAACACCCTCAAATCCAACTACAAAATATAAGGAAAGAAATCAGGAACGTGTGAAATTTAGTGTCAAACCTATTTAACCTATTTTTCTTTGAATAAATATTTGACATTAGTTGCAAACGATCAAATATTTCACATAAAAAATATTTGTTGGATTTTTCATACAACCTGTTTCACGTTGTTTTACCTTTTAGCACAATATTAATAACCACCCTCCTTGAAATCCTATTTAAGATATCTGATCATAGATTTGAACTAGATAACGTTGGTAATTCTTGTCCAATATGTAGGTTGTAATAAAATTGTAGATTTGTCACGTTTGTGATCGCTGCCAATTAAATGATGATGAGGAAGATAATTATCTTAATTATCCACATGGTAGGCTTATAGTATTTACATAACGTGTAACATTATTCAGTCACATGGTCTTACTAAGTGTTTGGCATTTAACGTTACAATAAAATGTTTTTCAAAACGATTTCCGAACGTTTTATACAAGCAGGTCGGATGCCCTAATTCGAAACATCCGTGCGGATATACTAATTGCTCACATTTTCACCGAATTTTATCGAGCATTTCTGCTCAGTGCCGTGCGAAACATAAAAGAAGTGTAGCAAAATTTGAACTACAAGTTTTTACTTTTTCGGTAAAATATTTTAATATTTATTCGGATTATTTCGGGAAATAATTTTTTTTTCATAAATAATGTGTTGCGAAAATTCGATTTTACTCTGTTACCAAAATATGTCTATATGGCCACCTCGCAGGTTACAACTGACCAGGAAACAACACAAAATTGTGGTTAAACAGACTTATAGGCAGGGTTGCCACACCGTCCTTATTTCTAAGATTTGTCCTTATTTTGAAGGGCTATGTCTTAGAAAAGTTCATTTTTCTTTATTTCTAAGAAATGTCCTTATTTTTGACTTGAGTCCTTCTTTCCGTCTTATTTTTAACAATTACTAGCAAAATCCCTGCTACAAGTAACAGTAAACCTAGACCTGAGCTGTCGTGAGATGCACGAAGTATTTTTTACGAACAAGGAGTAGCTGCAAAAGATTGTTTCTGGCCAAAATATTGCGTATAATATTTCATGGCTCGTAAAAATGCAAAGATTTATTCAAAGACGTTGGTTTTGTTTCGTACAAAAAATAAATTTTTCGGTTGTCCTTATTTTTGGTTTCAGGTCGATGGCAACCCTGCTTATAGGCAAGTAGTTCGGCAACCGCTTTGCTCCAACAAGCGATAGAAGTGAGCTTTGTCAGTTTGGTAAAGAGCAGTGGGGGATTCAGATATTATTTTTCACAACGTAACCTTATGACACTTTAGATATATTTGGTAATTATTCAGGGAAGGGGACACATATTGATTTTACTCAAATTGTGTGTTTTTTTTCTTTTTTTTCTTTTTTTTTTCTTTTTTTTCTTCACCCCAAAGTTTGTCCGACTCGTTTTTCCATCAAATGTTTTATGGATTTGGCTGAAATTTACACAGATGGTAGATATAGTTATGTAGATGTGCACCCCACTTTGTTTTTGTTGATAAACCCTAGTATTTACCCCGCTAGCCCCCTAAAATGGGTTATTTTCTTCCCAAAGTTTGTCCGACTCGTTTTTCCATCAAATGTTAGATGGATTTGGCTGAAATTTACACAGATGGTAGATATAGTTATGTAGATGTGCATCCCACTTTGGTTTTGTTGATAACCCCAGTATTTACCCCGCTAGCCCCCTAAAATGGGTTATTCTCTTCCCAAAGTTTGTCCGACTCGTTTTTCCATCAAATGTTTGATGGATTTGGCTAAAACTTATACAGATGGTAGATAAAGTTATGTAGATGTGCATCCCACTTTGTTTGTCCAAATAACCCTAGTATTTACCCCGCTACCCCCTAAAATGGGTCAGTTTGTAAACAGTGTCAGAATTGGCTGAAATTTGGATAGCTTATACAGTATGCCATTTATAGGTGTCAATTGTTGTGTTAAGCCCTGTAGTCCTAATATTTACCCCACAAGCCACCAAAGTGTAAAACGTATTTGTATGTTACTGGGCACCACAAACGAAAGATTTCTGTTGCTGAATAGTGTTACAAGGGCAAACAGCTGTATGTTACTCGTTTGTGACTTTGTGAATTGCTTGGTTTACATTTTTGTGCCATGGCAGTTAGGGGGTTGTTAACAGCCCTATGACGTAAGAAACATTAACGGTTGTTGCTCAAAACACCTCTAGTGGTCGAAATTTTAAACATTGGCGGATTGGGCTGAAATTCTGCAGTACTATTAATTAAGTCATTGGGGTTTTATATTTTTTTAGTTTGTGTGTCGGACCCCATTAGTTACCCTACTAGCCCCCTAAAATGGGTCAGTTTTTTAAACAGTGTCGGGATTGGATAAAATTTCGGTAGTATGTGGACTATGCTATTTGTAGGTTTCAATTGATGTGTAGCCCCAACATTTACTTAACTAGCCCCCTAAAATAAATGAACTTTTAAAAAACGTCCTAATTATATGAAATTCGCAAAGTTTATTAAACATACTAAGTCCTCAAATGTTATGTTTTGCCCTGTAGCACCACAACTTAACCAACTAATCTCTAAAATGTGTAACCCTTTTCACAATGTTTGAATTGAATGAAAATTGGACAGCTTGTAGAATTTGCTATTCATTTTTTGTTTTACCCCATTATGCCACTACTTACTCCTTCGTTTCTTTGAAAAAGAACGTTAAATATGACATACTTTAAACAGTACCTGGGGTAAATCTAAATTTATATAGTTTATTTTCTACATAGTATTAATATTTAAGCCCAGTCCCGATCACTGCGTTTTACTTGCTTGCAGAAAACAACTAAGGTTATAAAAGACAGTGAATGGTATGGGACCCAATATAAAATAAGCAAAGGAAATATATCAATGTTTTAAAATAGGGTATAGTGTATATGCAAGGGCAATATGTACTAAGCCACCCTTCTAGTTTAACTTAGGACTCGAATGTCGAGGGCCTTGATTTGCTTAGGCTATTGAGACTCTTTTTTACCAACTATTGCTTCACAATATAGGCCTAATTAAGAAGCAAATGCCTACTATTAGAGGGACAGATCCTGTGAATAGCATTTATGTTTACCCAATATAGGCCTACATATATATTGTCAGTTTTGAGTGAAAGTTTGATTATAGAAACTACCTACCAACAACACGTGGAATTGTGAATTAAAAGAAAGAAGCGTATGGCGAGTACAATCTAAAATCAAAGCAAACCACATTTTTAAAATTACTTTTTAGGACACATTTTAGATACTCTAGAAGTCTAGATCTAGAATTAAATAAGTATTATTTAACCATCAGTATGCCGCAGAGCATGAACGTTTGGCGTAGAAACGCTTTCAAAGGGTGCAAAAAAATCGTGATTTAGGGCATTGTAAGCAAATGCGGTGACATGAATATGTTGTAACTTCAAATATATCAGATGCTATACCCAAAGACAGTCAAAAAGCGTGTTATCTCGTTATTTGTTGTGGTTTGAACGTTGTCCTATTTTGAAGGAAATGTGTTGTTCTCGAGATATAAAGAATCTTAAGATTAGAGTCTCAGCAATTTGATGAGAGTCTCAGCAACTTTAAGTACATTCATGTATGTTAATAACCGTTCTGTTTATTTTGTTTTCGGATAATCAATATTTCCAGTTATTTGCAAGGCCAAATCCGGCAAAGTTACAATACACCGAAAAGTGTTTGGTGCCATGATTTAAACGGGCCTTTCTCGCCCTCTTTGCTTTTAGTTCTTAGCTACATTTTTATCGTGCTATTTATGCCTTAATACACCACATGACCCAACTTTGCACGAAATTTTATCGAACACTGAGATATTTGCATAAAAGGCACAATTTGTCGAAAAAAAACAGCACATGCACTTTATATTGCATCAGTGGAAGGTTAAAATTTCTTTGATAAGTATTGCATTATGTGACTATGTCACTCGATCATTGCTTCAATAGCTTAAAAGCTTCGACTGATCATCATATTGGAGCTTGTGAATTAATGTCTAACTTCTTCGACTATTTTCCTATTTTCTCTATACATGTTTGAAATACGTAATTCTAAAATGAAAATAATTAATACACACACACATACTTATGTTGCTTAATTTCATCTATATTCGACTTGGAAATTATTGCAATTTATGATGTTTCCATGTTTCTGTATGGTGAGATGAAGTACTGGGTGTTGATATGTATGACACAATTTTATCATCAACAACATCCAGTTTAAACAACAGGTAGATTTATCACTTTTAAGCATAGCACCCCCCATACTATTAAAAATGTGTTGGCAATTTGACCACATAATCATCTTGTTAGCTACTACACCATCTTGTGCAAAGTCAGCAACATGATTTGAATTGCAGAAACATTGTCAAATTTCTTGAAAAGCATGCGAAAAAAATCATACATGAGCTTCCAAGTTGATGTGATTTTAGCTGCTTTGCCGTTTATACTCGATTGATTGTCGTTTCCCGTTAAATGCGACTTTTCTGGCTTTGCCTGCAAATTACGTACTAGGGATGTGCAAGGGCGTCCGCAGGTTTTCGGTTAGGGGGGGGGGGGGGGGGGTCAAGGTGGGTTCACTCTGACCTTTCGGCCGGATGCAATTTTTTTTTGAAAATTTGACCATTACACCATCCAGACAATTTATCATTTTTATCAGTGTTTACATTTCTACGGATTTTTATCAAAATTGGCCAGAGCACAAATTATCAGAGTTATATAATCGTTTTATTGCACACTATTATCGTGCTCAAGTGAACCTTACGTAAGGTGTAATATACATTTGGGGTAATAATGCACTTTGTTTTGTCATAATTCATAACTGCGTGGTTTCCGCAGCGACCGACTGCTAGAGTAGCTAGTAGTTTCAAGAAAAGATAGTAAAGGAAGGTAAGAACAGAGAAAAAGAAGCATTTCCATTACGCGATGGTATTTGGGAGTCTATAATCTTTAAAACCATGCACAGAAAAAAGTTATGAGTTGTGATTATATCAACAGCAAATTTGAAAATTAGCGATTGTTCAAATAGCTTAGTTTCAATCTGCCAAGGACTGGTAGAAGTGTGGCAAGCTGTAAATGCAGTTAACCAGTAGCCTATATGTGGTGATTTAAGATTTGCAGTGGGCCTAAAAAGATTTGAGCATTTGGCACTAATCCCCAAAATCAATTATTCTGATATCTACGAACCACAAATTTCCATATAACTGCATTTGTCAAAAAACTGAAGAAATTGAACAGCAAGGGTATGATAGAAATTAAAAAGCAAGCGTAGGCTAATGTGTATGATTATGTGGATATCGATGTATCCACAGAGTAGGCCTAAAAAGTTTCTCGGTTTAGAACTGTCTCGTTCTTTCGTGGGTATCAACAAAAAAGAAAGTTGCCTATTGGTACCGGAAATAGTTTTATTTTTGGCAAATGTTTAGAATTAACCCCTCTCCCCAACGTATTGATAGATTTGCGCCACGCTCTGATATATATCAAAAACATTTATTGGAAGTGTATCCAAACTTAATTGTTGTTCGAATTTTGCTGGCAAGTCTCGGTCAAAACATGGCTCAGATCAACCATGTCTGGAGACGCTATCCGGCTGTGTATGATGAGTGTCCACAGAACTCGGAAAAAAAATAAACTCGGAAAAAAATTCGTTCATCCAAAAAGTCATCGAAAAATTCGGCAAAGACCCACGTCGACTTAACTTTTTATTCAAGAACTGATTAACTAAACTGGTGGCTGATTGTTCTTTTCTGTATGGTTCAATGTTACGAACAGCTTCATTGAATTCACGAAATACGAGATGATTTTATCTGAAACTATGAGTTATCCTTCTTCAGATTTATGTGAGATAAAGCCAGTGTCCGCACTAGTAATGTGGTTCTGAGAGTACAGGAGCTCAAGTTGTCGAATTTTGCGATTACGGGTAGCTCGTAGGTATCTTCGTAAATTAATAGAGGAAGTGGGATACTCCCGAAGAAGGGTGATGATCACAATCGGAGAGCTTGACCAGCCAGTCATCACTCGTATAACCTTCACCCCTCCCCCTTTTCAGAAAATTGCCTACTTTGCATGTTCTCGCATTTTTATTTTTCATCCAACAATTTTCCAGGGGGGGTCAGCTGACCCCATTTGCCCCTATGTGCGGACGCCCTTGGGGATGTGCCAAAACTGCAAATGTTCTGTTTGGTCGAGCACCGAGCATCTCACTTTAATGCTCGGTGCTCGGCCGAGCACGCTCGGTGCATTATGACGTCACAAAAAATCCCCTTTCTACGTTTTAGCTCTACAAGATCTCTTACGTCACCGGCGGTGTTTTATTAAGCCGTACATGCCCATAAAGTAGGCCTACGCGTTTTTCTACTATCTAATACATTTGAAAAATCATTCGTTTTTGTTCATAGACACCCTTTAGAACACAAGTTACGTATGTTAGCAGGGCATGAATTTGCAAATTTAACGCTCGGGTCAGTTTGTGCAACTGCTCGGCCGAGCACCGAGCATTAAAAACAGCGATGCTCGGTACCGAGTACTCGGGGTCTGGCTCGGCTCGGCGCATCCCTATTACGTACTATAGTTTAACTGCGACGTTTGTCTGTCCAACTGCGCCTTGTGTGAATCATCCGCTAAAGAAACTTTGCTGTAGAGGTGTTTGTTATTAGTCAACATTCAGTACTTATCTTCAAGCAATGGTTTATGAACGCGTGCGTTTTCTAACACCAAGGAGCAATTGTAAATTGTGGGATTCATTTTTCTTCAGTTTCATCTACACGTTTGTGGGATCAATGCAAACCTCCCATGGTTGGATATATATGAGTGAAAAAAGTTGACTCACCTGTTTGGAGGTGACGCGTTTGGTACAACACTAACGTGGGCAAAGTGTTGATAAAAAAACGAGGAATGGCAGTACATTTTATTTCCGAAACAGAAGCCAAAAAGTAAAAAAGCACCACCGATTTGTCATTAAAAACCTAAACAGTCGCGTCATTTTCCAAAACAACTTTTTCTTCCACAACGTCAGGGTTGTTCACAACATCCTCTGAAGCATTGGACATTTCGCTTTTTTCTTCTGTCTCTTCTTTACCGACCCCGTTATTTCCCTGAGCATTCGCCTCTGCTCTGGAACGGCGACTACTTTTATTCGGGAGCAAATACTCCGGGACGGGTTGTCCAACCATATGCAGAAAATGCATGCGCTCGTTCCTGCACATGTAGAGTCTGGCTGACCGGCCACCTTTCCACCCACACATTAGCAGATCGCATTCTACATCAGCCTCCCTGTGGAATAAATTTGATCAAACATCAACATTTGTCTTTAAACATAGCTATACAAATGTTTTTTTGCCATAAGCTTTGTATAAAACATAAATATTGAAATTGAACTAATAGGTTACCTACTTTGTTAACGCAATCAAATTAGACATAGCGTCATCCCAAAAAACAATCTGCGCTTTAATAGAAATAATTTGGCACATTTTATCAATTGCCAAACGGTTGAAAGCAAATGTTTCTTTACGGCACAATACGTTCCCTTATCCAACACCTATTTGACTGCTTCAAGCGTTAAATTTTTTGGTGTTTTACTGTCCAATTGATAACATTCTTAATTAAAACTATTTTGCCAACTTACGGGTTGGGTGGAACGTATTTAAACATCAAACTTCCAGGATCTGAAAAAAAATGTTGAAAGATTAACACAGCAACCAAGACCTCACCCAAAAGTGTGTTGTAAAATTTTGGTAGCTAGTAGGAACTTAGTTATACAATAATGTTTGTGAGCAAAGATTTTCTGCGTTTAACATTGGAAACCTTTACCAACTAAACGGACCTAAACATTTGAAAAATTACCACTATGTACAAGCTAACAAATCATCGTGGCATATTAGCTTTCATTTCAATCAGAGCCGTTTTCTTTCAGAATTGTGAAGTTTATCCGCTGACTCTCAGCACATGTTAATTTTCAAGAAAAATATACAGTCCTCCCATAATAGTAGGGTCTTCCATGTTACGATAAATATAGTGTTAGAACCCACTCAATGCATACTGCAGTGGCAAACGCAGAGTTTGAAGCAGAAATATTTGCAACCCCGGTTTAAAACTGTTTGTTTGTTTTATTTTTATCCTTGGTAGTTAGAAAACGCCTAAATGAGTTCACATAGGTCGGCCGTCAGAGCTGCTTGTTTTATCACAAGTCCGTATTTGGGTTAGGTAGTCGCCGACTTTAAATGCCCAGGCCGAGACAGGAATAGAACCCACAACCTTGTAAACACAGTGCGTTGTGCTAAACACTCGGGACATGTTTGTCACATTTTTTTGATCTATGATAGTAAGCATAGGCTTGATAGAATTAGAAGCTTTTAAAGTCCCTATCATTAAAGTTCAAGGAATTCATTGGACACAAGAGGTAAAAACTATTAATTGGTTGTTTTTAGCACAAGGAAGTGCGGGCTACTGAGCGGAAAGGGATCAATGCAAGATATAGCAAAAAATAAGTAAACAGTATTTTCATATTATTTGTTACTAATAGAAAATACCTCCTTTAGACATTTTTGCGGTTTTAGTCTCAAAGCGTGTCAAATTTTGCCAGAGTGTCGCCATTTTGCTTTTGATGACTATTTATTGTGTGCAAAATAATTTAATTAAAAAAAAAAACGCAATGAAACGAATATATCCCTTTGGGTCAACATATACTTGGTTATTATGTAATAAAAGATTGGGAATGTTATCATTATCACCAACCTAGGTTTAGAAGTTTTTTCTGCAAAACTTCAGTCAATTGTTCAAATTTCGGTTGTTCTTCAGATAAAAGTGCAATCGCATCTTCAATTGTGATCTTAACAAGTCTTTCACTCATGAATTGTTCCATACTTTCACTTCCCTGATGAAAATATTTTATCATTGTTTTTAAACACACATGCTATCGGGTCATAAGTATTCTTGAATTCAGAGTTGAATTGGTAGAAAAATAATGAAATAATAAATCAATTTACAGCCTGTTACAATTAAAGCAAGAAACACTACTTAAATTTTTTAAAATGCAGCTCAAATGTTAAAGCAAGAGATACTGATGGATCATAAGATATATTTTTTTATATTTAAAACATATTTTTGTTGTATTTTTAATACACTTACATCATGTACTAATCTAAAAGCACACTTTACACCAGCCTGTGTGTTGTCAGCTCGACTTAAGACTCTCACGCCAGTGTTGATAACCTGCCAGACAAAAAAAAGTTTTAAGAAGGTAAAAAAATCAATCTGCAACACAATTTAAAGCAAATCCGAATTATGTTGTGCAGCATGCAGCTTGCTATGCAAACATTCTGTAGCCAGCACAACACGGGAAGGAACAATATGTGGTAAAAGTCAATCCAGGATAAATTACAAATGTTCTGAGATTTGGAACAAACACGAATTATTTAGCAGGTCTCCTCACACTGTGGTTAATAATTGTTGATCACTTTTTGCATCATTTGTGTTTAGCTGTTGGGCAATCAATAGTAACCTGATATGTTAAACTTCTTATTCAGCCTTATATTTCCAATTCATTTGGCACGTAACACAAAATCTAAAAATATGGGATAAAACTGTTGAGCCCAGCCGCATGATGATGACAGCAGTAAACGTGATTTAATACACCAACCTTGCCTTGGATTTTTTTGCTGTAAACATTTTTTCCAAATTTTTAGGACAGTAAATAGTGATCTGGGGTAATTTTCTGCGACACAACTTACTTACATGTTAGCATGAAAAGTTCAACAGCCAATGTTTGTACCTTTAATGATTCTTCATTATTGACCACAATATTTCGAACCAGCTCAGATACGAAGTAGATATGACGCTTTTTTCCTGTTTTGGTTCGACACATCAGTTGCTGATGTGGAAAGTTGTCACTTAGTCCATAAAATGATCTGCACAACGCATAGTTATTATTTTAAAACATCAAAGCTGTAAACCAGGGGTGGGCAACCTTTGTTACTGTAGGGCCAATTATCAGTGTCAAAATTGGATCGGGGGCCGCACATGTGCATCACACAAAGTGATTTTGCTTTGTTTCTTACCAAATATGCTTAACTACAAGTATAATTCGTATTTGATTCTAGCCACATTTTGCCAGATCGCAGAAAACCAGCATCAGGTGCATTAATCAGCTCAAAAATATGTAATATTTGGACTTGTTTGCCAGTACTTTCAAAATCCATGCGTATCTGCGGGCCGCACAAGCTTTAATGAAGGGCCGCATGTGGCCCGCGGGTTGCCCACCCTGCTGTAAACTGATGATCAAATCCTGTGGAATAGTAGTGTTCATGTGTCTGAATGTTCCGGGGACCATTTTATTGCATACAACTTACCTAAAATGTTGAATGACTAAAATTGACATTGACAGGTAGAAACCTGGCTAAAACAGCCTATTTGAACCAAACAAACTTACTTTACTTCATCAATAATGCCTTGCTCTTCATCACCAAAAAATACAAAGGGATCTTCTTTGAATCCAGGAACCCATTTTCTCTTCTTTTTTGGAGGTTGTCTGGAGCAAATATGAAAATAATAGATTCTTGTTTATTGCCCGTTTATGTTTTCTGTTTGAAAAATCTGTGTTTTTCCATTGATTTAGATCTCACAATAGGTTTTAAAATAATTTTACACAATAAGCTGATTTCTGTAAAGGCATATATCTGGAAGGGTGTAGAACTACACATAAACTTTCTACATATACACTGTAACAAAACAATGAAATACAAAAAACAGTGTAAAAAGCACTAAATGACAAACATGAAATATCAAATTACTTTGGTGATCCATTAAGTTCCTCTTCGGATATTACTTTTTGCCACGGAAGATTTGAAACTTTACGCAAAACAGCTACGAAAAACCCACCAGTGTCTTGTTGGTGCGGCAGCAATCTTAAACTATAGTCAAAGAGAAACAATGCTTTTTAATTATGTGAATTATTAAACTGTTTTTTTGGCTGAGATTTTGTAATTTTGGTGTTAAGTACAAATAATTTTGATTTTGACCTTTAACCTGTCAAAAAAATTACATTTCATTTGTTGCAATTTTAATAAATTTGGAAGGATTCTTTTACTTTTATCTGCCACAAGCATTGCTTTACATCTTTAGCTCAGGAATACTTAATGGAACCATTGTAAACTACAAACAGGGACAAAATCAATTGTTTAAACCTACCATCTTTCAAGATGCATATTTCTGACCTCATCCTTATCTTCAGGAGGAAACATGGTTTTTACAATATTTTTAACTGTGTCAGGAAGGTCTTCGTATTTCTCATACCAGTTTTGCATTTTGTCCATCACTCGCCATGATGTGGTACCTGGACTCCACTTCAGCCCTAAAAAATAAAGACAAATATTCTAAAGTCTGATCCAAGGCAAGTTTTATCATTATATTTTGCACATCCATATATAAACAGGCAAGGACAGCGTAAAAACACTAAACATATCAGTACTTTTGATAAAACCGTATTTACCACATTTATTCAATTTTTTAATAGATGGTATCAATAACATAACAACTCAAAAGAAGGAACAGTCTTACCAGGCAGTTCAACCTTTAGGAGCTCAACTGCAGCTCCACATTTGTGCATGGCAGCTGCAACAACAGCCTCATCCTCAATAGGATTTAGTGAACATGTTGAATAAACCAACTGACCACCATTTGTCAACAGTTCAAGACCACGGATCAAGATTTTAAGTTGAATTCTGAAAAAAAGTTTTTAGTCCATACATTTTCTGGTGGTTTGTTTTCTATTTTCAACCTAAATAAAGTTTAAAAAAAAAAACTTTTTTTTTTTTTTTTTAATTGTGGTTCAACAATAACAGGCTACTATGCAAGATATATATTGTTATACATTGTAAAATCAATTTACTTGTATTTATCAAGATCTGTGACTTTTGTTAGACCCTAATTGGGTGTGTATTATTTGTAAAAGGAATAAATTCAGACTATCCCTGTAGCTACATACCCATGCAAATAAATCGAATTTGCAATGTTCCATTTCACCCAAACATCTGTGTTTTTACGCAGAGTTCCATCTCCAGAACAAGGAACATCACATAAAACTCGATCATACTGTAAAGCTCGCTCCTTGCCATCTGACTTAAAACATATTGATCATGGCAAAACAACAAACAAAATATAGTTTTGTGATAAAAACATGTTAAAACATTGTTAAAATCATATCCCCCTAATTTTTTTTAATAATACCACTTGTATATTTTTCTGCTTTACCAGTGATTAGATTGAAGATCACTTTTCAGATATCATACTGATCCACTTACATTTTTCAAATAAATATCTGGAAAGGTTGCTGCATCATGATTAACAATGATGGATGATGGAGAATTAAGTCGATTAATTTGATGAACGAGCATGTAGCATCTCTTGTTATCTTTGTCATTAGCAACACAAATGCCTCCTTCAGGAAAAGAATACATTCAAAACATGAGATTATTAGTTAGTTCTAGAAAATGGTAAATAGTATATGTAGGACAATGCATCAAATCAGACCGGCGCAAGTTTAAACAAACTGTACAGTGCTTGGTTACAACAGAAGATTTAGTTTTTCCAAGTCATTGCATTTTGTGTTAATTTAACCTGGAATAGGTGTGCTGTCATCTTGATGAAGCAACTCAACAATTTGTGCAGTTTTTGACCCAGGTGCAGCACACATGTCCAATACCTGTGAAATACAATGCCAGTATAGCAATAGATTATATCTATGGTATTGGTATATATATATATATCATGACAGGTCTTGTAGGTTGCCTATTGTCATCATTATGGTTCAACGGTCCGATTCAATATCCTGTGCCCAGTGTGTTTTTGTCAATGCTAGATCATCTCTGTTTTTGTATTTGCGTTATGTTAACTGTGTCAAACAGGTACACTGTTTCAATTCTACTGGATACAAATCACAGATGATTTTTGCTTTGCAAACCTTATGATGTGGTTTAACATCTAAAAGAAGTGGTGGAATCATGCTCACTGCTTCTTGTCTACTAATGTGACCCTGAATAAAAAAACATATGATAAAATGGTTAATATGTCACCACATGAAAAGTAACCAGTCAATTTAAACAAAAAACACAACATTTCTTTTCAAAAAACATAGTTTAAAAAAGGAATCTGACAAAAGTATAACCTGTATAGTGCCATGCAATAAAAATGTACATATAATTTCCAACAATTATGTAAACCTACACTTTCTGTTTCAGCGATGAGAAAGGCATGAAACTTTTGAAGTTGAGGATTCTTTCTAATTTGCGTTCGATTTAAATCAGTTTGCCAGGCCAGTTGAGCAGGATACCTACCAAATATATATGTAAAACATGTTAAAAAATATGTTTGCAAGCCTAAACCAAAACTCAGCATTAAGCCAAAATCAACAAATTGCAACCTAATTAAAAATCTTATAATTCGATCATTTTATCCAGAGATGCCATTATCGTTATTTACTATTCCCAGATTTTAACAAACTCTCAGATTTAAACTTTCTGTAAGTTAACAAATTTTAAATGCAAAATAAAACCAACCATGGCAAAGCAACAGGAGTTTTAACAAGTTCATCTTGGATTGTCAATGCAGTCATTTCTTCAAAATGAGTGTTTTTCATGTTTTTTAGCAACTGTTTAGCATGTCTGGAAAACAAATGGTATTTGAATTGTATATTTTTGAAACGTTCAAGATTATAAATACTTGTGTATAATAATTCCTTATTAAAGAAATTAAAATGTAGAATAATAATTTCAGCATATTTAACCAATATTAATGTAATAGTATCACAAAACTTTTTAAAACTGAAAATGAAAGCTAAATTGCTTAACAATTTATTTGTATTTGTTTCTGCTTGCACTGCAAAGACTGTACATGGATCAAGTGAACCAACACAACAACATGATTCTAATGCGGATATGCTGGGTAAACAATTTCACTTCCTATGCAGCATAGACTTAAATATGACACAACGAAAAACCCACTTTTTGTAGCCAGTGATTCGAAACACAGCAGGCAATGGTTGCTGCATAGACTCAATAAACAGATCCAATTCCGCAACATCAAAGCATGCTTGTTCCTGTGTTTGAAAAAATTATACTTAATCATCAATTCAAACATTTGCCCCCTACAAGGTCAGAAATATATAAAACATTAATGTTTAGTTAAACTTGTATTGTTTTTCATAAAAAAAAACAGATTATGAGTTTATTCTTAAACTAACATAAATATTCAGCAGCATTGCTTTAACCTTGTAAAAACGTATTGAGGGTCACAAATTTACACTTTATTAAAAGGGCTACAGACAGACAAAACTTTGCCATTCTTTTGTTTACCAAAACAAAATACTGAACTTCTGATAGGGTTTAAAAACCTACTGGGTACCAACCTTGTAGTAGTTTTTATAGTTTTCATTTTCCCTTACAATGTCTTTATAGTGGCCCTGGGTAAGACAAATGCAAATGGTTCAAAAACTAACAAACATACAAATAATCAAAAAAAAAAAAAAATTTGATAGCACCTGGTTCAATAAATCCAGACATAACAGAATATCAGACCTATTGCGCAACTTTTAATCAGACCAAAAAGTAATGACAATTTAAATACGTTATTAACTATAGTCAATGATGATTGATTATTTTGTACCCTTTCAGCTCTTTCCCCCTTCTTCTGAAATTTTTTGCGATGCCTTCCCATTGTCAGACTCCGCGAACAAGGCTGCAATCATAACGCATTATTATGTGAGTAAATTGGAAAGTGTATGATAACTTACCTTGAATGAAATTTGGCTAACTGCCAAAAGAAAACTAAAAATAGTTCGAGCAATCCTGTCAACAGCTAATTGTTTTATTTTTCAGTTTTTTATCTTGATTGCTTAAACCTAATCAAAAACACATTGTTGAAAAATCACAGTAGGTTATATTGTAATGTAAAAAATTATGCAATGGGCAAGCTTATGTAACATGTAGAATGAAAACAAAAACAAGTTGTTTGCAAAATTAGGAGTTTTTAATTTTCCCCTATGTTTAAGCTACATGAGCAACAACTTGGATAGAGTAAATCGAAGTATATTGAGATTTACCTAATTATCAGGCTAAAAATAGTAGAAGTGCATTGTTCTGCCCACCACCCAAAAACAAAAAACACACACAAAAAACTGGTCCTTTGGCTAAATTACAAAAAAATATCATTAGAAGATACATTTTATTTTTTTGGATTATGTTATTATGGAGTATGCATTTTTTAAGTTTATAAAATGGAATTTTATCATACAGTCAGAAATTTGAACAGAAAAGACAAATCTGAAACAATGATTTGGTACAAAAATGCTAATATTTGAGGTACCTGTCAATTACATTGCATAAATTTAAAATGTAACATGTAGTGAAAACAATATATAGCAAGGTCATTTAACAGCATACAGTTCTGTTTCTGTTCTTTATTTATAATATGACATCAAATATTTGAAACCAATTTCCTCTTATTAAACATGTTTTAGAAAGTTAACTGCACAAAATTGAAACACAGAAAGGATGAAACAAAATACAATTTAAGCCACACCGAAACATTTGACACAGTATTAGGTTAGAGCAAACTGATCAATTTATGCAGTTTTGAAACGGGTACAAAAGTGATTCGAAACCATTCTGTATGTTGCACTTGAAATTAGATTAATGGCTATTTTGCTTCGTTTTTTATTGCACTTAGATACTTACCAATATATGCACAGTGCCCTAGTATTAGATAGAATTGCACAGTCCCTTACACATATATTTCTTAATTTTAATTTATCCATGTCAAGTCTGGGATATTGTAAATTTGTTACACTGGGGCAAATGTTTCCTGTATATTTCATGATAATTACACAGTCCCAAATTAAGATACAAAATTTGTTTGAGAACAATCCCAATTGCAAAACCTCTTGTATTATGTTCATTGGGGATCTGCAATGAGTTTACCGGATGAAGAAAGATACGATAAATAGGAAAGGTACGAACAGTGGATCTCAGAAATATTTTATACATAAAGAAAACATTTCTTGAGCTTTTTCCTGGTCCTAAAACGTGTCATCTGCATAGTGACAAGAATTATGGTTTTGATATTATACTGCATGAAAAATTTGATAAGCATTACTATAACAATTGTAAATCTTACATTCTTAGTATATGAGAGAATAATTATTTAAATGAACTTTTCCACATATGAGGTAATCAAGTCCCACATAGATTTAGTTTGTTGTACGATTCCAGGGTCTGTTGAAGTATAATTTAAACTATCAGCAGTCCACATACCTAAACCTCTTAGCCCAAGGTTTTTGGCTAATTCATATTTCACAGTCAAGCTTTCCTGGTTGTCAAATCGCAGCTGATGGTAAACATCACCTTCTTTAATTGTGAAAAAAGGAGAAGCCGCTTTTGAGTCCCATTTCATGCCACCAATGTTCTTCTCAAACAATACCATGATGTCTTTAAAATTTCTTTGTGTATTAGGCATCCCAGCTATGACACATAAATTGTCACCAGTTCGGTTGAAAAACCATTTGCATGAATAGTCATATCCGTACCAAGGAACAGCCATCACTAGTAGATTTGGGTCTATTGACAAGTTTTTGATATATAGATCATAAGACTCTTTAAGTAGAGGAATGGGACTGTTAGCACTTGCAATCAGAATGTCTATGGTAGCATCATAATCCATTACAATCATGTAGTCGGTACACTTTGCCAATGAAACGTAGTCATAACAATATCCATCAAGACAGCCAACAAGATATGGAGAGTATGGTATATCAAATGTTACTAAACACAAAGGGTTTATTGCTTTTAGTGCAATATTAGACTCATTTGTTAGTTTAGTAATACTTTCCTTAACATCAATAGTGAATGCTGCCCCCTCAATGTCAATGTTAATACCATCTAAGCTGTAATTTTGAACCAAATTTATCCAACTTTTGGTAATTTGTTGCCGAAACGTTATGTTTGAAAGCTTCACAAAGTCATCAACAGCAACACCGACCAGTCTAGTTACCCGCACATCCTTGGAGTGTGCAAAGCAGTACATTTCTTGGCAGTCTGCATTACTTAAGTCACACAATGCAACAACATTTGTTATATCTGTCCAATTCCAGTTTTTCCATCCAGGAGCACCACCAAAAGCAACCAACTCTTTTTTGTACTGTTTAGCAACTGGTTTACACAAGTCTGGTGTTGAACAAGGGCATGGTTGAATAGCTAAAGCAATTCCAGGAAGAAGAACAATCAGTAATGCATACAGTGACATTTTTTGCAAAGATACCTACAAAAGCTGAAAAGAATCGTAAGTTTGGTTGAAATGTAAGAAAAAAACTGCTTAAAAAATTAGAAGATCAGAGCTTTTCACACAATTGTAATGTCATGTGACAAACCGAGTCAAATTGAAAGAAAACAAAGTAAAAAAAAACACTATGACATTTACTGTTTTTTTTTCCAGATGAGCTTTGGTTTTTGAGATATTTAGCATGTATAGAAAACTCCTGTTAGTCACATATCCACTTTTGTTGCAATAAAGCACAATAAATAGTGGTTTCAAAATGCCTTAATGCATTTTGCACAGCTTTGTCAAAACTGCAGAACAAACTCTTTTTCACAGTGCAAATACCTTGAGCGCCTATACATTAAATTTCATTTAGCACCTTAACCATAAACAAACACAATGCATTCAACATTTGCTATAAATTGCAGGTGTAGCTAGTCTATGAAAATATATAATACTCAATTTTGAATACAAACCATAACCACTGCATAAAGAAACAGCAATGTTAAACAAATGATTGGAATCAAAACAAATTAAAGGAAAAATATGAACATATCCTGGAAATAAACACAGTAAGCAAAAGTTACAGCAGTAAATCATAAGCAGTTATAGCACTCCACATATTGTGTGTTTGCTCCATGATGTGTGGATCAGTAGATGTGTAATCAAGTTTATCAGCAGTCCACATTCCCAAACCTCTAATTCCAAGCTGAACAGCAAGCTTGTACTTGAGACTTAAACTGTAAACATTGTCAAACCATATCTGGTGATAAACACCATCCTGTTTTATGGTAAAAAAGGGTGATTGGGCATGTTCATTCCATTTCACACCACCAATACTTTGTGACACCAACCCCATAATGTTCATAAAGCTTTGATGTACAAAACTTTGAACAACGCATAAATAATCACCAGTGCTATTGAAAAAATGAATACAAGTAAAGTCGTAGCCATACCATGGCACAGCCATTACTAAGTGGTTAGGGTTAATTGATAAGTTTTTAATGTAGTGTTTAAAACCAATTTCTACCAAAGGGTAAGGACTGTTGGCACTGGCAACAGCACCTCCAGCAATCATATCATAGTCCATTAAAATCATATAGTCAGTATATTTAGCCAATGAAACATAATCGAAACAGAAGTTGTCTACACACCTTAGGGCATATGGATTGTATGGGATATCCCATGTCAATATATAAGATGAATTTAATTGTTTTAAGGCCTGATAAGTTTCATTTGTAAGGTCTGTAATACCTTGTCTCACATCACGGGCATGTGTTGAACCTTCAATGTCAATGTTAAGGCCATCTAGATAATAGCTTTCCACCCATGCCAACCATTTTTTGGTGATTTGATGTCGATATGTGGCATTTGTGAGTTTAACAAAATCGCCTTGACCAACGCTGACAAGCTTAGTTACTCTGACATCTCTGGAATGAGCATAACAATACAGATCTGTGCAGTCTGCTGTTGTAAAGTCACACAAAGCAACAAGGTTTGTGATTCCAGTCCAGTTCCAGCTTTTCCAATCCTGGGCACTACCAAACGTTACAAGTTCTTTCCTGTATTGCTTTGAAACAGGATTGCAAAGATCTGGATTTGAGCAGGGACAATTTCCCAAGACAAAAGGTAAGACTTGAATGAAAAACAGAAACCAAAAATTTAATGACATGTTTACATAAAGTATTACCTAGAAAAATAGAAACAAACATGTATGCCATGAACTCCAGGGCGTAGATGACTGGACTATGGAAACTGTTACATTTTCATGGAACTTTTTGTAAGTATTTGTAAGTAGAGGCCTAAAAATATGACAACTGTTGTATGAAACAATGGACATAGATATCTGCTGTACCATACAACACAGTGTCAAATGTAATTACCCAAACTTAGAAAATGGCATTAAGCTCCAAACAAAGAAAATCTGAGTGAAATCAAGATTCCTTCAGGAAAATACATGGTTGGCAGGCAAATAAAACAAAAAAAATTTAAAAGAAGTAGTGTTCATGTTGACAACAAGCCATATAGGTTATAACTGTTACAAGTGATCTGTACTTCAAGGAACAAATGTTAGGCAATGGTTTGGGATTCACAATCTCCATGCAGCTAAACAGATTTTGTGAAACCAGATTTGGAAACAACCATTTTTTTATGACACAGTATCTTAATACATATTAAATACCTGAGGTTATGGCTAGGAATGTAAAAAAAACACTCATATGGTGTAACACTTAACATTTTCAAACAACTAGCAGGACAAAAAAACAATAGACATCAACAAAGTAATAGAAAGTTAGACATTAGTAAACTTAACAAACAATAACAATGGAAAGGTAAAACAAGCTTTAGATAATACAAAAAAAATCATAACTGAAAATAGCATGCAGTTATCATTTTCCACATATTTTTGGTTTGTTTTAAAATTTGTGGATCAGTGGAATTATAGTCCAAAAAATCTGCTCTCCACATACCCAATCCCCTTAACTTAAGCATTACAGCAAGTTTGTACTTATTCGTTAAACTTTTAACGTTATCAAACCACACTTGGTGCAAGATATCCCACTGCTTTACAGTAAAATATGGTGATTCTGCTTTTTTGTCCCATTTAATGCCTTCAATGCTTTTTGGTACCAAACCCATAATGTCGCTAAAAATCATTTGTCTCTTACTTTGAAATATGCATAAATTATCATCAGTGCTGTTGTAAAAATATTCACAAGTAAAGTCGTAACCATACCATGGAACTGCCATTACTAATTTATTTGGATTAATTAGTAATCTTTCTATATAGTTAGAATAGCCAATACTTAATAAGTAATATGGGCTATTAGCACTGGCAATGACACCTCCAGTTAGCAAATCATAATCCATAAGGATCATGTAGTCGGTGCATTTTGCAAGGGAAACATAGTCAAAACATTGATTGCCGGCACACCAAGGTTGTATTGGGTTGTATGGAATGTCCCATGTAACTGTATAGAGTGGATTAAGTTCTTTCAGAGCTAGGTATGTTTCATTTGTAAGATCAGTAATGCCTTGCTTCACTTTTTCAGAATATACATTTCCTTCAATGTCAATGTTAAGGCCATCTAAAAAATAACTTTTAACCGATTGCAGCCATTGAGATATGATTTGCTGGCGAAAAATGGAATCAGTAAGTTTAGCAAAGTCATTTTTTGCAACATTTACCAGTTTTGTCACTCTGACATCTCTGGAATGAGCATAACAATAAAGATCTTTGCAGTCTGCTGTTCTAAAGTCACACAATGCAACAAGGTTTGTGATTCCAGTCCAGTTCCAGCTTTTCCAACCTGGTGAACCACTAAAAGTTACAAGTTCTTTCCTGTATTGTTTTGAGACAGGTTTGCAAAGATCAGGATTTTGGCATGGGCAATTTCCGAAAGCTATAGGCATCACATAATAAAAACAACAACATATGTTTGCAAACTTCATGTCCGTGCATTAATAAATCTGAAACAAAACAATAAAAAAATTATAAATTACTAAACACCTGTACTTCAAAAATAAATAAGAACAAAATCAACTGAAGATACAACATTTGTGCAAAAGTGCAAAAACATGAGGTCGTACACTCCATGCATAGTTTAATATAGCACAGTGTTTTATTGCATATAGCAGATCATACAAATATTTAGGATATAAGGTAATAAACTGACACATAAGGCAAGAAGTACAATAAATTGTTACATAATTGCAAGTCATCACAGAATTTTAAAGTGCAAGTAGTAAAGCACATACAAAAGTATAGTCAAATGATTAACAAAAAAATCACATAAAGTACTGTTTTTAAGTAAGCTACTTTTAAATCACAACATAAACTTGTAAGCGGTTATTGCATTCCACATGTCATCAGTTTGCTTCATAATGTGTGGATCAGTCGTAGTGTAGTTTAAGTTATTGGCCTTCCACATACCCAAACCATGCATGCCAGACTCAACAGCAAACTTGTATTTGATAGTTAAACTCTTAACATTATCAAACCATAACTGGTGAAATGTGTCATTTAATTTCAAATGAAAACATGGCGATTGAGCTGTTTTGTCCCCCAATACTTTCCTTCACCAGACCCATCATATCCTTGTAGGTTCCTTACACTTTGCTATGCACGAAGCACAAATTTTCTCCAGTGATATTGTCAAAATGTTTGCAAGTGAAATCATATCCATACCATGGAGTGGCCATTGCTAAGTGATTGGGGTTAAGAGAAAAATTCTTAATGTAGTGTTGAAAACCAGACGCAACTTGAGAGTAAGGACTGTTTGCTCTTGCTACAGGTAAATTGACATGAATGTCATACTCTATTAAGACCATAAAATCTGTGCATTTTTTCAACAAACTAAACTCAAAGCAGTAGTTGTCAATGCACTTGGAATCAAAAGGGCTGTATGGAATATCCCATGTAACTGTACAAAGAGTTCAATGCTTTTAGGGCAACAAATGCTTCATTTGTTAGTTTGGTAATGCCTTGTCTAATCTTGTTTGTATTGATTTGCCCTTCGATGTTAATGTTGATGCCATCCAAAGAGTAATTTTTTACCATTGCTAACCAATTTTCGGTTACTTGTTGGCGATATGAGACATTGGTAAGTTTTTCATAGTCTTCTGGCATAACACTGACCAAATTAGCCACACGGATATGTCTTGAGTGAGCGTAGCAGTATAGACTTTGACAATTTGCTTCATTTAGATCACAGCGAGCTACAATATATGTGATCCCAGTCCAGTTCCAGCTTTTCCATTCAGACTGGCCTCCAAAAACAACAAGTTCTTTCTGATATTGCTTTGAAACAGGCTTGCAAAGATCAGGGTTGGAGCATGGACAATTTCCAAGTGCAGTAGATATTACACAATTGAATAAAATCAGTCCTAATATTAAATGCATAGTTGGTGTTTTGCAGACTTAAAAAAACAAGATTTTGTTATTTAAACACATGATTTAAGTTTATTTACAACTGCATGTGCATGTTAAAATTATATTAAGCAAAAACATTATTGAGCGAAAAAGCATTGAAAAGCAAAAACTTTTTAAAATGCAAATATTTGTATAGATTTAGGTAAATTTCACATGTAATTGATCCAATACATTGCAATAAAAAAATTTGGCACAAACAAATATAAAAACCAACATGGCAATCACCATAATGTGTGTTTTAGAGGAAAATAATCTAGGAGAATCAGCCCACCACACATGAGATGCTAGTAAATGTTTCAACTTTAGATGTAATAGTTTAAAGACCAATAAAGGTGTTTTGATAAAAATAAATCAACCTAGGCTTTAGTGAATCACTGCATATGTTTTTGTGTCATTGCATGTTTGCACATTGATGAACACTGTTGTCAAACTGACTAATAAAAACAGGATCAAATGATCTTAGTTTTTCAACAAAATAATTTCTTGCAGGTATAGACCATTCTTCAAACCATTGTCCGAATAGCCGCAGCTGACATTCAAAAATGTTTGGAGGTCGATCACGGACATTCATATCACTTATTGCATCTAACAGAAAATCAACCTAAAAAAATTAATAATGTAAGATTAAAAACAGTTTTCTTTTTTTTTAATTGTCAACAACCAAATATTTTTTAACTGTTACTTGTTAGAGGTGGTATAACCATTTCCCCTTTAGTTCAATCTTTCTGACATTTTTACATCAAATCAGCAACTACACAAAAGAATAAAGGGGTATTGAAAAACCTGAAAATGTTCAAGGAATCCCACTTACAAAACAAAGTTGGTCAAGTTCCTACACAAAAACTTAATGCAAAAAGATTTACTCTCACAAAGAATATTAAAAAACTACCTGACTTGGAAGAGCTTTTGCCAGCAAATCTTTCATAAACAATTCTCTTTGTCTTCCATTCCAGTGTTGAAACCAGTGAATAGTGCAGTTGATTTCACGCACAGTAGAAAATCCTATATTTTCTTCATCCATTGTTTTTGTCAATCAGCATTTTATTTTTCTTTGACAGTTCTTTTACTATGATGGAGTTTCTATATTTTTCTATTACATTATCTTATTTACAATTTCTAAATATAAAATACATTTGTTACACACAGTACAGAAGATGTAATAATCACACAAAAAACATGTTTGTAACAATAGTCATTACAGGAATACATAGTTGGATGGAAACAATAGGAACTTCTACTACAAAAAACACATTTAAAAAACTGGCAAATTGTTGTTTCTGAGTTTATTTTTGAGATTTTTTTTCTCATATCGCATTGGTGTTTTTTAATTTTCTAACAAACAAGTGCACTATACAACACTATGTTTATTGTTCATCTAAAACAAAGTAACATTTCTCAGGTTTTTAAACAAGAATGTACTGATTTCACATCAAGAGACTCAATTTTTATGAGTATTTTACCATTCCATTTACTATTAGGTCATTCAGTTTAGCATGCTTAAAGCAACTCTGATTAACTGAACCTAAAGAAATGTACCAGATCTTGAAACAAAAATTGACAAATTGCAGTTAAATTCCCATTTTAAATTGCTTCACACAGTTATACTGCAAAATCATGCTATGTATTGATATAATGAAACAACTCAAGGCACAAAAAGCATGATAGAAGCAGCTAACTTTATACCGTACTGCACAACTTGTGTGTTTTGACATTCATCACATGATAATGTTTATTTAGCTATCATGAATGCCAGGTGTACATTGCAATTACAGGTTTGCAGGTCAAAATATTGCACAGAGCTTCAACATTGTAAATCATTGACACCAATCACAAGAAAAACAAATGGACAAAGCGATTAAGAACAACAAAACTTTTGCTTAAATTGCTTTTTTGTTGTCGAAATTACAAAAACTTTGCTGGATTGAAAGATATAAAAACTTGTATTTGTCTCAAGCATAAGGCCACTGTAACTTTTAATTAATCCATGAGATGCACAAGTTTGCCACACAAAGGGTGAAGGCAATTTTGTAATTTGAATCATGTTGCATTATAGCACTTAGACCAGAAAATATTTGTATTGCACACAAAAGAAATATAATTGAAGATTTAAAACAAATTTTAATACTTTACAACAGTGGTTCCCAATCAGATGGATACATGAATGCAAAAAAAAAACTTGGTTTGTTGAGTTGCTGAATAGGGGGGATTGCATGTTGGGGGCGAACAGGCTTGATTAATTTATAAAGGGGTTTTGTTACTGAAAAAAGGTTGGGAACTACTGTTGTAAAAGTTTCATGTGAAAAATTAGATGTGCAATAAACAGTTGTACTTTGTAAGATCAAACTGGTAAGAATGGTGTAACATTAACAAAAACAATAAAATTATTGCTAGTGAAATTTGAAAATAAAAAAATTGAAATTTTCTTATCAAAATCAAATAACATCTGTGAAAATTATCAAACAACATCCGTCTAAATGTGTAAAGTTGAAGATCAATTTGTTTTTGATTTAGTCATTAGCACAGTATAATACGGAAAATACCACGAATTGTATAATTATACTAGTTGCTTTGCTCTACATGAGATGGTCGCAAAGTTAAATCAACCTATAGGTAAAGTTCATCATACAACCAATTAATATTAACCCAATCCAACATCCATAGTCATCATAACAATAAACCCTACAATAGACATCATAGATGCAAGTTTTCCATTTCCACACATTTGCGCCTCTGGTATGATGTCATCATTAACAACATAAATCATAGCTCCAGCAGCAAATGCAAGAGCATATGGCAATACTGGTTCAGCAACACCTACAGCTAATGCACCTAAAATACCAGCCATGGGTTCTACCATGCCACTGAGTTGGCCATACCAAAATGATTTCCACACACTGAGTCCAGATCCACGAAGAGGCAAGCTTACTGCAAGTCCTTCAGGAAAATTTTGCAACCCAATGCCGATCGCAAGGTTTCGAGCATTTTCAAATGTTGAAAGCTGAGATTTGCCAACTGCTGCAAAACCTACACCAACTGCTAATCCCTCTGGGATGTTGTGTATGGTAATTGCTATGATCAACAAAAAAATACGTTTCCATGATGGCGCTTTGTTCTTTTGTTTATTTTCTGCTGAAACTGGATTTCCAGCAGTAAACCCATTGGATTCTCGTTCTTTAACATGTCTGCGCTTTAATGAACCACCAGATTCTACCTCTATATCACTGGATGGTGATGCATCCTCCTCAACAGCTTTAGGATTTTCCCCTAATGCAGCCACCACATTGTTTGGAGTACCCAACTGCTGTAACATAATGTCTGCGAAGTAAACAAAACCAGCACCCAGGGCAAAACCAAGTCCAACAGGGATATAGGTGTGGTTACCATATGTACCGCTTGATTCAGCCATGTCAAATGCAGGGGCCAAAAGAGACCAGTAAGAAGCAGCTAGCATTACACCTGATGCAAATCCCAAGCTACCATCAAGAACTTTTCTATGTCCAGAGTGAAACACAAACACCAAAGCTGATCCTAATGCAGTTACACCCCAAGTAAAAAGAGTACCCAAGGCAGCTTGATAAACTGGCCCCAAACCCCTAATCATTGTTGTTGTTACTTTTTTGCAACCTTTGAAACAGAAAAATATTACACGTTAATGGTTACATTGAATTAAACTACAAATTCATCATTTCATTAAAAGGAAAAGCTTTCAAAATACAGTGAATTTTATTTGTATTTTGTATGTTTGGAACATTGCCACATACCTCAGGGGTTGGTAACCACCTGGCCACTATAACTATGTTCTAACAGTGTTGTATGTGTTCTAGCTTTGTAAGGATTGTCTTTTGTGAAAGTTTTATTTATTATTTTTGCTTTTATTTATTAAGAATTGTATTTTGTGTGAATTTTTTTGGGGTGACACTAAAACGCTGAATGGGTGGGACAGGCGGGAGATGGCGGGGCGTCGTGAAAACCGCTGAATATTGGGTTAAATTGCTGACGGTTAGTGCTATTAAGGTTGGGATAAGGTTTTTATAATAGAAAATCATTAAAAATAAGTCCCCCGGATACCTTCCGTGACCAAGGGAAACATTCAGCGGCCGAGGGAGACTTCCCGCCCAAGCATTTTAGCTGAATGTTAGGAAACAGCTGAATAAGTTTTAGGCAGGGACATTTTTTGATTCATATACTATTATGAAACCTATATCAACCCTAATAGCACTAACCGTCAGCAATTTACCCGATATATAGGTTTCCGCGACGTCCCGCCCATTCAGCGTTTTAGTGTCACCCTTTTTTCGCAATTTAGCCAAAATAAAGGAAAACAACAAGACAATTTGATGACAATACCCTTTGTGGCTTTATTGGCTCGCTCTCATAGTTAAATGGATTTCGTTTAAACCTTTGAAAAATTCGAATGACAAACTGTGGCATCAAATAGAGACGTCGGAAAAACACAAAGGTTATTATCAGATTAAAACTAACTTAAAGTTTAAAAAATGTAATTAGAAAGACTAACTTTACAAAAACTAAGTAGTTTCTAGTCTGATTTCTGATTATCTATCAGATTGGTAAATTTTCTGCACATCGTGACAGTTATAACCCTTATCGAAACTAAAAATAAATTAATCGATCAAAAATACGAGCTTGGTCAATTCTGTTTTGCAACTTACAAAACAATGTTGTAAAAGTGCCACATGGTCATTGTTGTGTTTTCTACTATTTTTACGCTGCTGTCATCCAATACAGTGTGGTCCAACTTTATTTTGTTGCGGGCCATTCAAAATCGTTAACTTACTACGCGGGCCAAGGTTTAAATTTTTGCAGGAAAAACTTTTTCTGGGTCAAACTCTAGGGTAACTATACACCTTTTTCATCTATAGATGAGTTTATTTTTATATTTTATAGTTATTTACCAAGTAGAAGCTGTCAAAAACATTCAGTTTCCACTCTAGCGCAAAAATGCCCCTGAACAGTTTATAGAAGCAGAGCCCTTTATTACATAACAATGCCTTGTCATGCGTCACAATAGGAGATTTTGCAGTTTTTAGTGTGTTTTAATCCTAACATTTTGAAAACATTGAATTATTGAAAACAAAACTTATAAGTTGTCATTAAAATGTTGGGACTTTCGCGGGCCAACAAAATTATCTCGCGGGCCTGCAGTTGGACCACGCTGATCCAATAAATTAATAAAACATTCAAGCGTATATGTACGAAACTGTTATAAAGACATACAAACTTAAACAAAAAGGCTTTAAGTCCGGTTATTACGTTTAAAATTTGGCCCTAAATTACATTCTGATATTTTCGACGCAATTCTACTTTCTTCAGGCGGATCAGTTTAAACCAGTGGTTCTTAATCGGTGGGAAGGTTTTTGGTGGGAAATTATGTAAGCTCGAAAAGAGCAAACTCGGGCTCGATGGTCGAATCCGGCTTTGAATTAACCGTTGAAAGATACTTTACTAAAAAATTTCTGCAACAACATGTAAGATTGATTTAACCAAGGGTTACAAGACATGTACAAATCCAAAGGCCGTTTGTTACATCACAGACAAGACTAAAACCATCAATCTTTGCTGTTGTGCCCGAATAAAAGCCTTTCCTTTGTTGATTGTGATGCAATGAATGACTAATGCAAGCAGAGCAGGCTCTTCAGTATTCCAAAAAGTTTAATCTCTCACAGAAGCACTATTTAAACTAAATAAGATTGCAGTATACCTTGCAGTATACAAAAATTATTTCATTTAAAGAATATTTTTTGTTAACGTAGGGCACAAAACATGATTATAAAAATAACAGAGGGGGAAATTCGAAGATGGTGATTGACTTAAGTGGGAAACTACACCAAAAAGGTTAAGAACCACTGGTTTAAACCATCCGGAGAGGCCAAAGAGCAATAGCACCCATCACAGTACGCCAGGCCCATTGAAGGCGCTATACCGAATCAGCCGGTCACCAAGCATTCACCACCATATGGCAAGGCGTAGGCCAGAAAAATCTAGCCTGCGGTGGGATTCGAACCCACGACAGGAGTCTTTCCGGGACTCGCGCTCTACCAACTGAGCTACACAGGCTCAGTGGAGAATCCGCCGAAAGTCGAATCACAAGCACCGTTGCCTGCCTCGTATGCTGCACATGTCAGCTTCGTAGTAGGGGATCGCCAGATTGACCAATATCAGTTAAGATGAACATAAATTCATAACTGGGATCAGCCCTGAAGCGTCTATGCAGACCAGCGATCACGGCACACTCATATGTAAATCACAGTACGCCAGGCCCATTGAAGGCGCTATACCGAATCAGCCGGTCACCAAGCATTCACCACCATATGGCAAGGCGTAGGCCAGAAAAATCTAGCCTGCGGTGGGATTCGAACCCACGACAGGAGTCTTTCCGGGACTCGCGCTCTACCAACTGAGCTACACAGGCTCAGTGGAGAATCCGCCGAAAGTCGAATCACAAGCACCGTTGCCTGCCTCGTATGCTGCACATGTCAGCTTCGTAGTAGGGG